>NC_084594.1:36899291-37271791 GCF_033807715.1 Cololabis saira
ACACACACACACACACACACACACACACACACACACACACACACACACACACCAGAAGAGAAAGACGTGCTCTAATAGGAGATAATGGATGCTGGGTCAACACCTGGTAATCCTTACATCAGAGGGAGGGGGGGCTGACATTTTCCAGAGGGCCATACAACATGCCTGCAGTAGGAAGGCCGGTCCAGTTTAGCAGCAGGACAGACGGGAACAAAGACAGCTCACAAGCAGAGCATGTCAAGCTTTCAGAGATCCATAAAAGAAATAGGAAAAGAAAGAGATGAGCCACTTATCACGGCTGAATCCTAAAAGAGGGGAGTAGTTGTAAAGTAAACATGCACGTTCTCATCAGTGGGACCTGCAGCAGTGCACATTTCAGATGGTGATGTTAAAGTCTGACTTCTTTTGGTAAAGGCAGTAAAATATTCTGCCTCAGCTGCATTTATGGGCTGGTTTTGGTTGCTCGTGTAATTGCGAGCGTGCACGTTCACCAGTACGACCACAGTTATTAAATGAGACGTGTAGTCAATCTTTCAGATGATTTCAGTATTTCTTAAAACTTTGAGCATACGTTGAAGAAGCCCCGAAGGAGATTCTACTTAAAAGGAGACCTGATTTATGCCCCACCCCCCACTGTTGTAATTCAGATGCTAAATTAAAGCAAACAAGCTTCAAAGCATGGAGAGCGAGTCGTCTCGGCCTGAGCGTGCTGATGTTTTCAATCTCCGTCTCACTCTGGCTGTGATACAGGAAGAGTGAGAGGTCAGTGGATATGGAAAGCTGGCGTGCTCGGATTCTAAGCAGAAGGCAACACAAGACCGCCCCCTGCTGCATGACCGGTCTCACCCCCTGCCCTTCCCCCCACCCCGGTTCCTCCCCTCCACGCCGTCACATACCACCCACTCTGCTCCTTCCACCCCTGCCGCAGAGAGCTTTGCACTGCTTGATGTGTGACCTTACGACTGCAGCCGCGTTTCATGTAGACCCATCACAATAATGAACTCCTCAACCTCCCGACCCCTACCCCTACACAGTCTCACAACGAGAAAAAAAAAAAAAAAGAGAAAAACAAGCTAGCCAAAGCTGTGCATTCCTCATGGTTTGGCTTGGACAGAAACCCTGGAAACCACATCTGGTTTTGCTTTGCTGAGATCTTTCCCTTCATACAGTTGGGTCTTAAAAATACAACTTCAAGTAATAAATTGAGGGTTGTGCTGCTTATTTGTACACTGTACAATGAAATTACAAGGGCTGTAATTGGTTACTTCCATAATTGCACTGAAAGTAATTCATGTAGTGCCTTGGGGATGCCAAAGGAGATAAACTGGAATGATGATAGCACTGCAGTAAGTAAACATTTATTGGATCTTCTCTCAGGATCTTGTCATTTCAGCTTCAGGGACATTATGGGAGAGAGCTCTGATGGAATTGGCTGGGGCGGTGGCACGCTGAAGCGAGCATGTGTGTGTGTAACCGACTCGTATTATTATTAGGGAGCCACTGGAGGGCAGTGAAAGTACTACATGTGGTAGGGAGTATCATCACAAGTGTTTGCGTGTAAACCCTGCAAACAATCAGCAGGGTGTGAAAGAGAGGTCATGCATCATTGGCCTAGAAACATAAACATGGACCTCTGACTCGCCTGCGTCTCCCTCAGCTCTCCTTCTCTGCACTTTCCCATGTGTTGCTACTGCAGTGCCAATTTAGGAGGCTGGAAATATGATGGACGTGCAAAAATGGCTTTGAGCTTTGAGCTCTTGTGCAACAGCAGCGAAAAGCTTGTATGCCACATGCAGCACAGGAGCGAGGCTCGTAGCTTCAGGGAGTTAAGAGTGTGGTTGGACTGTGCAATATTAGCAGCTCGTTGCTGCGGTTTCTCCGGTGACTATTTCTGGAAGTCAATTAGTAGAGACAAAAGTAAACAGAAACACTCCTACTGTAGACACTAAGCAGACACAACGCATTGGTATCCTTCATCAGCCTTTCCAATGACTTGAATGAGTACAGTGTAGTTTTAGGAGAGGATTTGGTCAAATCTATATCACGGTGGAGGAATATGAACAAAAAAAAGAAATAAATTTTAGGACTGTAGAATAAAACCTTAAAAAATCATATGTTTTTTTTCCCAGGACTGCACAGCATCGAATAAGCTGGATCCGGGGAGGACAACCATGGCTCTATTATATAAAGCATCCAAGGTGGGTGAGGTGAAATGGCATTTAGAGTCAGAGCGCGTGATGCTGTGGGCTGCTGGGAAAACTGGATTCCTCTTCAAAACCTGTACAGACCATGATAAAACCTGCTCTAGTTTCTGCCTTTTTGCTTCAAAAGAAGGGTATCTTTTTAGTGCAAATCACAGCGGGTCACATGGCCACACGGCAGCACAGTACGACCTTAGCTTTCACAAAAATCTCTCTCTGACAGGGTGGACAGATTATCAAGCTGACATCCGGTTTTCCCCCGGCTGTCATTCACCTGTGTATTCATATTTTATCAGTGGGTCACTCCTCTGGGACGGCATCATCGGGGTGACGGAGAGCAGCGCTGTCCTCTCGGCCAGACTTCTAACACTCCCACACACGGTTGAAACACTGTTTGCATCGATCGCTTCGCAGATATCCTACAAGAAACTCAAATGTCCTCCAAAATTGTCAAGTTTGGTTGTATTGTTTGGCAGAGCAGCATCCCTTGAGCCACAGACTTTTAAGAGGCCGCCCACCCCCAGACCGAGAGAGGCATGAAACAGCTATTTGAGCTCCTTCTGTGTCTCTCTTCCAACTGTTTTCTCTTTTTATTCTCTTCTCTGTGTTCTCTCCATTATGCTTATCTTTTCAGTTGTATTTTTGAGTTTCTTTGCAACTGTTTGTTTCTTTTCAGTGGTGCCATTTCTTGCTGGTCTGTTGGTTTTATTTCTGGTTGTTTTGTGATTTGTGGTTTCATTGCTTCTTTTGCATCCCTTTTTATCAAGGGTCCTCTGGGGTGAGTTTGAGCCTCTTTGTAGGCACGGCGTAGCTCTTTGTATATGTTTGGCTCACCCACTGAGGCATCAGGGGGACTAGGTGAGGCCTGTTCCCAACAGGGATGCTCAGTAATCCTCCCAGGCGAATCACCCAAGGTCACCCTGTGTATTCAGTATCCTCTTAAGTTGCAAGAGGAACCTTATAGAAAGTGGGTTACTGGAAAACCTATTTTCAAATCTCTCAATCTAGTTACATAAGCCATATGCAGGAATGTATTTGGCCATCACAGCAAGGCTGCCAGAAACGCAGTCGAGTCACAGCTTTGTCATTTGGTCCACAACATGCTCATGGCCTTGATATAGATGGAAATGACAAACATGCTGCCGTTCAGAGGGTCGGAACTGCCAGAACTAATGAGATGCTACTCACGAGAAAACAGTAGTTAAACAGTAGAAAAAAGTTTTTTTTACCAGAGACTTTACCTCCACTTTTTTAAACAAATGCAAAGAAGGTTTGTCACTTCAGGACAAAGTGTGGCAGCAGAGGCTGTGCGGCTGGCATCGGCGCCTGCTTCTGTCGAGCCCTCACACAGAGCAGCGACTGTTGAACAATATCGCACAAAGGACGCAGCGAGATCAGCAGCTATGGACTGACTGCTGCCAAGAGAATAAATGAGGGCCAATTTGCTGGAGAAAGATCCAGCATCTGAGCAGCTGATCCCTTCAGACACAGGCACGGAGCTCCAAGCCCCGTGCAAGTATTCCACCATCCTGAAGGCATCCATACATATCGACATCATCCATACATTCATACATCAATACTGGCCCGGTTGTTTTTCACATTAAGATCCCAAGGCTATTAGGAGAGGGATGCTGTTCAGCTCACATGTTTGATGTTCATACGACCTAAAATACATATTTAGGGATGCTGCAGTGTTTAAAAGAGGAAGTCCAGTGTGCACAGTGAGTTGTTTATACCCAATCTACTCCTCTGGGCGAGAGCCCCAACATTTTTCAGATATTACAGCGAATCGCGTACATAGTTCAGTGATCCATTCCGTCAATTCAATATCTTTCTAATTTCTCAGAAAGGGACCAGAACACACCGTTTATCTACCGTAAAAAAGCTCTGTGATATGAAACTGCTGTGAAGTGCACCAGCTTGAACAATATGCAAATGTTAAGAATGGATCCAACAACTTGTTTCAGACGTGCCAATTAGTGTCTTAAGTTGTATAAATGTAAAGTAATTCTCCCACCATGCACTGTTCTGCAGTCTGGAAAGCTGGATGAGAAAAAGTTTGCTTCCACATCAGGAAGCGTGAGTTGTGGTCAGACTGTGCTCCTGTCATTTACAGCTGAGGAGTTTTCTCAGGGGAAAACATACTTTCAAACCGTTCTTGCAGCCTCATGTTACTTCTCCACCATCCATCTGTGCGATCATATGCCACAAATGGTCAGTGTTTTCTCAATTATTCCCAGAAACTTAGTTCTGCAGTGAATGTGAGCGTATTTTGACTTTACTGAGCACACAGGCAGAAAAACCGACTGGATTATTCTGCTGCAGGAATCTGAAAATTAACCTAATAATTACTGCTTTAACAAAACGTAATATTCACAATGAAAAAAACAGCTGGTATAATGCCACAGACTCCGTATCTTATTCAAATAGCACAGCGTGGTTGAAAACAAACTATTTCTTGATCTCTAACGGCAGTGACGAAGCCAAACCCAGCAGCTTCAGCATGCATACATCAAACCAAGAGACGTTTTAACACTCCAACTTGGTCTCTCCTCCTCCGGCAACTGGCTCGAGCAGTTCAAATGCTCTTCTACATATCACACAGCAGTTTTAGAAGCAAAGAGCAGAAGAATAATGTTCTTTTCTTACGTACATTTTAAATTAAGTAAAAATATCTCAACCCCTCAGCACAACTTTGCAGGATCCCTTCGTGGCTTTGCAGACACCATCAGTGACAGACTGTGTATATGCCATGCCTGTTTCCTGCTACGTGCACAGTTAAGCAGGATGCTGTGATACAGTCCCACCCCCATCTGCAGCTTTACTGCATGCTAATTTGAACAGTCCTCTGTTGGGACATTAAATAGTGTCTTTGTCTTTTCCTCAAATTTAAGTTTATTACTGTTTATACTCTCTATTTCCACATATGTTTTAGAAACATATGTATGCCCTTCAAGTTTTCAACGTTTAAAGCGACAAGCAATTATTAGTGAAGCAAAGCAATGCAAGCCGCTTTCTTGAAAACAAAAATAGGATATTTCATCATCGTGAGGAAGTGTCGACTGAACTTTATTGCTTGTGTGAAAAGTCAATAAAAGATGAATGATTTTGGAAGAGATTTTGTAGCCTTGGATCTTAGTCATATTAAACCATGTCATGCTATTTTACTGTTATGTTTTATACCTATATGTCATTATTTTCTCCTTTAGTACCAACTGATATGGTTGATATAGATGAACAAGACTGTACTAAACGATTTGCTGTCATGAGCTTTGCGCACAGGCTCGCATACGTGCAACGGCTGTTACAGGTATACAAAATAAATTAATGTAACCTTGTTGATGTCATTCAGAGTTTGTCTGCAGACATGCAGCACATCCACTTCCAGGCCTGAAATGTAAAACCTCTTTAAACCCACTGATTTAGCACCAAAGTGGTCTATTACAACAGGGTTAGGGTGTTTAAAACACTCATCACATTATATAACACGCAGACAAAAGCTTTTTTCAAATGTCATTTCGTACTATTGTAATTCAACAATTAGTAGCAGAATCTAAGAACTAATGTAATTTCCCCTCCGGCCCCTCTTTGCGGTCTGTCCTGGCGGGGTTCGTTAGAGATGAACGGGCCTCAAAGCAGTGAGTGCTACTGCGTGGCCTCGTTGCTGGTGCTCGCCTCCCAACATTGAGATTCTGACGGGAGAGCTTGGAAGCTACTCTTCCGTTCGCTGCCTCGTGCTCCTTAACCCAACTCCTCATGTCGGGTGGATGCACTCGCAGCGGCTGCTTAACCATCCTTCTCCTTGGTATGCTGGTCAGGTCTGACCCATCGCGGGTAGAGTCCCCTCAACCGGTGGAAGGTTTCGGTTGGATTCTCATCAGATGGCACCGCTGAGGACCGGAACTGCTGTCTGTATATCTGTGGTGAGATAGCAAACGTGGTCAGAAGAGTTGCTTTCAGGTCTTCATAGCAGTGAGCTTGCTCCTCATCCATCGTGGTGTCAGCCTCAAGCCCCATCTCAAATAGTAGTGAAAAAAGGTGACGTGCCCACTCGGTCTCTGGCCACCTCCAGGTTTTGACAATACACTCAAAGTGCAGGAGATCATTTTCATGTGCCTCACCCCTTTGATATGGTGGCATGATTGGCTCATTATAACTTGGTTGCAGCTGGTCTGGCGAAGCAACATTTGGACGTCTTGCTCTGACGATTCCTGATGCCGGCAGCAAGATGCTTCTGCAGCAGGTGTTGGCAGCTCCTTTCCTGGGCTGCTAGATGTGGGTAGCAGTTGGGTGGGTGTGCCATCGCCGGATAACTCCCCAATGAAGATGGAAGAGAGACCTCACCCTCTGGCCCTTGTGCTGATGTGGAGTGAGTAGCGGGAACTGAGGTCGTCATGGTCTTTTCCTCTTTCTTCTCTGATGTTAATAATGACGAAGGGTCCCCAGCTCCACTTTCTGTCCTTGTCTCTGGGACTGCAGTCCTGTGTGCTGTCCCCTGTGCTGCGCTGCTGGACGGCCGGCTTTCTTTTGGTTCGCCGTCCCATCTTTGACACCCTGAAATATAATGCGACAAACGTTTGCCTCTACACTAGTCCATACACTAGTCCGTGCACTCATCTCCATCATAAAGCGGACTCACGGCGCCAGGAAACCTTCTTCAGAACAATAAGCCCCTCTTATTGGGTGTGGCAATTCAATTAACAAGTACATCAACATTATCTGTCATTTTACAGTTATTGTAAAATGATGATAATACAGATTGTATTATTTTATGTAATAATACAATCATTTATTTAACACACAATTCTTGTTTATACTATTAATATTTAAAGAAAAACTAAATAGATAAACCATGTGAAGCCCCTGTGACAGAATGTTCCTCAATGTATTTAACATTAAGGAATAAAGCGCTCAGTTTCACTTCTTTTTTTTTTTTTTTTTTGTAATTTACTGTTTATTCAGTTTTTTTCACAAATACATGAAACAAAGACAAACACTGAACAACCACAAGTGAACAGGGAGGACTACAGACAGATACTGACTAACAAAGCTATACACTGTACAGTATATAAAAGTGAGTATAACTATACACATGTTGTATGCCACTGAATGTTAAACTATCCTAAAAAAAAAGAGAAAAATAAATAAAGAAACCAGAAAAGCAGAAACAGAAATAGCTGGCTTACTGTAGCCCCCCAAATTTTCACATAAACATCTTCCTTGTTTATCATTCTATAGCACAACCTCTCATAAGAGGCAATCTTGGACATCTTATTAAACCATTCCACCATGGATACAGGTACTTGTGTTTTCCAATGGCGCAGTATTATCCTGCATCCAGTCATTAGAGCTGTTCGATGCTCTGTTTCACTTCTATACACACAATCAACATGTGAAAGAAACAACAAGACTAACTTCAAACCTGTAAAGCTTCTCACCTTTTCACAACATGCACACATGCGCTGGCATGTGCTGCAGCATGTCGTTTAACAAACTCCCTTCATTTCCCTTAATGGGACCGCTAAGTAGAAATTGCATTTGCTGCTGTTCATCTGACACTTTGAAACTTGAACCATAATTGGATTAGTACTTCCAGTTTATCGACTAGCACCTCGGGTGACGTGGCTGCAATGTGATCTCTGTGTCCGTTGTTGCTGCTGCTGCAGGAGGCGCGGGGTGGGGATACGAGGAGCAGGGGCAGGATAACCAGGCAGACTGGCGGCTCTGTGAGCATAATTCGTTCTTCTTACACAGCTCATTAGACCTGCTCTGAATGTTAGCCAGTGTTACTTCAGTGGTATTTAAAGGTACGTCTGAACAGTTGCATCTCCTTCCTCTTGCTGTATTGAAAAAGTGCCAAATAAACAGGTTCTGTGTCTGAAAGCAGAATAAGATCCCGATGGAACCACTCATGTGCAGTTGTAAGATAAGAACGGAGGAAAACAACAACAAAAAGAATCAAAAATAGTTGCGTTTACATAGTTTTAGTAGGAATGCTGATTATATGGAAAGTGAAAACTATGAGCCCTACCCATAGAAAGAAATCCCCCCTGACCTTTTCTGTGAGGATACTGGTGTGAGGATGCACACATACACGCACACAAGTACACACAAACAAACACGACTTGGCTGAGCTCTCCTCGCTCTCTTCTTCAGCAGTTTTATCCCGTATTTCTTTGCAGCGAGTGTCCTCTGGCCTCTATCACGCATCTACCACACCATCCATCTCTCTTGTTCTCAGCCGGTGCCAGTGTTCGGGGCTGTCTGCAAGATGAGCACAGAGGCTCAATGGAATAAAACTGAATTTGCACGCAGTTGAGTGGGTGTTTGGCTATGCTCACACTGCAGACATTCATGCTAGTTTTGAATCGCCCCTTTCTTCTCGTTTTCTTGGATCACTGTCTGTTAGTCTATTCTAGGATGTGAACTGACAGCAATGTCAGAAGCATAGCATACCAAAGATTTCTTATATATATTTAATTTATACGTCTCCTGTGTTTTTTTTTAATCCGTTTTTTTTAAGTTCAACCTTTAAGTGAACTACGAGTCTCTGTCTTTGACAACTTTTTAGATTACATATCTTTCTTTTCTACTTTGTCAAACCTTATGAATTATCATTCAAATACAATCAACACATAAGTTTCTACATCTAGAAAGTGATTTTTCTAATTGCATTTTAAGCAGGTGACAAAGGCCGTGTGAAACATCGTGTTGGTACCGGTAGCCCTGCTTGGGATTTAGAAGTGTTAATACCCTCGAAATATCGTTAAAGCAGCGTCACATGTCAAAGATGGTAATATAAACGAGGACACATTTCTTTCTGGTGTGAGTGACGTCTTTGGCGTGCCACCCTGTGCAGGCATGTGGATGAATCACATATTTCAGTAACAGAATACGACTTCCCGTTCACGTTACGCCCAATGAGGTCCAAGCCCAGGAATGGAGGCTGTGCGACTCTAACCCCTTTGACAAGCTGAGCCTGTACACATCAAGCCGGCTGGGGCTCCCCCATCTCTTGAAGTCTCCAAGTCCTGATAAAGAAAAAAGCCCTTGTGGGCCCTGACGGATAAATGAAACCTTATCAATGTACAGTTATATGACATAAATAACAGAAAGAGGAAAGAATCTGGGATTTCTGAGGGTCGTCCTGAGACACTGGATTGATTCCTGGTTTTGTCACGGCCTCTTTCTCTGCCCCAGGCCTCCCATCGCCATGCGCTGCGGTGCCAGTAGTTACAGCGACATCTGCTCCCAAAGCCTTGCTTCCAAGCTCCGACCCGGAACCCCCTGCTACTCTGGTCTCTCATCAAGTCCTATGAGCCAATCCATGCTTTCATCTGCTGACAGCTGACAAGAGCTGTGCCTGTGCAGATGCTTGTTTAAATGATTCATGCAGCTCTCTGCTACTGAACATATATCGAGAGCACTGAGATGTCTCCTTTGTTCTCTTATTTTTTTCCCCTCTCACCCCTTGTGAAGTTTGTGGATTGGACTGTACCTAGTTCATTAGTCAGAGAACTTTCAAAAGGTACTGCCTCCATCAGCTGTAATTCAGATATGACACAGTGCTCATAAGCCCGATGAAGCCCTGGCTCATATCAATGGACTCAGAGGCTCAGTGAGATTGCCAACTGCAGAGTCATGGGGCTTTGGTAGTTTCCACTTGATTAAGCTCGACTCACAGCGCTCGGCTCTGGCTTTAATTTAAAACTGCGAGAGGAAAGAAAAATGTAATGAGAAAGTCAAATTCAGAGACATATTGTAATTGACTTTGATGAACATCTAGGAATCCGATGGAGTTTGATTACAGGAACCCAATCAGAGTTTAATTAATGGACTTGGACCTGATTCATCTTCCACAGAGGATGTGCTGGAACAGTGGACCAAGAAGGCAGCAGCAGACAGTGATTGATATGACATTTATGTTAACATCTTTTCGGGCTGCAGCTCTCCATGTCCCCTTGCCTGATTTGATCTATTTCTCATCCTCCGATTTTTATTCACCAGCACACACTCTGCCTTGATTGCATGCTGCACGGTTAATAGACTACATTGTATCGGAAGTTGCTGCTGACAGTCTTAGAAACCTGTCAACCATACACTCACCTCGTCATGAGGTTTAGGCTACATCTCTCCATCTTCTTTGTTGTACAGTATACCAGCCCGTCTTTCAAGATATATCCCGCAACATTGACAGCTACTTTCTGGTCATTTCTGTTCTCCCGAGCGAAATGATAAAATGACCCATCTATCAGAAGCTGTTTTTCTAAATTGACTGCACTGTTATAGTAATTCAGTTCTCTGTCTCTTCTCTCTATACTGATATTAACATTCAACTACATTGTTTACTGTTACAACTTCTGGTCCGAGTCTCAAAATTAAGCAGATAAAACTTCAAATTAAAGCTGCAAGCAGCAATGAACGGGCCCTCGCACTCATGGCCACTCAATACAGCGTCCAATGACACCACCCACAAATCTCTATGTCAAACCATTCAAAAGTTATAGCAGAAAATAGGGACAACCAATCAGAAGAAGGGGCAGGGCTAATTTTCACCAATTATGGACAAGGACTCAATACCGAGTCCGATGACACCACCCACGACTCTTTATGTCAAACCATTCAAAAGTTATGGCAGAGAAAAGTATTCTAGGGGGCGCTGTTGAGCCATTTTGCCACGCCCATTCATGCAAACAATGAAATATCAAATTTATCACCAGGCCTGGCTTGCATGCAAAATTTGGTGACTTTTGGGGAACTATCAAATATGGACCAATCAGATGAAGGGGGGGGCGCACGTTTTGGCGTCTAGCGTCACCACGGTAACACTTTTGAAACAGTAAAGTAATGCGCGTAGTCACAGGATGGAGATGCATATTTTGATGTATAACACACCTGGGTGCACGTTACGGTTCGGGCCGTATTAACTGTCGAAGGAATGGCATAAATTGCTCCAAAATTATGCGATTAATTTAGAATGTTCAAAATGGTCGACTTCCTGTTCGGTTTCGGCCATGGCGCCAAGAGACATTTCTTTAAGTTGCGACATGATACAGGTGTGTACCAATTTTCGTTCATGTACGTCAAACCGTATTATGGGGCTTGAGGCACAAAGTTTTTTCTGTCTGAACCAATCAGATGAAGGGTGGGCGCACTTTTTGGCGTCTAGCGTCGCTACGGTAACGCTTTTGAAAGAGAAAAGTAATGTGTGTTGTCGCAGGATGGAGACGCACATTTTGATGTATAACACACCTGGGTGCACATTACGGTTCGGGCCGTATTAATTGCCGAAGGAATGGCATAAATTGCCTCAAAATTACACAATTATTTCCAAATAGCAGACTTCCTGTTTGGTTTCGGCCATGGCGCCAAGAGACTTTTCTTTAAGTTGTGCCATGATACAGGTGTGTAGCGATTTTCGTGCATGTACGTCAAACCGTATTGTGTTTTCCGGGGGGCGCTGTTGAGCCATTTTGTCACGCCCATTAATGCAAACCATGAAATATCAAATTTTTCGCCAGGCCTGGCTTGCATGCAAAAATGGTGACTTTTTGGGCACGTTTAGGGGGGCAAAAAGGCCCTCCTTTTGTCAGAAGAAAGAAAGAAAGAAAGAAAAATTCCTACAGATACAATAGGGCCTAATAATACAGAACACTTCTGTTTGAGAAAAGCTAAGTCAACGTTCACAAAGTGTTTGTCAAACCGAGAACGTCCTTAATGAGTCTAAGATAAAGGTGAGCATGCAGCACCAGACGATGCTGATGAGATCACTTGGTTAGGAAGACTGGCCACCTCCATGAAAGCAGATGTTTGAGCAGTTTGTTTTTCCAGGAGCTTTCAGGTTTTGAACACAATTCCAATGAGGACAGAAAGCAGTGATGATAACAGAGAAACAGTTTTGCTGCCCATCAGATTCTTGAGGATGATTGGAAATGGAGGGCCAGAGACTGTAAACAAAGCTCAAGCCCGACAGGACGTGTCTGCACCGCGCCAGCTGCTGTATATTACTACTATTCTAGTCAATGTGAGTAGTGTCAAAGCACGAGCTGTGAAATAGTCTGGAGGCGTCCCAGAAGCAGCCGTCCGCTCTGCTACACTAACAGTACATGCATTGAATCTATTTGGTGCTGGACTGCTGCTGCTTTTCACACAACAGAACAAGCTGACAGAAACTCACACATGAAAATGGCATAGAAAATTCAGTGAAATTTCAAAATAATACACCAGAACATAGACGTTACACATGAAGTTCAGAGGATTTGAACCACGTACAAAGGTTCGGTTTAGAAGTTGAAAAGGTAATTTTATCTGATACAACATACCATCTTTATATGTTTCATTCTAGGAAGAAGAAGATGTGGCGGATATATATCTTTAAATGAGAAGGCGAATATCACATCACGTCGTCGAGGCCTTCGGGTAAAACTCGTAATCAACAGAGGTGTCAAGTAACGAAGTACAAATACTTTTTTACCTTACTTAAGTAGAAATTTTGGTTATCTATACTTCACTGGAGTAATTATTTTTCAGCCGACTTTTTACTTTTACTCCTTACATTTTCACCCAATTATCTGTAGTTTTTACTCCTTACATTTTAAAAACAGCCTCGTTACTCTATTTAATTTCGGCCTTTAAAAAAAAACTATCCAGTTAAATTGCTCCATCCGGATAGAGTGAATTTGGTTGTGGTTGTTTCAGATGTTCTTGTCCAGTTTTGTTCTTACATCCGTTCCCTCAGATTCCTGCAACTAAACTTGGATGTACATTCCAATAAAGGTTAGGATAAATGATAACATGCCTCTGAAGTTTGACTTTTTGCACCATTACAATACTTATAGGCAACTAGTCATCATATCTTCTGCTCTCTGAAACACATGTTAATGCTCAATAGTACACATATATGGTTCTTTAATATATTTGCATTATACTAAGATACATTCATTTTAAATGGCTTTTGTCCTTAATGGCTTTTTTCCCCCTTACATTACTTTTACTTTTATACTTTAAGTAGTTTTGAAACCAGTACTTTTATACTTTTACTTGAGTAAAAAACTTGAGTTGATACTTCAACTTCTACAGGAGTATTTTAAACTCTAGGATCTATACTTCTACCTGAGTAATGAATGTGAATACTTTTGACACCTCTGGTAATCAATTAAAAATCCAGCGAATGGATCCAGCGCTTGGAAGCGCTCCATTTTTGAAACACTCCCAGTGAGACATGGGGATTCAAAACCAGACCATCATTTGAAATTGTGAAAAGTTGTACGCCTGAAAATTCTTGACTGATTCATGTATTTCAGTCACAAGTTACCTCACTCCCTCCTCAACTCACCAGCGACCGGAGTGGTTGGTGTTGCCTTCTGGGTTCAAAGCTCATTTCATTCGTGAACAAACTGATGATATGTGGATGATCTAATCTTTTGTTTGCAGTCTAAACCAGTGAAGTCCACAATGTTCTCATTCTAAGGCCCAAATAAGGCATCTAAGCGTGAGCTGCAAGCTGGCATATTCTTGGCTCGGAAAATCAACCCTGAAGTGATGCAGAGCGGTTTGAAAAATCAACTCTCAGTGGCTGTGCAACAGATAAAAGGAACTAGATTAACCCATGGCACAAACTGATCATTCATGTCCCTCTGAAAGATTAGGCTGCTCAGAAAAGTTTATTCCCACACAACACAATGTTATTGAACTACTCTCTGCAACACTCAACTTCCAATAGTTTTTCACAGTTTTTTTCATTTTACTCATTTTATTTTTTCTATTTGTTTAGTAACCGTTTTCATATCAGAACAATGTCATTTTCCTTTGGAGATATATTCAGTTCAACTAAATCCAATCCAGTTCAAAAGTTTGGGACATCACTGAGATGTCTATAAACTCTTTGTATAAACCAAACTAATCTTCATTTATTTTATACCTACAGTAGAGCTTGGTGCAAGTTAGGCTGTGAGACAATGACTCATCCTGAATCAAATACTTTAGTGTTACTTTAAATATACTGTGCATAATGTCCACATACATAAATACAGTGGGGCAAAAACGTATTTAGTCAAACACCAATTGAGCAAGTTCTCCCACTTAAAAAGATAAGAGACGCCTGTAATTTTCATCACAGGTATATCTCAACTATGAGAGACAAAATGAAAAAAAAAAAATCCAGAAAATCACATCGTCTGTGAAAGCCAGAAATAACAACTGCTGCTGCGATCATGTACAGGAAGGTTTAAAAGACTGATGATACTAGCATCATTTTTAAGAATTTGTACTAATTTATTGTTTTGTACAGCGCTATTGCAAGTGTTTGCACATGCCTCCGTAAATGTTGATGGTGTTGTTGATGTTTTTAATGTGCCGTCTGTGTCTGTCTGTACTGCAGCATTGTGGCCTCTACTCCGAGAGCAATTTCTCCTGTGGGAGATTAATAAAGTAAACCTTGAACCTTGAAACCTTGCTTGTTTGTACGTGACCAAATACTTATTTTACTGAGGAATTTACCAATTAATTCAGTAAAAATCCTACAATGTGATTTCCTGGATTCTTTCCACCCATTCTGTCTCTCATAGTTGAAATGTACCTATGATGAAAATTACAGGCCTCTCTCATCTTTTTAAGTGGGAGAACTTGCACAATTGGTGGCTGACTTTTTTGCCCCACTGTATACCTAGATATATGCATACAGCCACCTATACAACCATCTATAAACACACACATATAAATACCTAGATATATAAGGACTATGCGGATACACCCTACGTTTCATCACCCTACGTGTCCTTAATTCTCAAGCAGGTAGGAAAACGAAGAAAGACACAGCGAAAACTTGAAAATGACTTACTTTCACAAAACATGTGTGTTTGGCAAAAAGTGGTAAGCAATTACCATTTAAATGTTTTATTACATATCAGGAGGCGGCAGATTTGCACTGGACTGAGATTATAGACAATTTTTCTAATTAATAGAAATGACCGAAGGTTCTCAGGTAACATTAGTCCCACGTGAAAACAGCTGAATGCATTATGATGTTTTTTATGGTTCATATCTGAAAAAAAAACCCAACATTATAAACATCTCATAAAATTAGGATTTTCACCATGACAAAAGCTTTTTGCACAGCTTTTGGGATTTATTTTCCTGCTCTAATTAAGTGTATTTTATGCTCCACTTATTTTATTTTATTTTGTAAGTAAGTTATATGTGTCCATTCTGACCCTGCTATTCTTTTGCAAATGCTACAGAAATCGTCACCTCAAAATAATGAAATGAAGTCATATTGGGTTCAGTGTTTTTTTTTTTTTTTTTAAAGAGGATGACAACATGCAGGTGAATTTGAAATAAATAGTCAAAATCAATGGAGTTTTGTTTGTGACACATGTCAATAACATAATCTAGAGGACCGGAAAGCTTTATTGTACACAGATTGTACAAGCTTCTGGATGTCACTGGAGGGAGGAAAAACAACTACATCTTCCTTCCTTAAAGCGAAGGTTTTGGGAGAATACTTTATTACATTGAACTTCTTTATCTTTTGGATATGATCCAAATAACTGGATCTTGCCACTTTAGGGTCATATGCATACATGAAATATAGCACTATATGCAAGCATTGCTAAAATACATCTCATAATACACATGCCCCTGCAGCAAAGACTGAATCAAGTTAAAGCTCCCAGTGTTCTTCATATTCTAATATGACTCATGTTGGTTTCATACCTAGCAAACAACCTGATTACTAATAGTAATATTGTGAGTAAATGAACCATGTGGATGCTGTTGCAGCGGCAAGCAGATAAAATGAGAGGGAGCCTCCTAGAAGAGTGTGATTCCAGCCCCCAGTATCAGGTCTGCTGTGCAACGTGAGCAACATCAGGGGAGTTTTAAAGCTGAGCCACAGATATTGCTGTATTTGCCCTATGAATCATATATTAAAGTCTTCCTTCCATGCAGGTCCCCCACAGATTGTGATTTATGTGTAAAACAGCAATCTCTCCCCATAGGTGAACATCTGTGACATCTGTAGGTTTATAAATATTTCCCCAGAATTTTACCACATTAGCCAATTTTAATCAGTTCAGATCTTGTTCTGGTTCTCATACATCACTGCTATCAGGGAAGCATCTGAAGAACAAGGAGTTCTGCAGCAGATGATCTCCCCAACACCCCCACAGAGACCCAATCTTTATATCATGGAGTCAGTCTGGGATTACATGTGGAGACAGAAGACACTGAACATGCCTACATTCACAGATGAAGTGTAGCTGCAGAGCTAACCTAAGGTTCAACAAACTCTGAGTCTAATCCAGAACTCTTAGTTGATCTACTCTGAGATCGGAAACTCTGAGTTCTCGGTTCCAGAACAGCGGATTTGAGGTAATTTACTCAACTCTAAGTAGTTTCACCTGGAGTTAAGCGCGTGCGTGACGGAAATAAAAAGCCATCATCAGTAGAGCGCTGATACAAGGATTCACCAT
Organism: Cololabis saira; assembly: GCF_033807715.1. Lineage (NCBI taxonomy): Eukaryota > Metazoa > Chordata > Actinopteri > Beloniformes > Belonidae > Cololabis > Cololabis saira. The sequence continues at coordinate 36,915,964 of NC_084594.1, forward strand.
GGCAACCGGCTACAACAAAAGAGCAGCATACTTTTTCTTTTTTTTATTTTAAACTTTATTTATCATTTCAATTTACAAAATCCCTTTGAGGAAACATTAGTTTGCATCTGAAGATCCACATACTTCACGCCGTGTCCTTTTTCACCCGAATGGAATTAGAGATTTTAATGCGCGTATACGGCGAATTTGAACATGTATTTCGAAAAAAGAGTAACGCCGCAGCACAGAATATAATATAAAATTAATTTAACAGATCTCTACATCATTCACCTGCAATCCTGTGGAACCCCTTGATGGCTTGGACAGGTTTATAATAGGCTTGCCACCCGTCCCTTGAAATACGGAATTGTTCCGTAATTGGGAATTAAAAGTTGCGTTCCGTATTGAACTCATACAGACACATATTATGCTCTTATTTATTTATGTAATAATATACAGGTGGAGGTCAGAAAATTTGAATATATTGCAAAACTTCACTCGTAGTAAATTCAACTTAAGGTGAAACAAATATTATTTCCCACTACATTCAAAGTAAGATATTTCAAGCCTTTATATGTTATAATTTTGATGATTATGGCTCACAGTTTATGAAAACCCAAAATAAAAAATCTAAAAAAAATTAGAATATATTATGAAATCAATAAACAATTCAATCATCAAAATTATAACAAATAAAGGATTAACATATATTGCTTTGCCTGTAATGAGACTATGTAATGTATTACCCAGTCTGATAACCATCTCCCGACGAATATTTAATTCTCTGCGCATTAATTCTGCACCTTCATCAATTGTGTCTTCATCAAAAGGACATGCCATGTTCGTGACAATGGACTTCTAATATATATACTGACTCTGTTTTTAATGACAGACGGCAGAACTTCGCCAAAACTCGCCTGCTGACTAAATGAATGAGGAAATCAAATGTGCGTGTGTCTCTGAAAGAGGCGGAGACGCAGAAAAACTCCAGGTTCATTGATATAAACCTGGTCCCGACCAGGTTAGGTTCAGAGCGCCTGTTACTACGGTAACTGACCGAGAGCTTAAGTTACCTCTCTTTGTGAAACAGGTTAGAGTTATCTCTCTTTCTCTGGTTTGAGTTACCTCCCTTTGTGAAACGGAAAACTCAGAGTTTCCCTCATTTCAGGGTTAACAGACTCAGAGTTTTCACTAAACCTGCTTTGTGAAACGGACCCCTGGTTGAAAGTAAACCATGCATTTATATGTGCTTACAAAAACTTTACTATTATATCAAGGCAGACTGAGAGAAACGTCAATGTATCAAATGTCAGGGGCTATCTTACGAAGAAAATAAGCTCCCCGATGCAAATTGCCAAAGACATGGTGTCAGACAATCTTATCCTTAACCTACTCCAGAAACAAGTCAGAAGTTGACACATTTGCAAGATCACGCATTGTGATAATGCACCCAAGGAAATCAGCCTTCCCAATAATGTCGCTATGTTTTTCATCTCTGTGCAGAATCCATTGTTGCTTCAGACTGAGTGAGTGCAACATTCCTGTTTTGATATGATTGTTGATCCTGGGAGCAAACACAGGTGTGTTGAAGAAGCTGGGGAAGGGATGGGGGGGGGAGAAAAACAGCACATCTGTTGTAGGTCACAGTGCTGTCAAGCACAAGGACCATATGGGCTGCTTCCTCTCAGTACCAGCCATTTCTCAGCACCACTAATCTGATAGGACTGACACCTCCGGAGAGGCTCTGAGCTATGTTTTAATGAACATTGTACGTTATTAAACTCATTATGTCTAGACTCTCCTTGCCACTAAGCCACCTTGAGCTTTGTTATTGTTTCTCTCACTCACCTTAGATGCTTATGAGTGAACATACTTACATGCACACATGTCTTTCACATTAAAATTAATCACACTCACAGCCTGCCCTGTTCCCAGTGGCTTACGTCACACTGGATGATTGCAGACTGTATTGTTAGGGCATTGCATAGAGGCCGCTTTTCCAGCACCTTTGGGCAGCAGATCCAAATGTTGGTATTTGCTAAATAAAACACTGAATATGTAAGTTTGTAAGCACATTAGTATTCAGAAACAACACATGCAAACGTATATCTTATTTCTTGTACACACATCATATCAACCCTGACTCCTTTATTATCTGATAAATCATTTTGATCAGTGTCATTAGCCCCTCAAGATACATCCATACATTAGAAGGGAGAAATAATTACCCCTGTGGATTAGTCGATTTTGGCTCAGTTTGCTGGAATGAATGGATTTTCGAGTGGAACCTTGTTGTAATTATCTTTGCAAATTAAAAGACATTAGCAGGCGCCTTGATAGTTGTGCAGGGGCATATAACTTGATTAGTTCAAAAGAGGGGATCAGCACGACCAAAGATGTAATTTGCAGTGATGGATATTTCAGGAGTCATTTCACTCAGAACCACTCCTTTTGGACGTGTGCTGCCTTGGAAATGAGAAAACAGACATCTCTCTCTCATCAGAGAAAAGTAATACAACAAGACACAAGTTAGTAGAAAAATCTGAGAAAATTATGGAAAAATAATAATTTCACAGTTTGGCCAGATGGGTTTCACATCAGTCGATTTTGTTGATTTACATGGTGTCTGTACAGCATGGACTTTCTGGCCATAAAATACTCCAATTGTTTGCTTAAATTCAGCTCATGACAAGGATTTTAAAATGGAGGTTTTAAAGGAGATGAAAATTAAAGTCACAGAAAGCAATTCAAGTCTTAACTTGTTGACCATCGCTTTCTATTTTTGAAATCACATTTTAAAGGAGCTGTATGTAAGAGCAATAATACAACGAATCATAAAATGACCCCGATATGTCAACAGACATTTAAAAATCATGTTAATTTCAAATACTTATGTCACTGACAACAGCACTCAAGCCAGGATATTCCAGTTTAAAAAGAGGAGTTGCAGCCCTCAACTGATGTTTATGTTGTCATTTTTTGTTTTGGCCTGAAGCTCCACCCTCCACCTATCTCCCAATCACCAAGTCAGTATTGTTTCTGAAGCTCCACCCTCCACCTATCTCCCAATCACCAAGTCAGTATTGTTTCTGAAGCTCCACCCTCCACCTATCTCCCAATCACCAAGTCAGTATTGTTTCTGAAGCTCCACCCTCCACCTATCTCCCAATCACCAAGTCAGTATTGTTTCTGAAGCTCCACCCTCCACCTATCTCCCAATCACCAAGTCAGTATTGTTTCTGAAGCTCCACCCTCCACCTATCTCCCAATCACCAAGTCAGTATTGTTTCTGAAGCTCCACCCTCCACCTATCTCCCAATCACAAAGTCAGTATTGTTTCGGCATCCGGGTTGTCAGCTCGGCTCTAATTATGGCAGCCATGGCAGCCTACGTTCCTGCTGCATTCTGCAGCCTACCTGGCAACCTCTGGTCGGGGGGAGGAGGGGGAGGGTACACGCCGCTCAACAATATTTTGAAAGTGACTGCAGTACCAGTTTTGGACATTTCTTACAGACGGCTCCTTTAAATTGCATTAATGATAAAAAATATAATGCACACATACATACATACATACATACATACATACATACATACATACATACATACATACATAATGAATTGCTTTACTTATTCTTTGATAGGTAACATCATTTACTTCTTTGTTTCTAAGCTTTGGAGCCCTTCACACACCGATGGAACTGCACACCAGCTGATGAATGTTGTTATTGAGCTTGAAGAGCCTTTCAATGTCAATATCATTCATTCATCATATTCTTTTTCTTTTTTTAATTTTTACTGACTGAACTGCACAAAACTCCTGATTCACAGATTCAAAGATACTTATGTGATGACAAACCCCTCCCCCCAGCTGATTGTCTTTGTTTTTCATCTATATAAAAGGTAAAGTATTGCACAAAAATCCTGGCAGAGAAACCCATAGCCACCGAGAACATAGTGAACAACAACAGCTATACAGCTGCAGTGTAATAACTCGGGGTAATTAAACGTGTCTGACAACATGATGAAAAGCATCTATAGTGATGTCTTGCTCAAGAAAAAAACAATCTTAAAATGTTGTGGGAGGTGAATTTCAGCATGAGGACAACAGTCTCAGAATACAGCTGCATTTTCTGGCTCTAATCAACAAGTATGACTATGACAAATATAAGTGTATTTCCATTTTTGAACTAATAATTAGTCTGCCCTGACATGTAAAAATAATGTAATCCTTGTTGTCCACCTCCATCACATCCCCCACTGTACAGTGTGCTGTGATTAGTGACTATGAAGCTTTAACTGGTCCATGTTGTCACATGTTTATCAATCATTGCGTTTTGCCTGGTATGGATCCAGCTGCAAAGACTATTGTCTAACTATTGGTGAGAAAACGAGAAAATGTCTGACTTTTAATGTATTGCACATTGCAGATGTGGAGGCCTCTCTGGATCAGTGCAGTGACAGAACATAATTAATCATCGAAGTCACCACAAAATTATAGTACACAACTGTTTCCAGTCTCAGTGGAACAACTTTGCATTTTGTTCAACTACTGTAAAGTACAGAAATCACATTGGTGGAGTATCACAGAGCTGAACATCAAGTGGTAAATAGAAACAGAAAAAAACTATGGTATTTGAAAGCAGACATCCAGGCAAACATTGGATTTTATTCCCTTGCTGGAAATGTGATAAAATGCTTGTAGTGTGTACAGTAAACCTGAGTTTCAAAAGAAAGAAATCATTTGAATAATTGGCCAGGTTTATTATGACCGACATGAAAATGCGCTGGCAAAAAACAGTCAGCATGTTTGTGGTCATTTTTTTGGCCAGGGTTTGACGTCTCCAGGTTTCATCAGCTGTAGAATGTCTGGGATTTGTTATATACGGTTACAAGAAAACTTTTCATGAACATTTTTGTAGAGGCAAACTATAACCAAGATAAAAGACTTTAGGAAAGATCCATCAGTATTTTACACCTGTAGCAAGGTGTCTATATAGCCTATTCACTCTGTAGATGAAGTGGTAAGTTTGTAACGATGAAAAAGTAAGCATGTGAGAAGGAAACGACGCAGGGATCTTTGACTCCGCCCTTTTGCAGCTGAAATTATGAGTCTCAGTTTCAAAGCACACAATTTGGGATGTGGCTTATTTCAATTAATCACATCATGTTCAATTTACTAACTTACTTTCCAAGTAACAAACAATAGTGCACGTGAAATTTAAAAAAAAGCACACCTTAAAGGAGCAATAGGCTCTTTTTAAGAAATGAGACTCTCTAGCGCCACCCTTCACCACGACGGCCGTCGGGGGTACTGCAGCCAACAGCGAAGCCGGCACGGGAGAACGGGGAGAACGTGCATGCAGCGTCATGTGACGTCACATCCGCAGCCCAGTGCGGGAAATTTGGGTCCGAATTGCAGCACATTTTGCAGCACACAGCCTGTTCAAGGCAAAGGAGAGATACACTAGAGGGCTCATTCTTTTGGGTTTGGAACGCTTCATCTGACATTATTACTAGAAAACTTAAAACGTATACACATTTTTTTCATAAATCCTGCTTCAATCCTGCCTCAAGCTCCTTTAAATTTTACACTTGAAATGATGGTTGTACTTGGTGAGGAGTTTGCACCGCAAGGACGGGGGAGAAATTATAATCAGCTGATCAACAGTTCTGTTTGCAAAAGCTCATCATGAAGTGAGCTGGCGGCGCCTGTGTTTGTGATCGGGTTCATGACATCACCCACAGTCATGGATATTGCTGCTGGTACTGTAGGATTTGTGACCACATGCTCATTTTCACCATAAATCTGTAAATGTGACTCATGAATGGGCTCCATTAAATGTGGCCTTGGTCTGTCTTGGTCAGTAAAGCTTAGTAAGGAGACAGACATCCCATGTATTTTGTGTACTGTGTGTATGGTTCTTTAAATATGTAACTCTATGAGACACATTAATGTACAGGTGGATTGAAAGTGGAAGACAGGATATAACTGTTAGCGATAACAGATAACAGAGCTTTATTTGTGTATTGTTTACTTTGAATGTGAGGCCAAAATTAACTCCGAGTCCATTGCCTCACTTTGCTAACAAACGTGGTAGAAAGTTGAATAAAAGTACCATCTTTGAAGACACAACTTAAGCAGCAGCAAAATGGCGTGTTTGATCTCATGACTGAGCGCTGCTTCGGTCCCAAACATCAGGCGAACCCGACACTGAGCATCTTGTTCTCATGGACCCACACAGGGGAGAATTAAAACATGCAGTCAAAAAGGATTTACATTTGTAATGTCAGTAGGAGTCAGGGGGAAAACAGAGTCCACGATGAAAGGCGGTTTTCCTCTTATACTTTTGACTTTACTGTTCGTTGTAAGCTTAGTCTTTTGTTTGCAATTAGAAAACAGTAAACATCCATATTAGAGCAAAAACATTGCAGGACTGTAAAACCAGACAATAAGAATATTGTCGGCAGTAGCTCAGGTGGTAGAGTGGGTCGTCCAATGATCCGAAGGTCGGCGGTTCGAATCCCGCTCTGTCCCAGTTTGCTGTCGTAGTGTCCTTGGGCAAGACACCTTACCCACCTTGCCCCGTGTGAATGTGTGTGAATGTGTATGAATGTTGGTGGTGGTCGGAGGGGCCGTTAGGCGCGATATGGCAGCCACGCTTCCGTCAGTCTGCCCCAGGGCAGCTGTGGCTACAATATGTAGCTTACCACCACCAGAGAGAATGTGTATGGATGAATAATGATTTCTGTAAAGCGCTCTGGGTGCCTAGAAGGGCGCTATATAAATCCAAGTCATTATTATTATTATTATTAATATTCCTGCAGGACCATTTGTGTAATTTAACAATAGCGTTCTACTGAACAAAGAAAGGCCTTTTTCATCATCCCATCACTATAAGTGTACCGTGCCAGTTTGTTGTTTGTGCAGTTTATACACAATCTTATTCTCTCCCAGAGGGGAGGACTAAGTTGGCCACTGCCTTCAGCTCTGTAGGCATGAAAGAGCCTGCAAAGTAAATGACAAATGACTGTTACGTATTTCAGCAGAAGAGTTATATTTAGAGCTTTCAGCTGCTCAGATTTGAAGATGGGCATTGTTTTAGCTGTATTCTGTTGAAAGCCAGTGTGAGGTTTGCTGACATCCTGCAAGATATAATTGACAGGAGTCATAAACTGGTTGGCAGGCAGAGATGAAGGTGCTCTACACCTACCAATTTATACTTGTCTTTGACACTTTTAAATATTTTAAATCTGCTCTCTCGACAAACAGTACCAACAGGAATAAATCAATTTATTAGAAAATAAAAACATCAAATGACTGTAAAGATTTGAGTCCCAAGACGTTTTAAGTCTGCCTTTTTTCTCTCTTAAAGTTGGTGGCTTCTGTTTTTACTCTTTACATTTTGATGAGTTTATTCACTAGTCATTTATTTAACTATCACATGTTGAACAGCTGGGTTTGTATTCTCCTTGCATTTTCACATTCATCTTGTTCTCCTGTGTGCTTGTCCATCTTCTGTCTCTCTCTCCCTCTCTGTTATGGGTGTGGTCTTCAGCTCCTCTGCTGTCCTCATCCTTTTTGAGAATGCCATCATCTCGTCCTGCACTATAACAACCGCGAATCTGGAGACTACAGCCACAGCAAACCTTCACGAACCTGTGAAACTCTGGATTTCTGCTTCTTTTATCTCTGCCTAATCCTTCCCATCCCCTCCTACAATTCCTGCTATAGCCATCTTGTGCTCCCTGTCTGTCAGTCCGTCCATGCTCCCTCGTCCGTTAAGCCTGTTCATCATCTGTTTGCTCATGTGCAGGTGAAACAAGACCTGTTTGTAACCTTAGAAATGGTTTTGTCTGCTGAATTCTTGAGCCATTGGATTGCAGTAATTAACCTACATAAGCATAATCTGTTTAACCTCTGTCCTCTACTTGAGTCTTTTACCCGTCCTCATCACGTTATTAGCAGGAATACACATGCCTAATCATGTAAAGAGACTAGGATTCTAGCATTTGCAAAAATCATGATTTTAGGATTTTCTTTTTGACTTATATCTACGCTGTAAAGTAAAAGTCAGTGGTTCCCAACATTTTCAAAATCTCTGACAGTTATAGGATATCAAACATAGCTTTTGCTCAGAAATCAGTAAACATAGTCGCCATTTTTAACAATTACCTATTAATTTGATGAGAATTAACCAGTTTAGTTTTCAGGTTTTTATCTCTTTACTTTATTCTACTGTGGCTGAATCCCTTTTTACTGTTGAGACAGAAAATGTCAATCTTTTTGTTTTTATCCAAATACATTAAAGAGGAATTTGTCGTACCACTTAAAATCTGAAAACTAGCTGTTACTTTGATTAATTTTGAATTTATTTGAGTGATCCCCATCTGTGATATAATTTGATTAATAACGTGCAATAAGAAGAGTGTTAGGCTATATATCCGTGTGAAAGTCATGGCTCTCCTGCTTCCACTCAACTGCACAATGGCTCAATGATGGAGGGTACAAGTCAACTGTTAAGGGTATTATATTTGATTATGGATAATTATATTCCATATTTAGTACTTAAAATGAAGAATAGCACAAAGTAGTTAAAACATCTGCGCAGTACATAATACTCACTTGTCATCCTGTTGGATTCGAGTCTATTCTGTCTGTTAGGAAGAGTGAAGAGTTACACACACACACGCACACGCGCACACGCACACACGCACGCACACACACGCACACACACACACACACACACACACACACACACACACACACACACACACACACACACACACAGACAGACACAGACACACACAGAAACAAACAAAACAAAACAAGCAAAAAACAGCCGCTTCATTAAAAAACGAAAACACTGCCAGAACAGGATAATCCAAAAGTTGAGAAACAAAGGTGGGAAGAACTGACTAACAACACTGGGGGAAAACGGAAGACAGACTTGCAAGGAAAGAAGGGGAGACAGGGCTATCTGTGCACCTAGTGAGAAATAGGGGACAATTGTCACAGAAATACACTTTCAAAATAAAAAATAAAATAAAGTACACTACAGTAGTCAACACAAAACCAGAGATTAAAGTTGCACAAAAGGAACCTTTTTGATTTTGAGGGTCCCCCTATAGGCACGGAGGTTAGCTCGCTTTCATAGCACTGTCAAAGATTTGCTGTTGTGTCTCTCGCTCAGTCACTGCCTTGTTTTCTTTCATGTGTCTATTATGAAGTCAGCTGTGACTCTGTGAGGTACCTCCATCATTGTGAAGACCTGATGACAGGATTCCAAATGTTACTTTGGGAGGTTTTTGCTGATGATAAGAACAAATGACATGGCTGTTTCTCAGTATGTGATCTTAAATGTACTTGTGTTCTTGCATCCAAGTGAAACATCATTATCTGCAGCCAAAGTACCGGTCAAACTGCATGAACACCTCTGAACAAGAACAGATGAAATGTCTGGATGTGTTCTTGCCATATATCTAGGATGCATCCAGTGGAAGCTTGTGAAGACTTGAGACAGCAAAGTATCCCACAATGCATTTTGCATTGACAGTACATCAACAAGAGGAGGAACGGCAGAGGAGAAGATACACAATTGTAAGTTGCATCTTCAAAATGCTACATTTAATTTGTAACAAAATGTATGTTTATTTATTGGGATTTCATCCAGCAAGGTTGTTCTTGAAACTTCATATTTGTAGTTGATACATCACTGTTGGGTTTATTTAAAGACATTTCCTGACATAGTTGGAGATGTGGGGGGCATTGGCGAAAAAGAGATCCATGACCAGCGATTGTTGCAGCTGTAACTATGCTTTTTCTACGCACGAGCGCTGTCCTTGAATTATATATACTTTAAAACTTTGATATAATCAGGGTTAAGAGAAGAATAGAGAGGCAGCTGCTGCACGGGGGAAGAAAAGGCAATGGAGAGAGATTTTTATCTCTATTTGAAAAATGTATCACTAAAGTTTGAATGGAACTCTTAATAAAACACACAAGTTTTAATAAAAGAGTGTAAATTAGATGCAAAATAAAACATTTAGTAATAGAAATAACAATGGAAATTGAAAATTTCAGGACATTTTGATATGGACATGCCCTACTGCCCATTCGTCCCCTCTTGCTGCTTTGGATTGGGGCTGTAGTGGTTGTGTTTAAGGTTGTTTTAGTTGTGTCGTAGGTGTGTCTTGCCATGTTTGGGGTTATTAATAATGGCCAATAAACCAAAGCAAGGCCTGGGTGCACGTTGCGGTTCGGGCCACATTTACGGATGATTTATTCATATTCTCCCCCATAAAAATGCATAGGTTTTGTTGCCATGGTAACAAGCCCCATAGGATAGAAATTTACAATTTGGCTTCAATATCTAAAAAGTTGTAAACAACAGCCTAATGAAACCTCAGTATTTTGTAGTCCACATCTTCCTGAGTCTTTTATCGTTGGATCGATGTCGTGATTGCCGAGCAACAAGCGTCCAAATTTCTGTAAACTTGAAAATTAGAATGGTTAAATAACTCAAAAAGCGTAATAGCTAGCATGATGAGATGAAAATATGTTGTAGTACAACGCATCCCGGGTTTGTCAATGTTGTAATGATGTCTGTACGATAAACCGTTGCCTAGCAACAAGCATCCAAAATGAAATGCATTTTTTTTTTAAATTGAAAGGTAAATATCGCAAAAACCGTAATAAGTAGCATGATCAGGTTGTACGGTCCTTTAGTGCCAATCGGGCCGAGTGTTTGTAAATTTGAACAACGTCTCTACGATAAAGTTCGGCCAAGGAATAAGCGTCCAAATTTTTTCGCCTTTTTTTTTTTGCTTTTTGGCATCTAGCGTTGCCACAGTAACACTTTTGACTGAGAAAAGTAATACCCATCGAGGCACGATGGAGACGGATCCAAGGACGTTGCGGTTCGGGCCGCATTAACGGACGAAAAAACGTGTGGAATAATAAGAATAATTAAAGCTGCAAGCAGCGATGAACGGGCCCTCACACGTGCAATTTTCACCAATAACGGTCAAGGATTCAAAACTAAGTCCGATGACACCACCCATGACTCTTTATGTCAAACCATTCAAAAGTTATGGCAGAAAAAAGGAACTATCAAATATCGACCAATCAGAAGAAGGGGCGAGGCTAATTTCCACCAATTATGGTCAAGGACTCAAAACCGAGTCCGATGACACCACCCACGGGTCTTTATGTCAAACCATTCAAAAGCTATGGCAGAACATAGGAACTCACATATCGACCAATCAGAAGAAGGGGCGGGGCTAATTCATGCCAATGAAGGTCAAGTACTCAATACCAAGTCCGATGACACCACCCATGACTCTTTATATCACACCATTCAAAAGTTATGGCAGAAAGTAGGAACTATCAAATATGGACCAACCAGATGAAGTGGGGGTGCGCTTTTTGGAATATATCATCGCCACAGTAACGCTTTTGACTGAGAAAAGTAATGCACGTTGTGCAGGATGGAGACGCACATTTTGATGTATAACACACCTGGGTGCACGTTTCGGTTCGGGCCGTATTAACTGCCGAAGGAATGGCATAAATTGCGCCAAAATTACACGATTAATTCAAAATGGCTGACTTCCTGTTTGGTTTCGGCCATGGCACCAAGAGACTTTTCTTTAAGTTGCGACATGATACAGGTGTGTACCGATTTTCGTGCATGTACATCAAACCGTATTGTGGGGCTTGAGCCACAAAGTTTTCTAGGGGGCGCTGTTGAGCCATTTTGCCACGCCCATTAATGCAAACCATTAAATATAAAATTTTTCGCCAGGCCTGGCTTGCGTTCAAAATTTGGTGACTTTTGGGGCATGTTTAGGGGGGCAAAAAGGCCCTCCTTTCGTAGGAAGAAAGAATTCCTACAAATACAATAGGGCCTTCGCACTGTCAGTGCTCGGGCCCTGATTATAACTTTCACATGAAGAAGCAAGTGCTTTGGGTATGACGTCTTCCAGTACACTACTGTCCCAACAGCATAAAGTGTCAAGTATGTCCTTGATCCTCAGATTTCTTACTTGGCAAGTACACATTGGAGGAACATACTTGTAAGAACGCAAGTCCTGTTGGTGTTCTTGGGAATTGAGAAATGGCTCATGAGTGCGGGATGAGCCTTCCTACAACTAATACAACATTCTATTCATAAAAAAAAATGAATTTGACATTTTAACATAAAAAAACATATTTTTTCTACTTCTACCATAACTGCAAATACAAGATAACTAACACAACAACAGAACAAGACTTGGATGATAGCCAAGGCCGTGAAACCAACTCAGAGTCAGCAAAGTTGCTCCATGTTGTGATGTGTTCAATCCCATACTGAGTTTTTAATTCAAAAGTAAGGAAAGAAAAAGGCTCATTCAACAAATACGCTTGTTTTGCTTTGAAATGTTGCCATCCCATCTCTTTGCGGGGGTCCTGACCACCCAGGGTTGGAAGCACTCAAGCGTCTAGGCTCCTTAACTGAACACATGGCTCCAAGATCCTCACACAGATACAGGGTACAATTATAACCCCAGTTTCTGACTACACTAATCAGATTTAGTTAATGGAACCAGACATTATATTACTCCAGTGAAGTATGGGTTATTTATGTAAAGATAGAAGCTGAACATATAGTTTTTGGGTAGAAATCCAATGTAATAAAAAAGACATGGAACTGGAGGAGCTGCAGAGGCGGTTTCTTTCGGTGGACAAAGGAGTAGAAGCAGTGTGAGACAGTGAGAGCAAAATGCTCCATAGCCTCAGGGGCGTGCTCTACTGAAAGAGAGAGCCTAATGGAAGATCCCTGTGAGGAGTATTGACAGTTTATTTGCTTCAACCGAGGCACCGGCTCCCCTCACCAACACTGAAAGCAGGTGCATTGTAAAATCAGAGCAAGAAGGGTTACCACTGATGCAAATATACATATTTGATGACTCTAAGGTGATCCTATCTTCAACTCCTGGAGAAGCAGCTGCATAATGTTTGTGCTGTACAAATTATTGTCAATAACACAGCAAGAGACACATAAAAACAATGAGAGGATGACAAAATCTCTCCAATATTAGTAAAATATCGTTTGGGCTGTGTTTTGCCATATAACAGAGTGGCTGAAATGTTTCATGAATAGCAATAATTGATGCTTATTTCCTGGTGGACAGCTCTGAGAATGTATTAAACCTTTGGACATAAGCCATTTGTGTTAAGTGTTTAGAATGTGGGTCACATCCAAGAGTAGTAACCTTCACATTTGGAGAGCAAATAGAAGCCCCTTTGATGGTGGAAATAACATCAGCGCTGCACACATAGAATTCATCTCTAAGACATATTGCATGCAAACAAAACACACTTAAAACAAAAAACAAACAAGCATGTTTAAGCTAGGTGTTGTCTGAAAGTCGCTAAGTGAATATCCTTCATTGTATAAAACATGCATTTAGGATAGGCTTGGTGAGGCCATGCCAAATCGGGTCAACATGTGCTGCATGGCAGATCAACTACTGCAGCGAACCGATGACAAGAACAAAACAGTGTTGGCACTCACTTCCACAGAAATCCAAAAGCATTTAGTCCACCTCAGGCAGACCTGCCTTGGGGGGAAGTGTTCATAGCAAGATAGCAACTGCAGTTTCTTCTAAGTCCCTGTAACTACGAGGGAAAGAAAAACAACCAGATAGGTACATCAGTTTCAGAGTATATCTGACATAGTGCATAGTGCCTAAATCTTTCTGTATTTTCTGTACCCTAAGACTGTGATAAGTTGTAACACAGATTTCAAAGAGATACACTCTCAGTGATAAGGGGTAGAAGTGTGTGACTTCACCCCCTTAAACTAGCTGAGTTCTGAAAATCATAGTTGGTCAAAATACCACAAAGATACAAGGCAAAGGTTTTCAAACATGACACTTACATATTTTTTTAAGGCTCTGAAACCTTTGAGAAAAGGGATTAATATACAGGATCCCCTTTAGAAGGATATTCAAAGTTTAGGCAAGTGGCCACTGAGCTGGGCTACATCTAATCAGTGTTCTGTCACTCCACTTTGCTGCTGGAAGCAAAATAGTTTGTAGTTTTTTGAGACAGCAAAAGTGATGAAAAGTCTTGAAAAAAATCCTGCAGACTTTGGACAACAAATATTTTTCGGCTGCCTGGGAGTCAAGGGCAGAAACTTCAAAAATGAAAACATTTTGAAATGTCAGGAAGACGGACATAAAGCCTGCTCTTTTGTGTTCATGGACAGAACTATTTTTGTTTTTAGTACAAGGAATTATAATGAAATCACAAATTGAAGTACATAGTAAAAAGTGCATGTTTAGAGGGTAAGACATTTGGTAACAGAGTTGCATGCACTTCCCATGACCCGATTAATCTATCAAATCAATTTCTTTATAAAGCAGCACACAATAGTGTTTTCATGTTACAATGTCACTTTCAATTTAATTTGTAGGAATAACTGCAGCAGTTTAGAAAGGGTTGTCGAGCTCTTATCATCAAAATCACCCAAAATTTAGAATTTAGCAATGCCACCCCAGTCGTCTCCTGCAACAATTACGTGTCATTTTACGGTGCTATGATGAAATATGAGGAACGAGACACTGAACGAGAGTCCGTCTTGGACAGTGTCACAAAAGTGACATGGACCTCTAAGTCAGGTGGGCTCCGTTGTATTAATGCAAAAGTTCCATTGTGTTGCCTTAAATGTAATTTTTGTTGTTTGTTTTTATTGTATCTGTAGGAGTTTTAGTTTTTCTTATCCTTGTTTTTCTTCCGACAAAATAAGGGCCTTTTTACCCCCTAAATGTGCCCCAAAAGTCACCAAATTTTGCACGCAACCCAGGTCTGGCGAAACATTTTATATTTAATGGTTTGAATTAATGAGCATGGCCTAATGCCTCAACAGCACCAAGAAAAGTCTCTTGGTGCCATGACCGAAACCGAACAGGAAGTCCCCCATTTTGAAATAATCGTGTAATTTTGGCGCAATTTATGCCATTCCTTCGGCAGTTAATGCGGTCCGAACCGTAACGTGCACCCAGGTGTGTTATACATCAAAATGTGCATCTCGATCTTGCGACGATGCGCATTACTTTTCTCAGTCAAAAGCGTTACCGTGGCGACGATAGACGCCAAAAAGTGCGCCCCCCCTCCATCTGATTGGTCCATATTTGATAGTTCCTACTTTCTGCCATAACCTTGGTTTGACATAAAGAGTGGTGGGTTGTGTCATCTGACTCGGTTTCGAGTACTTGACCTTCATTGGCCTGAATTAGCCCCGCCCCTTCATCTGATTGGTCAATATTTGATAGTCCCTATTTTCTGCTATAACTTTTGAATGGTTTTACATAAAGACTCGTGGAAGGTGTCATCGGACATGGTTTTGAGTCCTTGAACTCAATTGCTGCAAATTAGCCCCGCCCCTTCATCTGATTGGTCGATATCTGATAGTTCCTACTTTCTGGCATAACTTTTGAATGGGTTGACATAGAGAGTCATGGGTGGTGTCATCCGGTAAATGTCCAGGCCTGAAGACATCTACATGCAAGTCATACAAGTGCTTCCCTCCAAGCCCCCCGCCAAGTCTTCCAAGCCCCCCGCCAAGTCTTCCAGGCCCCCCTCCCAGTCTTCCAGGCCCCCCGCCAAGTCGTCTAGGCCCCACGACAAGTCGTCCAGGCCCCACACCAGGGCCCAGGCCTAGGCCTCGGGGACGACCCCCCGAGCTGTCTCGCCAGTCTGCCCGGCCTCGTGGGCGACCCCCGGAACTGTCTCGCTGGTCTGCCCAGTCCCGGGGGCGGCCCCCGGAACTTTGGCCCGGTGTTGGCCTGGGCCCTCCTCCAGGCCCCCTCAACCCGCCCTGGGTGATATGTCCATGAGGGACATCTTGTATCTGTCCCTTGAGGGGGGGGGGGGTACTGTCAGGGTTTGACATTCCCCCCAGTCTTTGAGTTTCTGTTTTGCCCCGCCTGTGTCCCATCTGCCCTGATTGTCTGCACCTGTGTCTCGTTACCCCCTGTGTATATCTGGTCTTGTCATTCCCTTGCTCCTCATGGTTCCGTACTATGTTATCCTCCATGTGTCCTGCCTGTTTTTGCTCCAGTTTCTTGATCCCTGTTTCCGTGAGTTTTTGATCCTGCTAAGCAGCGCTTTGTTTTTTGGTTCTTGCCCTTTTTGTTGGAATTAATAAATCCTTGTTTTTTTTAGAACTCCTGCCTCCGGCCTCCCACTCTCTCTCCTGCATCTCGGTCCTCACCACACCAGCCTGACATGGTCTGCTTTACCACTTTTGTTGCTGGGAAGGGTCTCTTTGATTAAGATGAATATTTTACCATGGTTGCTCTACAAATTTGAAAGCTGCTAAATAATAATACTATAAAGACGGTAAATGGTTGGTTTATATGGAACGGCAAACGGCCGTGACTTAAATGAGAAGAATTGCCATTGCCATCGGGTCAGGAGTGTATCAAGTAGCTTCCCAGTTTCGGCCTCTAGTAGATTGGGTACGTAATGACTCACACTCTGTCTGGCTTGATATTGAAGCATATAATTTAGGTGAACCGTTACAATTAGCTAGTCTCCCATGTATCATGGATCGGAATTAACTAGAGGTTGCAGATGGTAATTTCATCGTTAAATCCACACATAAGGCTTGCGATGTGATTTAAGAGATGGGAAAAAAGAATACATGTTTTATCTCCAATTACTCCAATACAAAGAAATACAGATTTTTTCCCAGAGAAAGCCATTATGGGTTTGCTCTGTGGGGAAGTGCTGGTATTACAACTTTGAAATAATTATTTGAAGGGAACAGAGTAATGTCATTTGACCAATTAAAACTGAAGTACAATTTATCATACACGCATTTTCTTAGGTTCTGTTAGGGTGGAAAAATGTAACTTTCCATGCCATCTTCTAACTTTTCATGTCATCCGTTTTCTTTGGTTTATTTTCTTATTGATTCATATCTGAATATTATTCCTCATCTTTTAAATGCATTTAAAGTATCTGCCATCTTCATTTTGTATCATAAATGTGGTCAATAAGTGTTTCTCTAGTTGTGCTTGGTGGACCACGTGTTCGGAACAAAGGACATATGAGAAACCAAGACAATAGGCTGTGGGTAGTAGTTTCTTCTCCTCCGGTGTCACCGGATGTAGTTTTTTCCCTTTTCCGGCAGCACCGGATTGGACGAGGGGATGAGCCTCGAGAACCAGCCAACCATGAGATAATAAAATCATTATTTTCTAGTGAATATTAAATACAAAAAATCCGAGAATAATTTTAGCTTTGAAAATGTTGAAAACAAATACAGTTGCTCTGTCAGAAATTCCATAACATGCCATAGTCAAGTTACACAAAAATCCAAGTTTAACTGCTCCAGTCTCAACTTCAAAGCACATACATTAATGTGATACTTTGTCTTTTCGTGCTGATAGATGGGTTGTCATCAGTGCTACATCGCATCAATTAAAATGTGCCACCAGTCAAGATGAAGTTTACTGCTCAGTTCTGTGTTTGCCCACAGAAGTGGGAAGTAAGAAAAGAAAGCTATTGCAAGATATGTTAAAAATAGAAAAGTGTGAGTCACTTGATGAAAACACTGTTAATTGCTAATTAGTACACAATAATTGTAATAAAACATTTTTCTTCACTTTTCATGTAGATCTTGTTGAGCTGGCCCTACCCAATGTGGTGCCCTAGGCGAGATTTTATATGGTAGCCCCCTCCATCTGCTATTTACTTACACTTACATTGAAATAAGCACAAACTTGTGCTCCAAAAAAGATTAGCACTCAGCAAAAACCTTGGCATAACTTGTCTAATACCTTTGAGCAGCAATAACTGACATGTCTCAGGGGTCTTCAGGTGGGTTTTCAGCTGGAAACTCCCTTTCACCAATGTTTCGTTAAGTTAGTCCCACCACACCCCCAGAAGGCTAAATGGTGATCTCTGGTGTCCCACAGTCCCTCCCCTAATGTCAGCTCTCACTGCTCCCCACCATCACAACAACCTCCATCACCCAACCTACAAAACCACCACAATATCCTCTGTTAACTTACTTAAAACATGGCTGCCAACGCCAAAACCAGCACTGCCACTGTCAACAAACCCAGGCTCCGTTCATGGAAGCTACAGGTAGTAACAGTGCTTATACTACCTTAGCACAAGCAAACACCTAGCAAAAGCAAACAAACTTCCAGCCGATTCCTAGACACAGAAATTCAAATAGGCCACACCCACTTCCTTAAATAAACTTCCTCGTCCTGGATTTACTCTTAAGGACTGACCTCCTGACATTATTTCTCCTAATCCAAATCCACTGACTACATCAAGCTGCCTCCGCTCACATAGTCCCAATACCCCCAATAATGTGACTACTGATCTAGCTATAAAACCCATACATCCCACTTCTGCTGGACCAACCCTAACTTTCCACCCTCGTTGGTCAGCTTCTGCCCCTAATTCTGTGTATCTAAGCTCTTTCCTTTCATATGCCGCTTCCACTGAGTCTTCCCTGGGAACTGTCAGCTTAATAAAGTAAACTATTCGCTCACTTACCATAAGACTATCTCAGGTCTAAGCTTGTACAAACTCTTACCTGACTTCTCACTTCTGTATTTCTCCTCCTCACACACAAATTGGATTGTTCTCTGTCTCTTAACACCTCTTGAACTTTGCTTACATCTATTATCAACATGTGTAGCAAAGCTTGTCAGATCCTTATTGTGTCTCCACATGTACCTGCCTTGTGACAAGCTAATCTAACAGCCTGACAAGATATGTTTTAATTTTGCAGTACCTGAACACAATAAACATGACAGGTCTTCTTTTACCCACAGTTTTAGGCCCTGGGGGTTGGTAGCACATACCTCTGTAGAAACACATTTTAATCACTCAAGGTGACTGCAATACCTAAATAGGCATGAAGTCATATAATAGCACTCAGCAAATAAAGACGTGGTAATTTACAACAGGGTCAAAATGTACATCTCAAGTTTAAATTCAGGAGTGAGAGTGTCCAGTACAGTTTTACAGAACAGAGCTCAGTGCTCCTTAGACTGAATAACCTGCAGTTCTCAAAACAACATCTTTGCAGCTTTGTCAAACAGCTAAAACTACACAGACAAAAAAGCTCTGGACCATGATAATTCAAGCAACATTTATGCTCTTGTAAGGCTGATAGAGAGGGTAATGTCTCAACATAAACCAAGCTCAGTTTTCACAGCCATACAACCAAAAATTTCTGCTCTCTGCCAACATTTTGCACTTCTTTTAACTGTGGCAGCAACTGAAAAGGCAACATTTTAGCCAGCCTTCAAGAGTATACCCGTTTAATACCAAATGCCTATTTCAATTATAATTAGATAACTAATCTGCGGTGTTGGGCCACAGCCGTGTGTCAAAACAAAGACCTAACAGCAAAGCCTGACCCTCTAAATGTTTAAAAAACCCCAGCAGGCTTTGCTCTGTGTGGGGGAGTGGTAGCCTAGTGGTTACAGAGGAGGGCTGGGGATCAAGCCCCTGGATTGCAACCGAGGTCAATCATTTTGGGCACCTGAGCAAGGCCCTTAATAACCCTTACTGCTCCCTGGGTGCCATGCAAAATGGCAGTCAACTGCTCCTAGTTTGACTAGAGATGGATTAAAATGCAGATAATACATTTTCCCATTGTGGGATTAATAAAGGAAATATTATTATGATGTTAATGTCACTGGCCTCTCACCCCAAAACCCAGCAAGCCCCCCCCCCCATTCGCAGCAGCCCAGGCATAAAGAGCAGCTGCCCCATTTGCTCACAAACACTCTTACCAACTCTATCTTTTGCCAAGTCCAACATGGATGTTATGACCCAGCTCGGCCAGGGCGTCTCAACAAAAGGGAATCATGACAAGATATAACATGTGAAAGAGTAGGTTATTGTAATTTCAAAGCGGGGTAGAGGAAAAACACACCACACACACAATGGGTAATGTAGAGTTGGGGGTTGAGATGCTGCTCAACACAAAAAACACATCAAAAAAGTTCCTATCCTGAAAATAAGCCAGTTACTCAATGATACTGAAGTGACAAAATACTGGTCTGCTTCATACAAAAAAAGGGGACCAGCACAAAAAGGAACACCCAAAACGATGTTTATATACACAAAGGCATACTAGTTACCTCGAACCAAAAATCCTAACTCTGGGCTAAAAGCTATCAAACTATTTTAATAAAAGAAGCAGTTAAAGCAGCACAATGTAACTTTCAGCTTTTGTTGAGTTTGGCGGCTCCTTTGGACAAAAGCGGTAGTGCTTTACCAGAAAGAACACTACATTTCCCATGAGCACCAGCACGTACTGCCGGAAAGATCCTGATCTCCCGTCGCGTGCATTTGTTTTGATAGTGAATGAAATAAGACGGGACGGACTTTCAAAACTACTTTTCTGTTTTCAGCAGTCGTTTGCAGGATGGATAGCGAAGAGGTAATGTATCTATTTTTGGCTAAACAATATAATATGACGATGTTGAAAATCACTAAGTTAAACTTGGTTTTATTAGTGAAGTCACCCCCGCCCCCATGTCCTGTTTCAGCCAGATAAGGTGCCCCAAACTACAAACGTTTTTTAGAGGGACTTCGTCATAAATAAGTAGTCCAACATACTTACTGACAAAATAAAAAATACTTTATAACCTGTGAATAACTGAATGCCCATTCCTTATATTTTTCAGATCAGCCCTGCACAATTTTACAGTTCTCAGGAAAAATACTAGAACCCAAGACGAATGTATGCGAAAACTTTCTAATTTTGATTCTTATTGAACATAGAACTCTACATTTACATTTGTATCATAACAATTCTGTCTCTCTTGTCGGACATTCCTCCTCGTCTTTCATCTCACGTCAGCGAGTGAACGCCGGGCCAATGTTTAGTCTTGTCCGGGCATTTAAAAAAAAAAAAAGTTTGTCCGGGCATTTAGCTTGTTACTCTCCCGCTTTCTTTTTTTCGCCTTCTCCGTTAAAACTTTTATTTTCTTCGGTTTTTTCGCTGCTTCGGCCATGACACCAGCTTCTGCTGAGCTCTGCGCTCCACGCCCCGCCCAGCTTTCGTCTCGACTACGAATCGGGAAGGAGGGGGAAGTGACGTATGCCGTAAAGCAGTCAAAGCCGTAAAAATGTGTAGTTTTTTAGTGTGGAAGGGTTCCTACCATGCTCCTCAAAGTTACGTAGTGCCAGTGAAGGCGATACAGACCCCTCAGACCATGACAGAGGTTCATTAAACCTGTTGTACAGTAAGTTGATGTACCATCACAATGACTCTGGAAATATTATATTAAGGTGGAAAAGTTACATAGTGCTGCTTTTAACGGACGGTTAGGCAAAATTACTTAACCGTGAACTCAAAATAACAGGGTTTTACCAGAAGTAACAGAGCTACAAAGCTATAAACAAGGATCTATCCATAGAACTACCCACACAGTCCAAAGTCCAGTCTAGTCACAAGTTTGTGGCAGGCTGTTGCTGAACATACAGTTGCCTCCCAAATGCAGGTTGAATGTGTCTTTTATTTCCTATACAGGTGTAGCTATGGATCTGGAGCGGTGGATGGGCTGCAACCAATGGGGAAGGGAGAGATGAAGGTGTGGGCCAATCCCCTCTAAGCAGCTGCAATCAGGGTGTCATCAGGGAAAACAACAAAACAGCTGGGGTTCGGACCTGATCTCTCTTGAGCCTGTGAGCTGTGAAGGCCACAGCTGGTACTTTAGCGTCAGGAGCTACCAGCCAAAGGCCTGTCTCTTCCCTCACTGTAGAAGTGTCTGGTTGCCAGGAGATGGGAACCACAGTCTGTCTGGCTACTGCGCTGCAACAGAGTGACCCACAAATGTTCCAAGCCACAAACGAGCCGATCGAGGGACCTGTGCATGGTCCGATGACATGAAGGCCTTCAGACTGACTCAGAGACAAAGGAAGCCCAGCTACTGTTTCAACGCAACTTCCTCTCATCCTCACAGGGATGAGGAGAAAAAGAGAGAGCCGCTCCTCGCCAGGAACAGTGGTGAAGCGTAACCATCCAGCTGTTTTCCAAACAGAGATAAATGCTGGTCTGTTAAAGACAAAACCATCACTTCTATCCAGGTAAGAGGACAGAGGAACTTAGTTAACACATTGAACTGGTTTTGTTTAATTGTGTAGCACACGTGATCCAGAGTGCTGATCCCGCCACAACTAGGGTAATCAGCTACAGCTGCTGAAGTGGGTTTGTTTATTTTTAGTTTATCTGTTATTGCATCTATGTTGCTGGATCTCACGAGTGAATGACCTAGTGCACATGTGTATTTGGCTTGATATTGGTACATCTCTCTGTGGGAAACATCAGAGCAGCTTAGTTTCCTGGTAGTCAAAAGTTATTTTAGCGTTTTTGGGTTTTATCTGCTTCTCTTCTTTCTCTCATCCTTTCCTACTAACCAATACAAGTTCACTCTTGGCCATCAGGCCACCGATTTCCTTTGTCGCCGGATGTGATGTATTTGATTCACAATAGACTCAGACACCATGTGACATCATCCTCCATTTTTTTTAAGCATGCAAAACTTGAACCCCACGTGACTTGGTCTGCCATTTTTACCATCCACACGTGTCTGAATAGGACCTCTTGCGCGCACACACACACACACACACACACACACACACACACACACACACACACACACACACACACACACACACGACTGTCGTTTCTGTTTCATGTTTAATTAGTTGTAGTTTAGATATAAAAACCTTTTATTAGGGCCCGAGCACTTACAGTGCGAAGGCCCTATTGTATCCGTAGGAAATGTTTTAGTTTTTGTCATTTTTCTTTCGACGAAATGAGGGCCTTTTTGCCCCCCTAAACGTGCCCAAAAAGTCACCACATTTTGCACGCAAGCCAGGCCTGGCGAAAAATGTGATATTTAATGGTTTACATTAATGGGCGTGGCCTAATGGCTCAACAGCGCCCCCTAGAAAACTTCCCCCACAATACGGTTTGACAAACATTACTCTTCTCAGTCAAAAGCATTATCATGGCGACGATAGACGCCAGCAGGTGCGCCCTACTCTTCATCTGATTGGTCCATACAGATAAAACTTTGTACCTCAAGCCCCACAATACGGTTTGACGTACATGCACGAAAATCGGTACACACCTTTATCATGTCGCAACTTAAAATAAAAATCTCTTGGCGCCATGGCTGGAACCGAACAGGAAGTCGGCCATGGGCATTACTTTTCTCAGTCAAAAGCGTTACCGTGGCGACGATAGACGCCAAAAAGCGCACCCCCCTTCATCTGATTGGTCCATATTTGATAGTTCCTACTACGGTGGCCATGAGTGCGAGGGCCCGTTCATCGCTGCTTGCAGGTTTAATTCCAAGGGTTGTTTTACCATCTTTAATACTTGCATAAATAATTCAGATTCATTTGAATGACAGAAGTCATTTGTGGTTATTTTGTACATATTCGTAACATTTGCTCGTTTAAAGGCCTGTGCTTGGACTCCTACCTCTGGTGACAGGCTGGCACGCATAGAATAACAGTTTATTTCAGACTGATTATGCCGTTTAGTTATTAATTCCTGATATTCAGGTGGTGACCTGTTTTTGATCAATTTTTATAATTTATTTACGTTATAACGTAAACAAGCAATCCCTTTGTTGCACAGCAGCTGTATTTATTACTCACATTGATCATATATATATTTTTTTATTCTGACATCTCTGGTAACTTTTAATGGTATTATAATCTATTCTATTCACACATTATAAAATAAAATGATCAAAATTAGAAAAACTATGCTATGCGATGCTCCGTGTTGTGTTGTTGATAGTAACTTTAAACTATTCAGTAATGAAAAAGGGAAAGAAAGCAATATGAATCCCCCAAAAGGCAATATATATATATATATATATATATATATATATATATATATATATATATATCACTGACTGCTTTCAAAGATTGTTTGCCACCTGAAATATGGTCAATAAATGTGTTTGACATTAAAATGGTGCTCAGGGAAGCCAAGGTAAATCAATTACTGCAAATCAGTGAGAGAGAAGCCAATCGCTTAAATGATCAGTCGGATTAGAGTCTCTGGTGACCCATGCTGTCAGTAATGAGGTATAATAAGGAGAACCTCTATTCACACAATGTCCAGGTAGATAGGATGTGAAATTGTATTTGAAACATATTTGGAGTCTGTTCTTTATATACAGAGAGACATGAGGCACTTTGGGTGCATGTGACACAATGAGGTGAGAGTGAGGCACTAACCATAGCAGCACAATACCATGCCTTGAGCACACAAACGATAGAAGCTGAGCTCTGCCAAACCAAACAGGACCCCAGCTTCAGACTGTACAGCTTAAAACCCCTGGATGACATACAATAACGTGTAGGAGAGCAATCCCATTGATGTACATGGAATGTCATGACCAAGATTTTAAAAATAGGGTAAATAGGTGTCATCTTGATAGAGATGGTTGATAATGTAAGAACAAAGATTGTGTGTGATTTTTAGATCCAGAATGGTGATGGCTAAACACCAGGACACTGGTTTTGACAACATGAGCCCATGTGGGCTCAGTTTACTGGTCAATTCTTTCACCCAAATTTGTTTCAAAAATTTACCACCAGGCTTCCTTAAGTTAACAACCTTTCATAGTAGCTTTTGTATAAATAATAGGAAGATATTTTTTGATGGCGTTCACGAGGATTAATATGTCTTGTCTTGTAGCAGTCGGTGGGAAATGGAGAGGGTGAAGGTAATAATGTCATAACTGACATCACACCTGGGAGCTGTGTAGTCTGTCTTCACTACAGTAAATTTGTACATACTGAAAATCCTGTGCTAGCACATTATAGTCGGCATGCTTGGTTAAAAATGTTGGTGTTCTGAAATATTAAACTAACTGATCAAACATTCTGTCAGTGAATCCATACATTATACCAGCTGCAGTATAATGCAGATTTTCAGTTTGAAATTAGGCATTCACTTTGTTGTAGTTAAGCTACAGATTTATCCATCCATCTTCTTCCTCTTTTTCAGGCTTGTGTAGAGTGGGCACTAGCCTAAACAGGAAATCCTGGACTCCCTGGCTTCTTTGTCCAGTTAATTTGGGAGGATCCCAAAGTGTTCCAAGGCCAGCCAAGAGACATGGTCCCTCCGGCATGTCCTGGGTATTCCGCAGGGTCTCCTCCCAGTGGGACATGCCCGGAAGACCTCACCAGGGAGGCGTGATGGAAGCATCCTCACCAGGGGCCTCATGTACAAAACGTGCAGTGCACAAAAAACTGATGTTCGAAAAGTGATTTGAACGTAGAAAGTTGCGGTCTTTCCCGCACAAATCATGTCTGGCGTATGTACTTTTCTGAGGTTTTGTCCATTGGCGTCACTCACTGGTGATGCAGTGAAGTCCAGAATATGAGGAAACGTGACGTCAGCAATAAGTTCACGACCACACGTGAAAGACACAACAGTCCAAATCACCAAATAAGTGACACACGAGTGGAACTGCACCAATTTCATAATTAACCACATGGTCTGAACATATAAAGGCAGGACAACGTAACCTGCAAATCACATGGCAGCCTTGATTGTGGTGGAGGACATCGCTAATAGCAGGATCAGGAGGGAGCGCGTCTTCAGGGAACACGCTGATTTACTGGCCCACGATGATGACTGGCTGTTCACCAATTTCAGATTTCCCAGAGCCATCCTCTTGGAGCTCTGTGCTGAGTTGGGTCCGAGTCTGGAGAGGTGCACAAGGAGGAGCCACGCACTACCTATCCCCCTACAAGTGCTCACTACACTTGGTTTCCTGGCAACCGGGTCCTACCAGCGGGAGTTGGCAGAGCGGTCAGGAATCAGTCAGTCTGCACTGAGCCGTTTAATGCCAGCTGTATGGGACGGGATCATTGGCATGACCGCCAGGTACCTCAGGTTCCCTTATGATGCAGCTGACCACGCAAACATCAAAACGCAATTTGCAGCGATTGCCGGTTTTCCTAATGTAATTGGCGAGATTGACTGCACACACATTGCAATAAAGGCGCCATCTGTGCATGAATTTGTGTACGTTAATCGAAAGAATTTTCATTCGATCAAAGTGCAAATCATATGCGACGCACAGATTCGCATTACAAATGTTGTGGCAAGGTGGTCTGGCTCAACCCACGACTCGCACACGCGCTCCTCAAATGGAGTGCTCCACCACCCGTAATGGGCACACTTTGCCGGTGTGCAGCTGCTCTCCTCTTCACCTCCACCTTCATGTCCGACCACTTCTTTTTGATTTCTTTTGTGCTGAGGTGTTCAGAGCCCAAAGCGTTTACGGACGCAGCTACAAGCTCCCACTCGCCTTTTTTTACGCTTGCTGGTCATGCCAGAGGACAGGGAACCAAAAAGGACGGTTTTCCTGGCCTCCACCTCTGTCAACAGTGTCTCCAGCTCACACTTCGTGTATTTTCACTTTTTCATACTTGCTTTCGCCATTTCCAACGTTCCAAAGAAAAGAAACCTGCGTCGATTTTGGCGTATGCACAGTTTTGAACATCTGAATTTTTTTTTTTACGCAAGAATTCCCCACGCGGATTCACGTTGAAATCCATGCACTCTTTGTAAATGAGGGCCCAGATGCCGAGAGCAGCCTCATATAGCTCCTCTTGATGCAGCGAAGCAGTGGCTCTACTCTGAGCCCCTCCCCGATGACAGAGCTTCCTACCCCATCTTTGAGGGACAGCCCAGAAACCCTGTAGAGGAAACCCATTTCTGCCGCTTGTATCCATAACCTTGTTCTTTGAGTCACTACCCACATTTCATGACCATAGGTGAGGGTAAATAATTAATTTGTTCTTCAGCAGTGGAAGAATCTTTACCAAAATGATTTTTCCCAACAACTAATTGTGCTGTCTCATATTTTATTTAATAAAAAAGGTCTGAATTGAGACTGCTGTCTTAGTATTTTACTCCTGTGCTCTCGAGCCTTACTGTCAGTGTGTAGATTTCTTCTGCAAAGCCCTAAACATTGTGGAAATCTGCCTGGCTGTAAAACATTTGAGCTCACTGTATTGTGATACTTCATGTTCATCCATTTTACAGCCACCTTTTTACCAAATGTATTATTCTATCAGCGGGCTGCTTCTCAGGGACTTTTTTCAAAGCACCTGTGCATCGTAGCATATTTTTACTCAACTGTCTTAGACCTGATTCAGATTTATCTAAGTGTTAATGAGATTCTGAGGGATACGGGGCTCATCAGAACAGTGACACTGGATGGAAGCATAAAATCACTTGGTCAAAGGGTATTGAGATCCAATTAACACAACATTCATCTTCAGACATCTTTTCTTTTTTTTTACCTCATTTTTTTTTTTTTGCAGAGTTTTAATGTCAAACTGCTATTTGGCAACCCTGCCATTTTTACAATGTATCATAATTTGGTTTCTCCTCCTTTTAGGCGCTAATTGGGGCCTGAGCACCAGAGGTGCAAAGTTCCTAATAATTCTTTCTGTTATTTCCTTTATTATGGTTAAACTTTTTGGGAACCGTACTTTGACTTTTTTTTAAGGTGGTTCACATAAGCAAAAACACATGAAATTTGGTGTTTACATCAGTCGTAGCACCTACTATTCCAGAGAGAGGCTTTGTCCCTGGGTGTGGCCCAGGCCTAGTGCTTCCTTGCATCACAGTGTCCTGTGGTTGGCTTATTATTGCAGCCACACACACCAAAGTTGGAAGGTGTTGTGGAGCTCTATTAGCAACGCGCAACAGAGTTTTAATGTCAAACTGCTATTTGGCAACCCTGCCATTTTTACAATGTATCATAATTTGGTTTCTCCTCCTTTTAGGCGCTAATTGGGGCCTGAGCACCAGAGGTGCAAAGTTCCTAATAATTCTTTCTGTTATTTCCTTTATTATGGTTAAACTTTTTGGGAACCGTACTTTGACTTTTTTTTAAGGTGGTTCACATAAGCAAAAACACATGAAATTTGGTGTTTACATCAGTCGTAGCACCTACTATTCCAGAGAAAGGCTTTGTCCCTGGGTGTGGCCCAGGCCTAGTGCTTCCTTGCATCACAGTGTCCTGTGGTTGGCTTATTATTGCAGCCACACACACCAAAGTTGGAAGGTGTTGTGGAGCTCTATTAGCAACGCGCAACAGGGAGCATGGGAAATGGCATTTTGTGCATTCGGACACGTAGTCAATATTAACCTACAGCTCTTAGATGTGAAACTTCCATGGGATTTTTGATATGTAGTACATGGTGATATGATGAATTTTAATATCTTGCCACCTATACAGAAAATATGTCTTTAAGTCACAGTGGATTAAATGGTTTGTCTGAAATTTTAGAAATTAAAGAATCAGTCAATATGCCTGTTTTGCATATGATCAGTTTGGGTACACTTTTCCTACACAGTTAACATGATGGTGTACACAATTTGAAAGATATACTGTTGAGATTTTACCAACTTTGAATTGTGAGGTTACTTATGATCTTTCACAATGTGTGGAAATAGTGATGTAGTGAATGGAAAGTTGGTCACAAAGGCAGGAAATGTTCTGGAAATTCACATTGGCTTGGATGATTGGTTGAAAACGTACAAAAAGCCTGAAATCCTTAATCCCGCCCAGATTCACTCCTACTTTAGGACAAACCTGTTGTCATGTTATCCGGCATCAGTTACGGGAATGGTTGGTAAAGCGGGAGTAATGAAATACAAAAAACACATCACATTTATATGTTTCATGCAAAATCACATGTGAGTACATTCGGGTGACAAACAACAGGGATTGGGGAACCGCAGGTGCTTGGGTCTGTAGTAGCCTTTAGTGGCTGTATTTTATACTTAATATTCTGCTACCATACAACGTGTATCTACAAACATTTGGATTTTGAATTAACTCATGCAGTCTTGTATACTAAATGTATTATTAAAACAGAATACAACATTCCAGCTCAAGTAAAATTACTATCAATAAAAATTCCTTAGAATATCCTTAATTCTTTAATTTCTAGTTGGGGTTTACAGTATGCTTTCTTGAGTACGTACAAGCAATAACAGATCCAATTCTAAGTGCAGTAAGCAGACATGAGTTCTCTGCATGCACTTAAAATTAATGACTGCGTTAAACTTTATTACGTAGACTGAGGTCATACCTGTGTTTTTCAACCTTGAGCTAGAAAATCACCCTTTTCCAAAACATTTTTTTTTCTTAGTACACTTTGCATGAAAACAGCTTGATACAATCATACATGAGGGGTGACTGCAAATGTTTGGTGAGGAGCAGGTACATAAATCTTTGAAGTGCAGTCAGGCCGAGTTTCATATCTCAAAGGTATCTTGGGTTGAAAAGGCCAACCTGAAGTCTTCACTGATCACACTTTGTGACATCTACAAAATGAGATGCTTTATCTGTGAACACTGTAAAAGCTATTATCCTCAACAAATACACATTTTCAGATCAGACTTTTTTTCCTGCTCAGTTCTACAGAATAGATAGCACTGTCCTTGTTTATCACATCATATTTTTTCCTCCACACATCACAAATGATGAAATGTCACATCACATCATCTTGACAGCCCTCTCAAGCATTTGTAAACCTATTCACCATCTGCTAGCAGCATACAACATCCCGTGGAAGCCTTGTATTGCTCTGGCCCATTGGCCCCATAGACATGCTCCCATTCAGCCATTGTTACTTCCATGGCTTACAGAATATCCCTTCGGACAGTCAGCAGCCTCAACATCGATGGCCGAAAATAACAACAATGCCACTGTTGACTGGAGCAAATGAACCACTGGTCCGGTAAGCGTTCTTGTGATATGATTTGACAAGACTGGTCAGCGACTCAATAGAAATAAAATGTCTGTCCTTGGCTGATAGAATCTGAACGTTACAACTTCAGAACAAAGGAGTGGACTCTTACATGCTGACATGCACAGCAGTGGAGGGTAACAAGCGAAGGTTATGAACTTCGTGAAATGCTTTGCGTTGTAAGGATGTGCTGTATTTAACATTGAGGTAGCTTATTCATAATGTCTGCATTTTTAGTTCTGCAGGTGTTTGGTTGATAGTCTTTATGTGGTCATTGTGGCGTACTCGTACAAAAGGTTTCATTAGAAAAAAAAATGCTGCCCAGCCTGAAGGATTTTGTGGTTTTTTTCCTTTCAGTTTTTATTTTAAAATTGTGACACAGGATATAAAATTCACAAGAATTATTCATTATGTTCACTGAGATCACATAAATTGACATTAATCCTCCTGGAATTGAATCTGCTATTTTGCTCTTGCAAGAGCAGGAGGATCATAATAGTGCATCATTATGAGGCCACCTTTCAGATGTGGATGAGTAGGACTCAGATGCAGGAGAAGGCAGGCGTTCCAAAAAAAACGTGATTTATTAAACTCCAAAACACAAGAGCCTAAGCGTGACAAAAACCCCAAAAGCATAACATGACACATAGCGAGGAAAACAGTATGGATATGCAGGGAGCAAGGGAAAGACAAGACAATATATAGAGTGCTTGACGAGACACAGGTGCAAACGATCAGGGCAGATTGGAACAAGGGAAGTCAAGTCAAAACTTAAACAAGGAAATGGGATTTAAATAAAACGGGCCGTAAATACAAAAACCATGACAAAACCGTGACACCAACAAATGGATTCCTCTTCTGCAGACTAAAAACAGAAAATTGATCCCATTATTGCAATATTTCCTTCTGCAGTATGGTGTTGTAATATAAAATGGTATACCTTTCTTAGTTTAGTATGTACACTAAGGTACAGTAGTGGGTGTGGGTCTATGGGTGTTTGATTTTCAAAACCGACAAAATCAAAAAGAATACTAGCTTGATATTATTCCCAGGGCATCAAAAGGAGTTTTTTGTAAGTCGTTGATATTAAACAAAAATAAATATTCACAAATTTTTTGGATGTTGTTGCAACTATTTGTGAAGCAATTTCAGCCTGATATGTGAAATTGGCATGAGGAAACAATACTGGTCCTATCTATCCATCCATCCATCCATCCATCCATCCATCCATCCATCCATCTTCTTTACCCATTTAATCCTGTACAGTGTCACAGGGTTTCCTGGAGTCTACCTCAGCTCATCACAGGTGAAAGGCAGTGATACACCTGGACAGGACACCAGTCTCTCACAGGGCCACATATAGATAACCATGCACGCTCACACACCTACGGGCAATTTAGAATCATGAATCATCATGCCCCCCCCCCCAAAAAAAAAAAAAAAACAAAAAAAAAAAACACTGGGTTTGTATGTGTATATTTATGTATGTGTACGCATATGTGTGCATATATATGTATATATATTACATATAGTAATAATGCACATATATATACTTTTGGTTTCTACCGTCATGGTATCAATCATTAATATGTGTGCAGACAAGGTAAAAAAAAAAAAAAAATAGAATCATGAATCATCTTAAAATGCATGGTTTTGGAGTACCTGGAAGGAATCTACGCAAGTGCAAGAAAAACATGCAAACTCCACACGGAAAGACTCCTATCGGACCTGGCCCAAATCCAAAAACATGTTTTTGTGTAGGAATGTATGTGTGTCAAATGTTGATATGTATGACAGGATCAGTGCTTCACCGTGTTTCGACTCCTTTCGCTGAACTGTAGTGAAAAGGGTTTTTTTTATGAATAAGGGGCAAGATTCCATCCATTTATCCATCCATTCATCCAGTGCCTCCATCTGTCTGTTGTTGGCTCTAAACTTGTCACCCCAGAGGAGGTGGTTGAGGACAGGATGCTGGCAAAACACCTGGCTATCATGGACAATCCCTCTCAGCCCCTTCACAAAACACTGGACGACGAGCTGAAGAGCAGCTTCAGCGCCAGACTAATTCAACCCGCTGCTCTAAGGAACAATACAGGAAATCCTTCCTACCTACTGCAATTAGACTCTATAACTCATCCACCTCTGTCAGAGCCACAATCGCACACCTGGACTAAACCTGCTTGCCAGCTTTGCACTCTTGCCACAGCACCATACCTATTTATCTTGTGTTTTTCAAGTGTCCTTGTTCCATTCTGTGTCTTTATTTTCTTTAATTCTTTTTTTTACCTCAGTATTTTATTCTATTGTAATTTATTGTATTTATTGCAGACTGCTATGAGAAAATTTCCCCTTGGGGGTGAATAATGTCTGTCTGTCTGTCTGTCTGTCTGTCTGTCTGTCTGTCTGTCTGTCTGTCTGTCTGTCTGTCTGTCTCTCCCCCACCCGCTTTCACCTCTGTGACTACCTGTGGAGGTTTTGTGAGTCAGTCAGCAGATCATCCAAGTTCTTTGCAGATCTATTCTGATTTAAAGGAGCATGAGGCTCCTTTTAAGAAATGAGACTCTCGAAGCCACCCTTCGCCACGACGGCCGCCGGGGGTACTGCAGCCAACAGCGAAGCCGGCACGGGAGAACGGGGAGGACGTACGTCCAATATAACCACTGGCTGCACTGCATTGCACACTACCAAATGCATTACCTATGGACTTTGTGTAGAGCAGTTGTAGTTTCTAATGTTAAGACCTGTTTGTACCTGTTTTCCTTTTAATTTTAAGTTTGTTAATTACATGGTTTGGGAATTTATCCTCTAAACAGAAAGTTAACCAAAGCTAAATTCCTTTTTATCTGTATCCAATCTTGTCCAATAATGTGAATTCTGATTCTAGAGCTTATGTACATTCAGATCCTTTTGCATTTATCTCTCATTCCATGCACTAATATGTACCTGTTTGGTATGTTTGATGCTCAGTGTAGAAGCGTGCTGACTGTTTGAGTTCCAGGCTATGTTCCTAATTGCACACTTTTGCACTAAGGCTTACTATTTTATCTTTGCTTATTTTATTTTATCTTTATCGTAACTTCAAAGGAGCTGCAAAAGAAAGTTTACCGTTGTAATTTCCAGAGGACCACATCAAAAACTCGGACGGCACCTATTCACATACTGTGTACTAGGGCTGGGCGATATATCGAGTATTCGATGTATCTCGGCTTCTACTCATGTACAAAATGACTATATCGTGAATATTCGAGTATACATTGTCACGCATTTGCTTTTAGCCGCGGCCATTAAATTACAGGCTTTTCTCACTCTCTCGTCTTGTCTCTGTCAGGGTTTGACACTTCCCCCCAGTTTTTGAGTTTCAGTTCTGTCCCTCCTGTTTCCCATTTGCCCTGATTGTGTCTGCACCTGTGTCTCGTCGTGTCTCGTTATCCCCTGTGTATATCTGGTCTTGTCATTCCTTTGTTCCCTGTCGGTCCGCACTGTTTCAACCTCCGTGTCTCCTCGTAGTTTTTGCCTTCCTTGATCCTGGTTTTTTGTTAATCCTGCTCTGCAGCGCTTTGTTTTTTCCTTTTTGTAAATAAACCCTTTTTTGTTGTGAACTCCTGGCTCCTGCTCTCCTGCGTTTGGGTCCTCGACAAAACCGAATCACAACAGAACAGACCGACCAGATGGACCCAGCAGGAGAGCGCCTCACGCTGATGGAATTTTTGAAGAACATGCACTGGGCCGAGGAGGGGGAGTATGGGGACCCGTTTTTGGGGACACGCCTGGCTCTGGGTGGGCCCAGGAGCCTGCAGGCTCAGGGGAGGCAACGACGACGGCGACGGCCTCAGCCCCAGCCTGTTCCTGCTCCCTGGGAATCGGCCGAGAACATGCGCTGGGCCGAGGAGGAGGAGTATCGGGACCCCTTTTGGGGAACACGCCTGGCTCTGGGTGGGCCCAGGAGCCTGCAGGCCCAGGGGAGGCAACAACGACGCCGTAAGCACCAGCCCCAGCTTGTTCCAGCTCCAGCTCCTGCACCCGTCCCTGTTCCAGTGGTGGTCCCGGACGCACCTCCCCATGTTCCAGTGGTGGTCCCGGACGCACCTCCCCATGTTCCAGTGGTGGTCCCGGACGCACCTTCCCATGTTCCAGTGGTGGTCCCGGACGCACCTTCCCATGTTCCAGTGGTGGTCCCGGACGCACCAGCCCCTGCTCCGGTGATGGTCCCGGACCCCCCCAGCCAGCCCAGAGGACCCGTGTACCCCCCCAGCCAGCTCCGAGGACCCGTTTCCCCCCCCCCAGCCGGCTCCGAGGACCCAGGTCGCCCCCCCAGCCAGCTCCGAGGACCTGGGTCGCCCCCCCCAGCCAGCTCCGAGGACCCGGGTCGCCCCCCAGCCAGCGCCTCGGACCCGGGTACCCCCGCAGCCAGCGCCTCGGACCCGGGTACCCCCGCAGCCAGCGCCTCGGACCCGGGTACCCCCGCAGCCAGCGCCACGGACCCGGGCCCCCACTCAGGCAGCTCCGAGGATCCTCTGCCCCCCGACACCGGCTCCCCGCATCCTGTCTGCTCCTGTTCCGGCTCCCTGCATCCTGTGTGCCCCTGTTCCGGCTCCCCACATCCTGTCTGCCTCTGTTCCTGAGGCGGTCCCGCCGCCAGTCTCTGATCCTGAGGCGGTCCCGCCGCCAGTCTCTGTTCCTGAGGCGGTCCCGCCGCCAGTCTCGGTTCCTGAGGCGGTCCCGCCGCCAGTCTCCATTCCTGAGGCGGTCCCGCCGCCAGTCTCCGTTCCTGAGGCGGTCCCGCCCATCTCTGTTCCTCTTCCTGAGGCGATCCTGGATGGATCTGCCCAGCCTCGAGAACGGCCCTCTGGCCGGTGTGCCTGGTCCCGAGTCTGGTTCCGGGGTTGGCCCCACAAAATGACTCTCCGGTTGGCCCGGCCCCGTCGGCGTCCTCCAGAACTCTCTCGCCGATCTGCCCGGCCTCGAGGCCGGCCCCCGGAACTTTGGCCGTGTGTGGCCTGGGCCCTCCTCCAGGCCCCCTCCGCCCACCCTAGGTTGGGACTGTTGGGACATCTGGGATCTGTCCCTGGGGGGGGGGGGGGTACTGTCAGGGTTTGACACTTCCCACCAGTTTTTGAGTTTCAGTTCTGTCCCTCCTGTTCCCCATTTGCCCTGATTGTGTCTGCACCTGTGTCTCGTCGTGTCTCGTTATCCCCTGTGTATATCTGGTCTTGTCATTCCTTTGTTCCCTGTCGGTCCGCACTGTTTCCACCTCCACAGGAGGTTTTTGCCTCCTTGATCCTGGTTTTTTGTTAATCCTGCTCTGCAGCGCTTTGTTTTTTCCTTTTTGTAAATAAACCCTTTTTTGCTGTGAACTCCTGGCTCCTGCTCTCCTGCGTTTGGGTCCTCGACGGTCAGTTCCACCTAACTTTCCCAAACTCGGCACATTTGCGCCGTGAGCTCATCCGCGCGGTTGCTACGCGCGACGGACTCTTTTCAAAGCAAACTGGTACGGTTTAGTAAAGACGGGAGGGGATATTTTCTCCTTGCACGCCGCGCTGATGCAGTTCCAACTATTCGCTCAGCACGCAAACACGCGTGCGAGCCACTTCCTCTTCCAGAGCTGAGAAACGTCACCTAGTGTTGCTTAAATGTGGAAAAATGTGTGTAAAATTAGCATATATTAATGCAGTATGAACAAGAATGTTATAATGTAGACATATAGAATTATCATACTGGTGTTAGTGTATGCAAGTGTTAATTCAAGGCTAAGGCAAAATATCGAGATATATATATCATGTATCGTGACATGGCCTAAAAATATCGAGATATTAAAAGGCCATATCGCCCAGCCCTACTGTGTACATTTGTTAGAGCGAGCTCATGAAGGTATGCCGTTTGGAAGAAACTGATATAACTCTTTAGCTATGTCATTCGCCCAATTTCTACAGAACCACAGTCAGAGTATTTTCAAATTAAAATCCAAACATATGCATTTTTGTGCCTCTTCATTTCAAAAAGTGTTACCTTATGCTTCTTATTGAGATGCACTGAAAAACAAAATTTCCTGTTCCAATGGAAATGTCTTCAAAAGTGTGTCAAAGAAGGTGTGGCAGCAATGTAGAATATATATGTTTAACAATATGGAAAAGTTAGAACAGCATTAAAGGTCATTGCAGCTAGTCTGAATGCCAGCTGGATGACTTTTGACAGTGTGCTAATTAAACTATTTCTGCAGCACAGGCTGGAACATCACTCCAGTGTTCTGAAGATGATTTTCAAGGCTATAAAAAATATTTATTTATACCACTTCTATATTAGTTATTAGGGGTGTAACGGTATTTGTATTCGTCCCGTCCCGTCACGGTACGGGGGTCACGGTTCGGTTCACGCAGTCATACGGCGAATACGTCTGACTGAGTTAAAAAAAAAAAAAAAAAAAAAAAAATCAATCATCGTTTTTTTT
The DNA here is from genome assembly GCF_033807715.1 of Cololabis saira. Classification (NCBI taxonomy): domain Eukaryota; kingdom Metazoa; phylum Chordata; class Actinopteri; order Beloniformes; family Belonidae; genus Cololabis; species Cololabis saira. Next base: position 36,952,233 of record NC_084594.1, read on the forward strand.
CCCCCTTATAAATATCAACAGTCACGTTCCATTACAGACCTAAATGTGTGCTAGTCTGTGCATATCAATAAATATATGTGCAATTCATATATCATCATAAATTGTAGGCTATAATAACGATAAAATGTTCTAATTCTTAATTTACAACTGTCCTGAACGCATCAGGGCCGTGTGCCAACGTGGATTGGCTGTAAAGCCTGATTTATGGTTCTGCGTTAAATCGACGCAGAGCATACGCCGTAGGGTACGGCGCAGTCTACGGCGAGGTTATGCGGCGACGCGCAACCTTCGCCGTAGGCGCTGCGTTGGTGTAACGCGGTACCATAAATCAGCCTTAACAGTCACAGTGAAGGAGATAGCGCTAAAGTTTAAAAGAGGACTAAATTTGTACAAAGTTTTGAATGTTACCCCGTTTTCAACGTTACCTGGATTATTTTGGGTTATGGAAGAGTCAACTACCGTTGGTGAGTGAGTGTAACCTTCATAAATAGTTTATTTATCAGTTTCTTGACCAGCTGCCTATTTTAATGTGCTTGTGTTGTTGTGAACGAGACCGCTGAGTCTATTCTCTGTTATAGAGCTCAGATATGATGTTATAGACCGCTGTGTCTATATCTATCTAAATAGATTGTGTAATTTAGACCAGTTATGTTTTTTTTGTATTTACATTGTATCAAAGAATGAACTGAGTCAGTCCGTGACTACCTGAGTTTTCAGAGCCATGTGATTGACAGCTGTCAGGCCTGTGTGTGTGTGTGTGTGTGTGTGTGTGTGTGTGTGTGTGTGTGTGTGTGTGTGTGTGTGTGTGTGTGTGTGTGTGTGTGTGTGTGTGTGTGTGTGTGTGTGTGTGTGTGTGTGTGTGTGTGTGTGTGTGTGACTTTACTCTGCTTTCTGCAGCATAGGCCTATAGGCTTGGCTCAATAAAAGTGAGAATAAATGTAGTTTGATGGTTAGGATGATGTTGTTGAACGTTAAAATGACTATCATAAGGGCCCATGGAGAATGCTCCGCCCCCAGACGGCTCTGCCCATATGCAGCAGTAGAGGAGACCGGGTTCAAGTATTTATTAAAAGTGCTCGAGCCTCGTTACAATGTCCCATCCCGCGCTCACATAAACCAGTCCGTGGTAAAATTAAAAACACTAATGCACAAGTTAAATGTTTTATTCTATTTATTTTACACTTTAATAAGAGATGCTTTTTAGTTTTGTAGCCAATTGAACAAACTTTAACTTTCAAATGCTATGATCAAAATAAAGGAAGAAAAAACTCGTCTTATACATTTGGGACTTTTTGTAATTTTTTTCCCGTTGTACCGAACCCGTACCGAACCGTGACCCCTGTACCGAGGTACGTACCGAACCGTGACTTGTGTGTACCGTGACACCCCTATTAGTTATGTAAGATGTATTGATACGGGGAACTCTTTTACCTTTAAGGATACAGATGTGGTCGCCCCCACCAAGACCAGTGTTACCCTAGGCTGTCCTCAACAAGAAGAAGGTGGCCTTCAGGACCAAAAACAAGGAGGAGATGAAAGCAGCACAGAGGGAGGTGAACCGCTGCCTGAAGGTGGCAAAAGACATGAGGGGTGTCTGGGAAGGTGTCAAAACCATCACAGGACACAAAGCAAGGACCAGCACAGAGGGGGGAGGTGTGGAGAGAGCCAATGACCTGAACAACTTTTTCAATTGAAGGTTCAGCCACTCCACTCCACCCCCCACCGTCCCTGCTACCCCCCGCCCCCTCCTCCCCCTCCCTCCAAGTGCATTTCCACCCACACAGCGCAGCAGCACTCTCCTCTTTTCCTCCTCCCCAACAGCCCCAGGCAGCCCCCCACCTAGCCTTCTCCCACAACAGCCACCACCCCCTCCACCGCCCCTCCCTCCCCTTCCACAGTCCCCTCCCAATTTCACGGCTGACCAGGTGAGGGGAGAACACCGCAGACTTCTGCTACAACTCTGGAACGTGTTACATCATGTTTGCAGATGACACAGCCATCATGGGGTGTATCAGAGACGACGCAGTGGAGGAGTACAGGAGCCTGGTGAGGAACTTTGTTGTCTGATGCCGCACAAACAACCTGCAGCCCAACACCTCAAAGACTAAGTAACTGGTCATCGACTTCTGGAGGGATAGGCCCAGTCCTAGACTGTGGATGGACTACAAGCTGGACTGGACAAGCAACATGAAGCAGCTGTACAAGAAGGCCCAGAGCAGGATATACTTCCTGAGGAGGCTAAGATCGTTCAACATCTGCAAGAAGCTCCTGGGGATGTTTTATCAGTCTGTGAGCCAGTGTCCTGTCCTACGCTGTTGGTGTGTTGTGGAGGGAGCACTTCAAAGGCAGACCTCTCCAGGTTAGAGAAGCTGATCAGGCGCACCGGCTCCATGGTTGGCATGAAGCTGGACCCTCTGGAGACAGTGGCAGAGAGGAGAACAGTGCATGAACTTCTGGCTATCATGGACAATGCCAGCCACCCTCTGCACGCTGTCATCAGCACCCGGAGAAGCCGGTTCAGTGAGAGGCTGCAGATTTTAGATTTTTGAATCATCTACAGTTGCCCAAACGATCAGATGCAAACTCTACTAACTTAGAGAGGCCAATTACACTATAAGAACTGAGGGATGCAACGCATACCATGCATAACGGTAAATTGCCAGGCATTGACGGATCCCTCCTGAATTTTACATTACTTTTTGGGAGGAGATGGGTCCTTTTCTTTTAGACATGATTATTTTTTTGTTTGACAAAGGCAGATTTTCAAGGGATGTTAACACGGCCCTCATCTCTTTGCTGCTGAAAAGGTAGAGACCCCACTGACTGTTCCAGCTACTGTCCCCTTAGCCTCCCAAACACTGATCTAAAGATATTTGTGAAGCTTCTCGCCCACCGCCTCGAATCCCATATGCCAGAATTAGTCACTTCTGATCAAACGCGCTTCATTAAATCAAGGCTGGCAGCTGATAATATGAGGCGCCTTCTTCACATCATTGATGCCGCAACTGGCCATAACACACCTTTATCAGTGCTTTCGCTCGATGCTATGAAAGCCTTTGATTGTTTAAAGTGGTCATATCTGTGGTCTGTCTTGGAGATGATGGGCTTTGGCAGCACCTTTTTTGGGATGATTAAACTTTATACTCTACTGTAATCCCTCTGCACAAGTCCTGACTGGTCAAATTTTCTCCGCTCTCTTTCCAGTTTCTAAGTCCTCACGCTAGGGCTATCCGTTGAGTTGTGCTCTGTTTGTGCTTTCCTTGGAGCCACTAGCTCAAGCGATCCGCCGGTCCTCTTTGGTCTCGCCCGTCTCTGTCCATAACACACCACACCATCTGGCTTTGTATGCGGACGACCTTTTAGTCTTCCTGGAAAACCCTCCCCAGTCATTACCACCTCTTTTGTCCATATGTGAGGAATTTGGAAATATGTCAGGTTTTAAAATTAACTGGTCGAAATCTGCTCTCCTACATCTGAATGACTCTGCCAAACAATCTCTTCTTCCAGCTAACATTCCTGTAGTACAGGGGTGGCCAACCCTGGTCCTCTAGAGCCACACTCCTGCATGTTTTAGATGTTACCCTGCTTCAGCACACCTGATTCTATTTAATGGTCCGAATTAGCTTGTCATCAAGGTCTTCACAATTCTGTTGATGACACAGGTACTCATGGTGTGTTGAAGCAGGGTAACATCTAAAACATGCAGGAGTGTGGCTCTCGAGGACCAGGGTTGGCCACCCCTGCTGTAGTACAACAGTCTAAATATTTAGGAATTGACATTGTTTCCTATTTAAATCAGATTGTTAAGTATAACTATTATCATGCCCTAGACATTGTCTTGAAGGACATGGACCGGTGGAATAGTCTCCCTATTTCTATCAAAGCTCGGGTATCTATTATAAAAATGAATGTCCTACCCAGGATCAATTTAATCAGCTCTATGGTCTTTTTTCCTCCTCTATCTGAATGCTGGCGCAAACTCCAATCTGTAGTCATCAAATTTATCTGGAATCGAAAGCTCTCCCGTCTGAAATTGTCTACTCTACAGAGGATGAGGGAGGATGGTGGAATGGCCGTTCCTAATTTTGAACTTTACTCCTGGTCGTTTGTGCTCAGGCCTTTGCTTTCCTGGTTTGATCCACATTCCTCTGTATGTTCCCGCATGTTAGAAACTCGCATAGTGGATCCTTTGGCACTTGAAGATATCCTTTTTATTAATATGTCAAAAAACCAATGTCAGTTACGTTTCGGTCCCATTATTTCTCATCTGGTGAAGATTTGGCGATTAGCAGAAACACACTGCCATATTTCTTGCAATTGGCATACTTTTTCTCCAATATTTAATAATAAAGAACTCCTGATTGGTGGAAGACCTATTTCTGCTCCCCAATGGGAACATAAGGGTGTTCACTATCTTAAGACATTTAGAAGGACCAAGGACTACTTTCTTTTCCTGATATCAAGGATGGATTTGATCTGCAAGGTTCTTCCTTTTTCTTTTATCTACAGTTGAAAGCAGCTCTCAGGGCTCATGGTGTCCCCTGGCAAAGGTCTTTACCTGCTCACCTGCTTCGAGAATTGTTGGTTAAAGATGCCAAAAATAAGATGATGGTATCTAAGATCTATCATTTTTTGCTGGTTATAGACCTTGTTACACTCCCGATAGAGAGGGTTTGGAAGAGAGTCACGATTTGTATGGTAGTACGTGTGGTCCAGCATTTATGAAACATCTCGCAACCCAGACCATCAGCACATTCATTTTAACTTTTTACACAGAACATACCTTACCCCTGTTAGACTTCATCATATGAAGGTCATTAATAACCCTGTAATAATCTGTGCTTGTTACAGACTCAGGGCACTTTTATTCACATGTTTTGGGATTGCCCTCCCGTTGGTCAATTCTGGAGCATGTTGCATCCAAACTGTCTGGATTGCTACAAATAACAGCACCTGTGTCTATATGTGTGTTGGTTCTGAATGACCTATCCATCCTTAATATTTCCAAGCTTAATAAGTCTTAATAAGGTAATTTTCACTGGATTGACTGCAGTCAAGAAAATGATTGCTACCGCCTCGTTTTCTTACAGTCAAGGCCTGGATCCTTTCCTTTTTGGACGTTGTGTATCTGGAGCTCTCCACAGCCCGAATCAATGGTGCTAATGAGCGCATTCTAGATTATTGGCTTTGTACTGCTGATTTGCTGAAAAGACATGCTGTGATTTTTTCCTAATTTTCTGTCACTAGTGCTTTCATTTTTTGTGTGTTCCCCGTTATCTGGTTCCCTCTGTCTTGTCAGTCTCGTCTTATATGTTGGTGTATGTGTCTATCTTTATATTGTGTATACTTTTCATTAAGTATTATTTTTGTTGTTGTTTGTTTTGTTTTTGTTTTTCATTATTAGTATTTCGTAGCGTTTTGTGCCCTGTTGACATGTTCCCCCATCCTGGGCAGTTCTTTGCTTGTGGTATTGTTTATTTGTACTATGATTGTTTAAAAATAAATACAAATTTTATCACAAAAATAAATAGGTCTGAGACCTCGCCATGCCAATAATTTATGTAAACATAAATACATACACACTTCCCTCGCTTTATTGGAATAATTTGCAACACTGTTCCTTGGTAGATGCTTTACAAATGCATCTCCTTAGTGACGCCTGTTTCCGTGGAGAAGCATCAGGGCAGGAGTGGTTAGTGAATCTGCGCTGTGTGTGAATATACCAGGCATTAATTGGAAACCAGAAGTAAAAGGGACATGAAACGGTGGGTACCTCGACAAATTCCATTGATATTTAACCCCAAAAATCTGAGCAAAATTGTAACAGCAAATGAAATGATTATTTGGAAAAAAAGAAAAGAGAGAAAAACAATGTAAGCAAACCGCAGCAACATCAGTTAAACCGCTACCCTCACACAACGGCATGCGCCACATCCCAGTTAATCCCACAAAAAACCTAGACCATATTAAATTATCACCCAAACACTATGTGCCCTTGTGTCTGTCAAAGTCTGACACACATATTGCTCAAGCACACGGCTGGTGCAGGGAACTGGGAGGCGAACAAGCCACCGTCCCACATTCAGTCGTTTTTAAAAACAAGTGAGGACCTACAGTACTTCTTCATTGTTAGATAATCCTCTAACAGTATACAACCCGTTCAGACATTCTGAATAAATAATTGATTTGATACTTTATAGTAACAAAAAATATAAATAGTGTAGTGTGTTGCTTTTTCTGCATTTATCTTCCAAATGCCATTTTATTAATTATTAGCAACATATTGTCGGATATGGTATAAAACCATGCATAGTAATCAAATTTCAACAAATTTTAACCTACAAACAAGTCCCCAGGCAGCAGACACAACCATGCAAAGGTCAAATAAATAACGTTTGCACAAAGTAGAAAAAATATACCACAAATAAATAATGCCATTTGAGATAACCCTATGACAACAGAATATATTATCTACAAATATGTATGGAAAGAGAGAAGATAAATACATTTAAAAAAAGGGGGGGGGGGGGGGGGGGGGGTACTCAGAGACAACAGTAGTAGATTTATCATAAACCATTGAAAAGGGGTGCCAAACTTAACTAAATCTATTTTCAGAACTTCGGGCAATGAATGTTCTTTTCTAAGTCCATACACAACATAATATCTATTATCCAGTATGAATGTGAAGGAGGAGCTGGATCTTTCCACCTTAATAAGATAGCTATCCTGGCAATTAATGAAAATGAGAGCATTCTTTGTTTGAAACGTGGTAATTCCAGCTCACGGGCAACTCCAAAGATGGCAGAGAAGAAGTTTGGCTTAATCTCACAGTGCAAAATTTCAGATAAAAGTATGCAGGACTGACTTCCAAAAATTAGCCAGAGAGGGACAAGACCAAAACGTGGATTTTTCTGCATTTATAATGGCAAAGAAGGTGGTTAGTGTGTTTTCCCACCCACTACTGTCTCATGAACATTTTATTTTCAAGTTATTTTCAAATAGCTTTGGGATGGAATCCTTTGCCTGATGAGATCAAGGCAGGATCAGTGTGGTAGTCAGCCTTCTCTCCACCAAGTACACACTAAAAAACAGAAAATCCCTCCTAATTTTCTTGGGTACGTGAAGCCTACCCTGGAAAGTGTGACCTTGGGCTTTTGCCTAGTCAATAGATAGGAAAGGCTATACAAGTTTTGCATACTAAAAGAGGATTCTCCTTGTTTTTAAACCAGCAGGGAGCCTTGTAATACCAGCCTGGAGTAGGTCAAACAATACCTCCCTTCAACTTCCACTCCGTTTACTTTGTCTTGAGCACCTGCTGTCAGTTGTAAATTAAAGGGTCCAACGCATGAAAGGGTGTACAGTATATGTGGGAGGGCAGCACAAAAGGATTAATTGTCAGCACAGTAAGAAGAGCCCTCTTTGGCCCTGTTTCTCTCTTCCATCTCTCCTCAGAGACCCCAGGGCGTCTGCTCACAAGGCCCTCAAAGCAGCTTAACATCACTGCCAAACCAGATCCCTGTGCGTTAATGAGGGTACATCTGTGATGACTGGCCTTTATAGCTGGCAGCAGTTTATATATTTGTCAGCTGGATATCTGCTGGTTAGTTAAATAGAAAGAAAACCGTAAACAAGCAAACAAATAAAAAAGAATCACTGCGGTTAGAAATTAACTGTAATGAGAAGACTCTTAAACAATTCCATGCCTAATCAGGCAGGCCCCCTGCTTGACCACTGTCTTTCTTTCACTATTCTGAATGCCCTGTTTTTAGATAGTGGTTAAATTATATGATAAATACTGGAAAATGTCATAAAAACAGCAACAGTTTGAAAAATTCAGCTTTGTGGATGATAATAGAATCAAAGCCCCAGCAGTCAACATATAGTGGCAAAAAGAACATGTGGAAATTACTAGTTTTCTGCAATAATTTGTCTCAAAATGTTATTTAAATCACAATGATGTGTTGGGCCAAAGTCCGGTGTGAACTATGGATTGTGTGATTATATGAACAGTTGAGGCCTTGGGTCAGCTTTGAGGCCCAGTTCTGGGGCCTCAGGCTGAGACCAGCCTCGAATTTATGATACCTGACTGCATGGTTTGGAACAAAGGAAAACCCCCATGGTGTCTCCAAGCAGAATTTGAATCTAAGGCCCTTCAGTGATATGGAACAGCCCTCTGATTGGACATGGACCCCAAACTGCAGGAAGGGCCGCATTGACTTCCTGGGCTCAGCTATAAAGAGCAAAGCACCCCTCTCTTCTTCCTCTCTTCTCCTCTGCTCTGCTTTGTTTCTCTTCCCCTCCAGGTCCCAGCTCCCCTTTTTTAGCATGAAGAGCGACCTAGCTATGAGCTGGTCCCTCCATGATCGTTGACCGAAGAAGCGTCTGTTTGCAGCGCTGCAGCGAGTGACCCACGAGGTTCTGAGCCCCAGATGAGCCGAACCAGGGACCCTGCATGCCTCGACGTGTATGCCTTTGGGCCGACCTAGAGCTGAAGGAGGCTCAGCCGCTGTCCCCATGCTGCATCCCCTCATCCACATGGAGACAAGGACTATAGAGTGAGAGAGAGCCGCTCTTTATCAGGATCCCCTGCTGAGCCTAACCATCCTTTGTTCATCAAAGAATCCTGACAGGCCAAACCAAACCACCCTTTTTCTTCAACTACAAAGATTCACGTAAGAGGCTGTTTCGTGTCTGGGCAGAGAAACTTAGTTAAGTTAAGTTTAACACAAGTTTAGTTTTTCGTTGTGAGCTGGACCGCTGATCCCGTCACAACTGTGCTCATATTTCCCCTCTCAATTCTCTCCTACTAACTCCCCCACACACACGCGCACGCTCTTATCTTGGTCATAAAACCTCCGAGCTTGTTTCACAGGATGAGACAAAATCTCGTCCGCCATTTTGAGTCACATGACACACACACGCACACACACACTCTTAGCTGTCCATCGTGTACGATGACGACACTTGCTCCAGGGCAGGGAAGGGGGGAGGGGGGGTCAGCGCTGCTGTTGCTGGTGCCACTTGATGTGGCTGTCGAGGCCAATGCGTGAGCCGCACATCCTTCCACAGGTGGGGCAGGGGAGCCCGGACATTGGGGGAATGCCGGCTGTCCTCCGATGTCGCTGGGCATGTCTCTCAGACCTTCTCTGATGATTGCTGTCATCTATTTGTGTGATTGCCCTGAGGCAAGTATCTCTCCAATCACATGCCACTTTCAAGCTGTGTGGGGCTGATGGCAGTGCGCTTCAGAAGGTCCTTGGTGTAGTCCTTGTAGCGTCTCTTTTGGCCACCAGCAGCACGCTTTGCGTCTTGTAGTTGTCCGTAGAGGACTTGGCGGGGCAGGCGGTGTTCAGGCAGTCGAATTGTGTGACCTATTCACCATAAGTGTCTTTTGGCTACAGCTGCTTCCATACAGCTGGAATGGGTGCTCTTCAGGATCTCCGAGTGAGGTACTTTATCTTCCCAGGACAGACCAAGTATTTTTTGAAGGCAACGGATGTGGAAGGCCTCCAAGTTTGTTATGTTCCTTCTGTATGGCGTCCATGTTTCTGCCCCATAGAGCAAGGTGGACACGCACACTGCGTTACACACACACACACACACACACACACACACACACACACACACACACACACACACACACACACACGTAATCTGAAGTTTTGTGTCCATTTTCCTGATTACATCAGGTGGTGCCCCGTTTTGATTAATTCATTTTGAAGATTCAATTTGATAAATAATCTACTTTATTAATTATTAAGGATTGTCCTCCGACAATCATTAATAACTCTTCGAGAACTGAACCAGCACCCCCTCTGTGGCACAACAGAGGAAAATAATAATAAACACAATGTGATCAAACAAAAATAAGGGAGTGCACACCTTATTATATATTTATAAACAATTATCCCCTGGGATTAAGAAAGTATTCTGATTCTGGTACTGGAGGAAAAAAGGTGGATTTTTCTTTGGCAGCAGTGACTGCAAACAAGTGCTTTTGGTATCTCTTGCAGCTGGTAGAGCAGCCGTCTCACAGTTAGAAGGTCCTGGGTTCAATTCCTGCCATGCCCAGGACTGACTTAGGTAGGAGCACTGTCCTGTTTGTCTCAAACATAGCTTTGTTGTAGATATGCTAGTATAGACTTACACTGCAGGGGTACACCAACATGATCCACTGATCAGTGCCCATCACCCCTCCTTCTCTTTCCATTCTCAGTCATTAATTATAAGTATCTCATAACCATCATTGTTCTCCATTGTTCTTGTAGTTTGTTGTGCTGGACTGCCCCCTCCTTTTCTCTTCTGTGCATGTTTGCAGGCCAGAGCTTCAGAAGCTGCATGCTGACCTGCAGTCCCACCCTCTGATCATCCCACTACTTGCTTCCACCTGCCTGTATGGATATCTGGTAGATAACTGCTGACTTCCTGACCTGCAGTCCCCTCCCCGCGATCAGCCTATGCCAGGTGGCTGGTTCTCGGCTGGGTCTTGGTCGGTCGCCATGGGTTCCCTGACTGCCTTCTCCCGTGGTCATGGGGGCTCCGCCTGGGGCTTCCCTCTGTCACCTGCTGGGAGGGGGCCAGGCTTGCTGGCGGGGCATTTCCTCCTGTCCCTCTTCTGGTCCTACGTGGGGCTGCTGGTGGCCTGGATTCGGGTTTCTCAATTGTCGACTTCTGGTCTCTTGGGTGGCGTGGCGCCTCCTCCACTCTGGTTGCAGTTCAGGTAAACTCTTGTTTTTCACATCTGGGGTGGACTTTCCAGGCATCGACTTGTAGGAAGAGAAGCTATGGCCCTAAACTGTCTGATGTTATTGTTTTTATCTAACTGTGGACTGATTGATTCTTAAACACTAAGATGACTTTGGATGACTTTGCATCCTTTTTTTCGAGCTTGATGCAGATCAGCTACTATTGATTGTGTGTTCAGAGCTCTCTTTTTCGCATGACATATGGTCCGCATCTGCAGATGCTTCTTAAGAAAAGCAAACATAAAATATTTGTCTTTAATCTATCATATTTGCTCTCAATGACACCTACAAATTAAATTCAACAAGTGGACTAAAGGTATTAAAACTGTTAATTAGAATTTGTTGAAGCAAATTGAAACAAAATACATTTGTTGTGCGTTATAATCTGCAACACATAGTGTTTGTCTTTTATTGTAATTTAGATCAGATCCCTTTGTTTGGCAAGTTATTCAGAAAAACATACTTTTCCATGTACTTTCACATATATTTACATGTTTTTGTTTCCACTGTTTCAACATGGTGGACAGCAACACCAGGTTCCCCAAGCAGAATGCAAAAGGAAATAAGGGGGGAAAAAAACCTGTAAACTAAACTTCTTGACATAAAACATGCATATACAAAACATTACATTACATGGAGGTGAAAAACATACACTTTATGGAAGATCAGTTTTATGTATAGTCATATATGTATTTTATTCTGTGAAATAAAGAAACCAAAGATCAGTCATTTTCAGCCCCTCATATTGCTGCATGCATCTCACGTTGCCCTGTTCTAAATCTGGTTTCTGTTCTGCCTGAAACTATGGAAACCAACTCACAAGCTGCATCCGTGTTCAGGCAGTATAAATAACTGTCATTATCATTTATTTAGTTTTGCTTTCATAGTCACACTTTGATGGTGCAAGAAAGCTCAGTTATCACTGAATAACTTGAAACTGGCACAAATAATGAATAATAATAAACAATAGTTATACATAATAATTTACTGAACATTGATTATTAAAAATCAGATATTGCTTTTGACTTGTGGCTAAACTACTCTGTTGAGCTACAGTAACAGACTAGTAACTGAATTTGTAAATAACAATTATGAACATTTGGGCAGCACAGTGGCTCAGTGGTTAGCAATTTTACCTCACAGCAAAAAGGTTCCTGGTTCGACTTCTGGCTCCAGGAGACTTTTTGTGTGGAGTTTGCATGTTCTCCCCGTACTTGCGTGGATTCCCTCTGGGTGCTCTGGCTTCCTCCTACAGTCCCAAAATATGTATGCTAGGTTGATTGACAATTCGACCTAGGCGTGAGTGTATGTGCTTCTTTGTCTGTATACGTGATGGACTGGAGACCTACCCAGGGTGTACTCCTGCCGCTTGTGTGTCCTGAGCCGGGAAATCCTTAATATTTCTACATTTTTAAGTGGTACACTGCGCTCAAAAATCTGTCAAAATGTTTTAGTGACTTTGGTAGCGACGAATTTGCTCCTAATTATATAGCACTGGCAAGCAACCATCATCCAACATCTAGTCCATGTTACCTTACTATGATTAGATGCCAAGCCAATGTTTTTAGGATAAATCCAATTCAAATCTATATCAGAATCCAATTATAATAAAAATTGTCGAATACAACGTTGTTCCGACCTCACACTAACTACACTACTAACGTCTGCTACCGCTGGCAACGATTAAGCAATCAGAGAACACAACGTAGTACGACACTTACCTGTATTTTTCTGTATTGGTTACAACTGAACGATATTCTGAGTTATTGTGAATGAGTTGAATAAAGTTCGACTTACCAGGGGCCTCATCTATAAAGCTTGCTTGTGCAGAAAAAGCGCCTGAAAGTTGCAGAAGCCGCCATCTACGCAAAGCTTCGGATCTAAAAAGAAAAAACTAACCGAAAAATCTGCGGATCCCTACGGCAACCCTCACCCTCCCGTAAGAATCTACTTAAGACATGGGGAACTGGCGACGCATGCGGTGAGGTGGTGAAATGCAGTCAGATACATGTCATACTCCCAGTGACTGCGTCCACACGCACTCAACAACCTCTTTAAAACGTGAAGATTGGCAATAACACGAATGTGGACTGCATGTAAACATAGTCAATGTCATCACATATCAGACTTACAGATCCATTTACACCCAAGCCGGCACCATCATAGATCCATGTGTTCCACGACGAGTAAGCCATTACGCAGGCATTTGCAGGACGTACATATATCATACTCCCATCCTCAAATGAGTGGTTAATAGCAGCGGTCTAATCATCTAATGATCAATCGTGAAAAGGTGTGTGACAATCAGTCTAATTGCTGTGTAAGAATATAAAATGCACAGTGACAGCCGTGCGTAATGCTGCGCAATGTATGCGCTGGCACTACTCGAGGACCACGGAAATGGTTGGATCAGGATGGAGAGACAATTCAGAGATCATGCAGATTTCCTGGCCCATGATGATGACTGGCTAATAAGCCGATTTAGATTCGCAAGAGCAGTGCTCTTGGATCTATGTGCTGAATTGGGACCAGCTTTAGAGAGACCGACCCGCCGGAATCGCGCCATCCCGGTGCACCTGCAGGTGCTGACGACTCTCGGTTTCCTGGCAACCGGCTCGTACCAGCGGGAATTAGGCGACAGGTATGTGATTAACAATAAATAATATTACATGTCCTGCCTAAAGCACCATTTGAGGTACGATATAATCACTTCTTTTTTTTCCTCTCCGAGCCGAAGAGGAAAAAGGAAAGTGTTCTGAATAAATAAGGTTGGACTATATAACAATTGCGTTCATAAGGATAAAGTTTTAAACAAAATAAAAATTAAAGAAATAGTCTCTTCTCCCCGTGTGTATCTGCCTGTCATGCCGGGTGCGCGCATGTTGTGTTTACTTTTAAGCCTGAATTATGGTTCTGCGTTACACCAACGTAGAGTATGGTGTATGGTGCGCGTCGCCACGTACCCTACGCCGTAGGCTCTGCGTTGGTGTGACGCGGAACCATAAATCAGCCCTGAGCAGCTCTGGGGGGAGGAGGGGGGAGCGGCTCCCGTCCCGTCTTCGCATCACTTTCGCACAGACAGTCTTGAGGATTTGCAATCACAGGCTGAGCCTACCGTTAGTTTTTAAACTGTAAAGTGGGGGGGGCAAATACATGATTTCGAAAAGTGGGGGGGGGACATGTCCCCCCTGTCCCCAGTGGTAATTGCGTCGTGGCAGCAACGGCGTGCTGTCACTCACTCGCTTTACTTTATTGTATACTATTTATATACTTATTCTAACTTTTACTGTGACCACCAAATAATGTGGTTTTCCTGTCCTCCACATCATCCACAACATCTAGATCTAAGTCTCGGTGAAAGTCAGTGTCACGGTGGCTGGATACCTCTCATTCATTCTGACGCCAAACAGGCTGCAGGAAGCCACTGCGCATGCTCAGTAGGCTCATCCATATGTATTTATGGTAAAAAGTGGGCGTGCAGAGGGCGGGATATGAGGCGGATTCAGCTGCGCAGCCTTCCAGCTGGACTGTGATTCATAAAGCGAACATTGTGTGCAAGTGTGCGTGCACATGGTTTTATTGATCCAGATTTTTTTTTGCGCCCGGCATTTTTCGGCTTTTGAGTGTACGTGCACTTTTAGTATGAATCCTAAGCAGTCCTTTTTAAATGAGGCCTCTGATTATTTTGTTTGGCTCTATATATGTTTTATCATACGCCTTATGTATGAAAATAGACCCGTTAATTGATATTGCGCCTAATGGTATGCAAAATACGGTAAATGGTATCATGGTGTTCACCACACTGAACATGCACCAGAGAAAGTAAAGGAGACGGTCGACAAGAAGACCATCACCACCAGCTGGATGTTCCTGAGACTACAGTTGGACATTTAGACTAAATGCATTTAAACAAGCCACAAATCTTCTGGGTTTCTGAGTTGCTTTCTATTGCGTTAGAGTCCCTCGGGTTTCCTGTAAAAAATGTTTTCGTCGTCATCATTATACATTTTTGTTTAAACTTGAAATCATGCTTTTTATGTATGTTTTTAATGTCTTTGTAAAGCTCTGTGATTCCCCCTGTTGTTGAATAAATAAACTTGTCTTGCCTTGAATCTGTGCAGCTACAAGGAGTCTTAAAACTACGATGACATTCTGGGGACAAATGTGCTGCCCAGTGTCAATAGCTTAGTGTCAGTCACCGGTCATGGGCCCTCCAACAGGATAATGACCTCAAACACACAACTAAAACAAAACACTGGTGTTGTGGAACAAAGGGAGTGCTGGTTCAGTTATTAGAGTTATTAATAACTGTCTTACGATAGTTATTAATAATGAAGATGAATTATCAAAATTAATACATCAAAACGGGGCCCCACCTGAATTATCAGAAAATAATGACTAAACAGCACAATCAGTCTCAAAGTAGTTGTTATTCTATGCGTGCCAGCCTGTTGCCAGGGGACTGCAATATAGAGTAACAGTGAAGGAAGGAAAGCAATGTTACAAATATGTGTAAAATAAACACAAATAACTTCTCTTTCAAATTAATCAGAATTTGTACATGTTTATTATTCAATGAACCAGATAGTGAAACAACACTTGGGATAAAGTTCTGATATCTAAACGACACATAAGCAACTGACTAAACATTCAACACAAACTTCAGATTACATACGTGTGTGTGTGTGTGTGTGTGTGTGTGTGTGTGTGTGTGTGTGTGTGTGTGTGTGTGTGTGTGTGTGTGTGTGTGTGTGTGTGTGTGTGTGTGTGTGTGTGTGTGTGTGTGTGTGTGTGTGTCAGTGCATATTCGTGTGTGTGTGTGTGTGTCACAATGGCTGTTCATACACGTAGTGTGGCAAAAGATGGGTGACAAAGTTCTTTTGTCTCATCCAGTGAGAACAAAAGAACTCGGAGGCTTTAGAGCCAAATAAGTGTGTGTGTGTGTGTGTGCGGGGGTTAGTAGGAGAGGATGAGATAAACAGAGAAGAAAGTAAAACCCAAGACACTAGAATAACTTCTCACCATCAGAAAACTAAGCTCTCCTAATGTTGCCCACACAGAGACGCACCAATGTGAAACTAACTTTACATGTGCGCTCTGGTCATTCAACTGGGAAATGAGGAAGGGCTTTGTTTTCTGTTGTGGAAGAACACGTCAACAAGATCCAGCAACATGGATGCAGCAATAGACAAACGATAAAATAAACAAACAAGCTAATAAACCCAGTTGTGATGGGATCAGCAGTCCGGTTCACAACATAAAACTAAACTAGTTAAATGTGTTAACTATGTTTCTCTCCCCAGACACAAAAACAGCCTCTTAAGTGGATGTCTGTAATTGATGAAAAAGGTGGTTTTGTCCATGGCAGACCACGCTCTGCAGGTGATCTTGGTAGAGCGTCTCTCCTTCCTGCTCTCCTGCTCTCCTCGTCTCCGTGTGGATGAGGGGATGCACCATAGGCACCACAGCCGGGCCTCCTTCAGTTCCAGGTTGGTCCGAAGTCACGTCATCGGGGCATGCAAGAGGTCACTTTGGCTCATCTGGGGCTCGTAACGTTTGCGGGTCACTCGTTGCACCGCTGCAGACTGTGGTGGCCATTTCAAGGCAACCGCTTCTTGGAGAAGGCTGGCCTGTAGCTAGTAGCTTTTCATGCTAAAATAGGAGCTGTGGCCTTCTTCATAGCTCACAGAGTGGGAGAGTGGAGAAGGCTGAGAGAGAAGTGAGCGAGAAAGGGGGGAGTGTGCTCTTTATAGCTGGGCCTGGGGTGCAATAAATCAGCAGGTGCCCCTCCTGCATTTTGGGCTCCATGCCCAATGAAGAGGCTATTCCTTTTAACCGAGGGGCTGTAAATGCAAAGCCTGCTGGGGCTTTGAGTCATTATGGAGGTCCTTTGTTTCAAACCATGTGATTAGCTTTAAGAAATTTAGGTTGGGCCTCAGAGCTATGTCTCAAAATTGAGATTAAGTCTTCCCATGTTTAACACAGGACTGTGGCCCAACATTGGACTATCTATCTATGATGTGTCCATCTACGAGTCCTGATCTACATCCTGTTGATCATCTGTGGAAACATCTGGCGAAGAAACCCTTGAAACCTGAGACAGCTGGAAACATTTGTTCCTGAGGAGTTAACCAGAAAAAAACCTGTCTACAGGTGCACAAGTCTCCCTGAGAGATACAGAAATCAACCCGTTGAAGTGATTCAGAAGTTGGTGCAGCAAAAATATTAAGTTGAGTGTCATATCATTCCGTCTGTCCCATCATTATCCTATTATTCTGTGAATCAAGTTTCAAAAGCAATGTCTGATTTTCATACAACACTGTAAAAGACAAAGCTAAAAGAGAGAAGTAGAAAACTGGTCCTGTATGAGCACTCAGTCCAGTGTTGAGGTGGATGTGGGCATGTGAAAGATAATTTAAATTTATAGTATCAACAGAAGGCTACTACTCTCTGTGGGGCGATTGCAGTGGTGAGAAGGTTCATTGGCTCACCATTAGATCAGAAGATATTTTCACCATCAGACTGACAACCACCTGACCGATCAGGCTGACCAGATTTTTCTCACTCTCGCGTCCCAAAACTTTTGAATTTTTTCTTTAAAAGCAAAGTATATAATTATGTTTTCTTATGGACCCCTAGACCTACAGTTTCAGTGTTAAAAGAAGCTCCAGTCATCACACAAATTCAACAATTAAACGCATATCTACTGTGTACTACAAGCTCAGCTCTGGCCCCTCAAACCATGATCTGGGTCCACTGAACGCAGCTAGAGATTGCCAGATGCGAGTCGACTTAGATCACAGGCTTACCTTGCCCCCGGAGATCGCAATGACCACCCTGCGACCAGACCTCGTCCTTTGGTCCAACTCCTGCCCGCTAGAGATACATCATCGAACTAACTGTTCCTTAGGAGGACCCCATCGAGGAAGCGTTTGAGCGGAAAAACCTGCGGTATGCCAACCTAGCAGCCGAAGCAGAGGGCAGAGTTTGGGTGCGCCTGTTGGAGGTGGGACGTAGGGGGCTGTAGGGGGATGTAGGGATGTAGGGGCTTTGTAGCCAACACAACAGCAAAGCTCCTTAGAGAAGTTGGAATCAGGGGACAGGAGTACAGAAAGACCATCAAAGAGCTGGCCATCACTGCCGAGAGGATGAGCCATTGGCTCTGGCTGAAGAGGAGTGACACCATCTGGGCTGCTAGGGGGAACTAACCACAGGACATAAACCCAGGCTTGATCAACCTTTGGTGGGCCTGCCTCAGTGGAGGGTGTCTTGTGGTAAATGGCCGAAACACCCTGTGATTCTGAGGTACACAACTAACGAATTGTCCTGGTGGTAAAGCCTTATAGCAGCCATCTTCAAACTCCCCTGGGAAATCAGAAGTGGTGCAAACACTAGGGATTCTAACATCTAGTCCTTTCAATGAATCTGTCCTTATGTTTTATTAAAAAGGTTGACAATACCCTGATATGCAGACTTCAATTAGTGAAAGCATTCACAGAACGTTGACATAAAGGCAAACATCTCTTCAAACCTTCATGCTGATCAGTGATTGTTTGGTTGGCAGAAAAGGAAGATTTAAAAAAAATGGTATAGGAAAGAATGTATGTTTGAGGCTAACACAGATTTCTTATTTATTTTTTCCATGACTGCTTTAAGTCTCCCAACAAAAAACAATCAGTAATTTCACACAGCAGAACTAAATGCGGCACATCTATAACCATTTCTCTGTGGAAATGTTTATAAAGTTAAACAACAAACGGGTCAAGATCTGTTGATCATAGATGCGCAGACGGCCCCAGGCAAGTTAAAGTAGAATCCTGGATGCTCTGTTTCATGAAACCTTAGAGGATTACGTAAACACCAGATCCACTTTACAGTAAATTAAAGATGTTGTAGACAGACAGTAGTACAGTACTCCCCCTACTTTTAGTCAAATCCTGTCTCCCTTCACTGGTTTCTTGCATCACTGCAGTTTTTATTTTTTTTTAGTTTAGTTTATTTCAGTCATGACATCACAAAAAAAATAAAAAATAAAAATGACAACAAGGAAACGAATACACTGTTCAAAGAAAACATTACAAAAAAGTTTCCAATATACAAATAACATCTATCAGTTATCCACTCGGCCTCTGGACTGGTTCCCTCAGCTTTCAAAAAACACACTATCACTCCTATTATCAAAGACTCTGGTGCCAATCCATCCAACCTTAATAACTTTTTTTCCAAATCTTTAATCTTCCCTTCATGTCCAAAGTTCTAGATAATCGCCTCTCAGCTCCACAAAACCTCATTAACGACAAACTATACAAACAATTCTAGTCTGGTGTGGCAGGGTGGAGGAGCAGCCACTCAGCTGATTGGGCACACCTGTGCCTAATCGGCCTCTCCACCCTGCCTGCCTTCATAAGGAGCAGCTGCACACCAGCAAGAGGTCTGCTGGGAGGGAGCTGCTGAAGGTGCTGACACGTGTGTCTGGGTGAAAGAGGAGTAAATAAATCGTTTTCTGCACGAAACCCTGTGTCCTCTGTCCTGTCGGGTGACCCCCGTAGCACTAGCCTTGCTACATCTGGTTACCACCCTCTCCACAGCAGAGAAGCAGCGTTATTAAAAATGGTCAACCCTTTGATGGCAGCTGGCTCCAGTCTCCTAGACTCCTAGGTCCGTAACCCTAACCCTCCCTTTCTCAAGGCACTCTCGTTAACAGATGAACATCCCTTGGCATCTCTCATGCACCCCTCACTTAGTTCTCCTAATATCTGTCTGCCACACACAGTTCATTCAACTCAAGTCTCACATAAATTCATTCCCCTTCACTGCTGGTGTGCCCCAACATTCAGTCTTGATCCTGTTGATCCTGTTGATCTGCACATATTCCATAAATATATCAACTAGTGCTGATTCCAATAAAAGAGAGATTGATTAATTAAGATCTGTAATTAATTCATCTAATTAATCTCTTTTTTAATCGCACCTAAAAATTGCTGGGAAAAGTCCTAAACTTTCCCTTAAATTCATAACATTTTTGTGGCAGATCAAAAGACTGATATATATAACAACAAAAAAGTGGCTTCATAAAGTCATTTATTTATTTTTTTAACAGATTTGAACAGATGCAGTCCTACCCATTTACATCCACTTGGCAAGAACATTCTCCATCTTCTCAGTCGCAGACGTACGCATGTGCTGGGTGCTCTCCTCCAGTTTAGTTTGGAGAAGAGGCTTGCTGTGGTAACATGGTTGCTGGTAACGTTAGCTGTGGCCGGCTCGCGACCAGGTGCTTTGCGTTCATGTGGTAGGCTAAACTTGAGCTGCTTCGGTGGTGAGCGAATTCCTTTCCATAAAGACATATCACTCTGCCTTTATCAATGGTGCCGTCGGGGCGTTTTACAAATGTAAATTCCTCATTCACTGGACCAACAACTTCACAATCTCCACCATTTTCACTTCTCTTCTCCGCTACTCACCGTTCCTCCCCAGGCCTGTCCAGCTACAATGAGAGCCTACCAGTGTATGCTTAACAAGCCCAAACACAGGGACAGCCAATCAATGTCCACTTCAAGGTGGGACTGACCATTGTTTTCCGCCCACAACTCAAGCACAAACACAGATTTCATAATAAAGGCAACTTGCAAACAGAAAAAGTTAGAGATTAAAAAATAGATTAAGCGATTAAAAAAACATAACGTGCTAAATATGCCTGTAATTAGTTAATCGCAATTAACGCGATAATTTGTTACCCCTAATATCAACTTCAATTCTTATGCAGACGCCAACCAGGTCTACATCTCCTTGAAACCCAACTCCTCACTTTCACCTACCTCCTTTTGACTGCCTTCAAGAAAGTAAACCATGGCTCTTCTACAACTTTCTCAAACTTAACAGCAATACAACCAAAGTTCTACATATTGGCACGGCCACGACTCTAACCAAACCACACAGTTTCTCCTCCATCCTCTTTTTCACTCAGGTTAACAGTGGGTGTAATTCTTGACAGCATGCTTTCATTTCAAGCTCACACAGCAGCATCACTCGCTCTCCTCTTTTCCACTTCTGAATCATCAACTGAATGCATTTGTCCCTCACTCTGCATGCTGCTGCCATCCTTATCCAGAGCCTTGTCACTTCTCGAATTATTGATTACTCACTTCTCTTTGGTCTCCCCAACAAATTCCTCAACTGCGGCTCCATCAGAACTCTGCTGCCTGGATCATAACCGTACTGAACACATCACCACTGTCATTCATCAGCTTAAGTGGCTCCCAATAAAACACAGAATTAACTTCAACTTACTGGCTTGCCACATTAAAATGCATCCATGTGGCCCCTCCATACCTGTCTGACTTGTTGCCACCCCCTCAGGCAACGTACTCTCAGGTACTCCCCCTCCATTCACCTTTCTGTCGCCTCTGCCCTTCTAACCACCCACGGAAGCAGAGGTTCTGGATCTCTCTCCTGAGAAACTATTCAAACTGGGCTACTCACTCTCATTCTGCGACCCATTTGTTTAGCAATGTTTTTAATTGTTATTTCATTCCACTTTTGTTGCTTTTGTAATTTTTTTTTCCCATTTTATCACCCAGTGCTCCTACCTAAGTCAGTCCTGGGCATTGCTCACCCTCTGCCAAGGGCCCTGCACTGAGCTCAGGTCTCCTCTTTATTTTTATTTCTTTTTAAAGATTTTTTTTGGGCTCTAGTGGCCCTTTATTCAAGTTGCAGACAGGAAGTGGGTAGAGATGGAGAATGGGGATGACAAGGCCAGGAACCTGCGACCACTGCAGGAGGACTGTAGCCTCAGTATATGAGCCGCTTGCTTAACCCACTGCGCCACAGTCTCCAAGTCTCCTCTTTAACTTGAGGAGTGAGCAAGCCGCTTCTTTTCACCAGACAGGGTGGGGCTTCTCTGGCCGGACGTAGCGCATGGAAGTATCACGTTTTAAGTCATGGGGGAACTTAACTCACGCAATCAGTGCCCACAGCGTCCCCGGCGGGAATTGAACCCAGGACCTTCTTGCTGTGAAACGGCTGCACTACTAGCTGCGCCACCGTGCCCCTCTAGAGACAACTTCTGTTGTAATGGACGATATATAAATAAAATTGAATTGAATTGAATTGTTTACTAATTTGACTGGAAAAACAGCAACGCGAAAGTGCGTTTGGCGCCACCTAGCGCTGCGAAGTCGAACGCACCTCACTCAATAATTCGATGGTCTTCTTGCAAATGTATTTCTCGGAACCTCCAGTTTAATCCTTAGCTAGATTGTGGCCAATAGCTTGAAGTAGATGTGCATGTAACCGTACTGACTGTCTTCAGATTGTAGAATGCCGTAATGCTGTGTGAAAACTGGGGAGGACATATTGCACTTTCTTGGGATCACTCTGTATGCACAGCAGGAGGGTCGGGGCAGAAGGATGAGGGGATCTCCAATGCAAATGTGATAACTGTGTTAACTGGCTTTAAATAACCAAAAAGAAGCCAGAGCCTTATTGAAGCTCCAGTTTTATAGTTATTGTTTTTTAATTCATTGTCAGGTTTACTTTATTTTGGAAAAACTTCAAAAATGTGGGCTTTTTTCATGGCTCTGAATGTCAGATGCTGTTTTTTTCAACTTGCTATATAACAACCTTTAACCCTGAACTTATTCTGATTTCTAATTTGATTACACTGAAAAAGTGTTTTGTCACTTCTAACCATCTACTCCTGCAGCTCAAAGCACATTTTTCATAATATAACATCTATTTAGCTGCATTAAACTGCAGTACCAGGTGCAAAATAGCTGCTGATTAGATTGTGCCAATTGAAACCCACGGGGCTCTTGAGTGCACGCACGCACGCACGCACACACACACACTCACACTCGAGTGGAATAACATGTGAAATGTTAATTAAGTACATAAGTGTGTTTCTGTCATATGGAATTTTAAGCAGTTTAACTTTGTAAAAGTTTTAAAACACAGTTCCCTGTTTCTATCATTCTATTCATGGTGTGCAGATCTGCACACTATCATAGGAAGCTGGTTCACGAGGCCACTGGATATTTTTATTTTTTAAAGATTCTCTGTGGCTCTGGTGGCTAGAAAGGGAAACACGGGTAGAGAGAGGGTGGAAGACACGCAGTAAAGAGCGATGGGGGGGGGGGGGGATTTGAACCTGCGCCGCCTCCATGAGGGGCAATAGTCTCTGAATATGGTGTGCCCGCTCAACCGAGCTTTCTGAGGCCCCCTCACCTAATTTTTTCAAACCCGTATGATTTATACAATCTCTTTCTCTGCTTTTGAAATGTAATATCAGTTGCTACAAAACAACTGCCGCCTGTGTTTGTACACACACACACACACACACACACACACACACACACACACACACATACACATACACACACACACACACACACACACACACACACACACACACACACACACACACACAAAATAAAAAATACTGTTATTCTACTTGTCACAGCTTTAGAATTAGACAGCCTTAACAGTGCATCAATCAGGAGCAGCGTTTATGCAAAGATCCCTGCAGCAATTATGAATCGTTTTCTGAGAGAAATAGAATTTAGATTATCCAACATAGTGTGCTTTTCTCTGGTAATAAACAGAACAATATAGATTTGTCTCCAAAGATACTAAAGCAGAAATGTGGAGCTGCATCAGTTCTTTTATTATATTACATTTGATCAAGGCATTGTTTACATAGCAGAATCATAACCTTTCTTGTCCATGCCTGCCTCTTTTTGTAACGTGTACATCCCATCTGTGTGTCACCTCTTAATATAAGCAGAGTCACTCAAGCTGAAAATCTATTTCAGGACTAATACTCACAGACTACCAGTTATTGTAATGCATGCTGGAGTTAGCAGTATGATGCCTGAGTATTGGACTTATGGTGCAGTCTGCAGTACAAATGTACAAATGATGAGAGAAGGCACTCCTGGAGTTTTACGCAATCCTAATGGAGATTAAGTGCTTGGGTTGAAAAAAAGGCACTTGGCTGTGTTTGACTGTAATAATTTACGACAGCAATGATGATATAATGAAAAGAATTGGTTTAAAATAGACACTCAAGTCCAGTGATTAATGCCACTGACCAGATTATGGTGACACTCTTAAGGTGTCAATGATTTTAACCCCCCTAATCTCTGCATCTGATACAAGTCGTGTTCTCAGATTTTCCATCATTTAACATCGAATGCCATGCTATATTTGCATGCAAATTTCATAGAATGTGCTTCCTAAAGGTTTTATTTATTTTGTATTCCCTTTTCTGTGTGCATATTGCTGCAATCATTATGACTCAAAACTCTTAAAAGTGAATCTTCTGATGACTGGTTATGCTGTATTATGCTCTTGACTTGCAGATTTTACAGATTAACAGAGCATAGTTATATGCCTATATTAGGTGAAATCACACTTCACTGGGTCAACAAAACCCCACAAGCTTATCTTCTATTACAAACTTAAAGAAAACTACTCTCAACAATTGTGGCTCTGGAAGTGCTTGTTCAACAATTTCAACAACTTACTAAACTATTTATTTATTAAAAAAAAAACTAATCAGACTAAGATCTGGGGAATAGTAGCAGAACTGTTCTTACTCCTGCAAAGTTAAATCTTGCTTTGTGTGCTTGAAGTACTGTCAGAACATCTTCAAAACCGCATAAATATACATGAGCAAAGATCACTTTAACTAAGAGAATCTGGATGCTGATGATGCTGTTTTTTCCTCACAGCTTGTGTTATTCCCCATGTTTGTGTTTCCTGTCTGAGGGAGAGGGGAATCCAAAAAGACATCATGTTCATGTGGTATTAGGATGTATTATGTATGAGAACATTAATGTATCTACACACTTCTTGTTGGTGCAGTTGTGCCCGCTGTGATTAGACATCAGTGTGTAATTTGCAGCAACACATGCCAACAAACATTCATCTGAGGTCAAGTGAAGGGAAGCAACATAGTTCTGAGAAAGTGCTACAAACACAATTTAAGAGAACTGGTTATTGTTTTTCAACATTGTAAGGTTATGATTGGAATATAATTGACTCCAAAATCAAAATCAGTACCATTTAGTTAATGGCATTTCTATATCATGCTTAGCTCTGGCTGATGATGTCATGTTTACTTTTGTCAGCTTCTTTCATCCTTATCATATCACTCAACCTGTCTTTCTCTTCAGGTATGGCACTCTCTGGTCTGCATCTGCCTCGTATGTAAACCTTTTTTGTGTTGGAATCTAAAACCCCAATTCCAAAAAGTTTGGGACACTGTGAAAAATGTAAATAAAAACAGAATGCAATGATTTGCATTCCACCTATCCATCCATCTTCTGCTTCTTCTTCCGGGGTCCGGTCGCAAGGACAGTAAACTAAGAAGGGAAGCTCAGACTTCCCTCTTCCCAGCCACATCGTCCAGTTCATGTGGGGGATCCCCAGATGTTTCCAGGGCAGCCGAGAGACATGGTCCCTCCAGTGTGTCCTAGGTCTTCCTCGGGATCTCCTCCCAGTGGGATATGCCCAAAAGACCTCACCCGGGAGGTGTTAGCCAGCCACCATATATAATAAATATAATATAAAAGTTCTGTCACGAGACAATTGAACCTAAATACCACATTTACACAAAAAGTGTAATGTAAGCATAGTTATGATACAGTATTTACAAAAAAATAAACAAACCTGGACTTCAGCAGATTTGTTGCAGCTTTTGTAGCCTCCTGTGCTCCTCAGGGTGTTTGTCTTCTGTGACTCCTGTCTTTCCATCTCACTGCTGTGGTTGAACCATCTTCCTCTGACCCCCACGATCTGATTGATGAAGTAAACATGTAGCAATGGGGAGACGTAATTAAACAAGTCATGCAGCATGGAAATACACCAGTTATACTGTATAAGATTAAATGTCATATTTGTATTACTTGTATTATCAACATTCAAGTGCACAGTGAACTGCGAGTTCACCAGTCAAAGGAGCAAAAGATAAATTCAGTCCTACCCGACTAGTTTAATCCATTAGGCCTCACGGTCAGATTTACGTTTGGGCAAATTGGGCAGCTGCCTGGAGCTGCGTCTTGACTGGGGCAATGTAAATATGCAAGAAGGTGTGTGTGTGTGTGTGTGTGTGTGTGTGTGTGTGTGTGTGTGTGTGTGTGGGGGGGGGGGGGGGGGGGGCATTTCTTATATTGCTAATTTGCATGTCACTTCAATTATATCTTCGTATTAATAGTTTGCGGGTCTAACAGAGAAGCGGGTGCCCTCATAGTCTACTAGTTTGACATGGCCCAGCTGATCTTTGAGATTGAGAGGTGTCAAAACAGCAGGCTGCCCGTCAGACAGCAGTCATACCAGAGATGGTATTCCACAATACGTCGAGTGCAGAGTACAAAATATTAAAAAAAAAACATTAACTAAGGCCACGTCTGCACTAGCCAGTTTTGAAATGCAATTTTTAAAACAAAACTGATCTGTATCCCTGTATCTTAGCTCAGTGTCGGAGATCTCCAACCACGTTATACAGAATGTCCTATAGCCTGTAAATATAACTGGACAGACGATCCATGACATCGCCCATACCTTTTTTGAGGAGAGGTTTTAAAACCTCTTTTTTCTCATGCTGTGACATGTTGCAAATGTGCTGAGCAAACAGGCCCAGCATATATCAATAAAGGTCAGCCGTGGTCCCTCAGCTGACCCGTAACAGAACAGCTGCTGAGCTCCTGGCGGACGCTTGCAGCAGAATATCCCGTTCTAAATGTTGTGTCAGTGGCAAACTCAGAAATGGCTGCTGCATTTAGCTGAAGCAGGGTTGGTAGAAACAACCGATTGATTGTCTAAGCTTTGTAGCACGACAATGACAGCTGAGAAGCGACGATGGCTAGCCGACTAGCTAAACCAACTGCCAACCAAAAGACTACATATAGATAAAAACTATATTTAATGACTGTAAAGACTCTAGACTTAAGCCCTTTGCTCCTCTAGGGTGCATAGGCCGTTGACAAATGTCCTCCATTTCACTTGGCTTTTAGCTGTTCTTTCGAGATCTCCCCAGTTGAGGCCGCTCTCTACCATTTCTGCCTCGGTGCTTCTTCTCCAGCTGTTCCTGGGGCGACCTAGTTTCCTCTTTCCTTGAAGGTTCCACTTCAAGGCTTATCTGGTGGTGTTTGTCGCTGGTTTTCTGAGGGTGTGGCCAATCCAATTCCACTTTCTCTTCCGGATTTGTAAGTCAATGGGATCCTGTCTTGTTCTTTTCCACAGGTCCACATTGCTTACTTTGTCCCTCCACCAGATGTGGAGGATTCCCCTGAGGCAGGTGTTTATAAAAGTCTGCAACTTGTGCGTTGTGAGTGTTGTTGTCCTCCAGGTCTCGGCTCCATACAGCAACACCTGTTTCACACTGGAGTTGAAGATGCACATTTCGGTGTTTAAGGAGATGTTATTTGAGCTCCAGATCTTCCTGAGCATGTTGAACACCACTCTAGCCTTGTTGGTTCTGCTTTTGATGTCAGCATCTGTCCCTCTGGTGTTGTCCACCACACTGTCTAGGTAGGTGAAGGATTGTACCTCCTCTAGAGCAGTGTTGTTCATAAGGATAGGGTTGGCGGTTTTGGCATGGATCTTGATTACCTGTGTTTTTGCTATATTGGGGTTGAGACCGAGTTTTATTGCAGTTTGTGAGAGTCTATCCGTTTTCTCTTGCATCTGTGTATATGTATGTGAAAGGAGAGCTATGTCATCCGCAAAATCAAGATCATCCAGGTGATCCCACATTGTCCACTGGATTCAATTTCTCCTGCCTGTAGTTGTTTCCCTCATGATCGAGTTGATTGCCAGGAGGAACAGGAATGGTGAAAGCAGGCATCCCAGCTTGACGCCCGTCTTGACCTCGAAGCTCTGAGAAAGCTGGACTTCATGCATAACGTAACTCATATGAGTTCTTAATTAGGTTTATGATCTTGATGGGGATACCATAGTGGTCCAATAGCTGCCATAGTATTGCCCCTGTCTAGACTGTCAAACGCTTTCTCGATAAAGTTGATGTACAAGAACGTGTTCCATTCAATTGACTGTTCAATGATGATGCGTAATGTTGCTATTTGATCTGTGCATGAGCGATCTTTCCTGAAACTTGCTTGCTGGTCTCGGAGCCTCTCATCCACAGCTTCCTGGAGATGGCTAAGAATGATCCAATTGAAGATCTTACTGTGCACACATAGCAGGGTGATCCCTCTGTAGTTGTTACATTTCCTTAGATCACCTTTCTTTGGTAGCTTCACTATCTGGCCCTCTGCCCATTCTGTGGGTGTATTTTCCTCCTCCCAGATTCTCCCAAAGAGGCTGTGGAACATGTTGGTGGATGTGTTTATGTCCACTTTAAGGGCTTCTGGTGGAATATTGTCCGGGCCAGCAGCCTTGCCGGTTTTCTGTTGCTTGAGTGCAGCTTTTATTTCAGCTTTTGTTGGTCTGTCACACTTGATTTTAAGTGGTATCCTGGCCTTGGGGATATCTGGCTGTTCTACTGGTGGTGGCCTGTTCAGAATCTCTTTGAAGTGCTCTACCTCATCTTTCGAGCTGTTCTTCCGGGGTTGAAAGCAGTTGGCTGTTCTTGTCTGCTATTGGTTTGTTGCTATGTTGGTATGTTCCAGACAGCTTCCTCGTGGTGTTATGCAGTTCCTTCATGTTCCTTTGAGCCGCTACAAGTTCTGCCTCCTTGGCTAGCCTCTCTACCTGCGATCTCTTGTCCCTCCTGATGTTCTTTCGCACTTCTTTATGGCACCTATTGTACTCCTTTTGTGCAGAGGTTTTTTCTGCTCTGTTTCTTGAAATGTTCACTTTTTTTTTCAGCTGTCTCTTCTGCTGAATTATGCTGAGGGCTTCTGGTGTTATCCATTCCTTGTATTTTTGGGATCTTCTCCCCAAGGCCTCGTCACAAGTTGAGCTCCAAGCTGCTTTTAAGTGATCCCACTCCTCATCTATTATAATTTTTTCCCTCATTTATATAGTACAAAATAGTATAATAGTAAGTAGTATAGTAACTACCGCTTCCATGTATGACACCATTCCTGTGGTGTCATACCATTCATCAAATAAAATGATGATTGCCCGCTGCCCAGCGCATTGAAAGCAAAAGTGTATTATTTTTCTCAGAAATAGCCTGTGTGTTTGTGTGTGTGTGTATGTGTGTGTGTGTGCGTGTGTGTATACATATACATGCATACATGTCAATAATTCATTGATATAAATATTTAACTTAGTGCTTCAGCTTTAAAGCCGGTATGTATATAATACTTAACTGTACACTTAAGCTTTCCATTATCAATCACAGGGGGGAAATCACATAATTGTCCGGTGTAATGTAAACAATGGTACGCTGAAGGAAAGATATTAAACTATTTTACAGAATTAGAAAGAGAATTGTGAGTAATGATGAATGAATGTGAAATTTGCTCTTTCATTAAAATCATTTTTGAAATTTGAACGAAATTAAATCATTGTAGGGAATTCTGCAGTTCGCCACAACAGGTTACATCTTCACAGGTGCGTTACCATCAACACACATACTGTACACGTTGTGTTTGTCTTTGTGAAGCTTGTTGTAATCTAAACTGAGTGTAGTATATATTGGGGAATGAAGTAAACAAAGAATGGACCCATGAAGGATACCAAGGAGGTGGCCTGAACTCTTCAGCTCCATCAGATAAAGGTTTCTGCAGCAGCCTAAAGCAGCAACACTGATGCCAGAGCAGGAGTGAACGATCATCTCTGTCAAAACCCACACATCTAGGGGAGCTAAAACAGGATTTTCCACCTTAGTTACCAGAAGAAAGTCATTCATCACTTCAGGCAGTCTTGCTGCTATGAGGAGGGAGAAAGGCAGACCGGAATTTCTGCACAGACTTCTACAACTCAAAAACATGTGATGGATAATTGACTTATTTTTCCAAGAACCCTTCAAGGCAAAGTGCAAATGGCGATCAGATGAAATGCTTGGTGTTTTTGCGCAATTCATTCACAACATAACATAGTGAGGATTTCACAGTTTTATCTTTGGAGACAGGTACTCTACTATTTTGGGGGAATATACAGCAATAGTACATACTGTATTTTCAGATAAGTTAATGAGGTTAGTTTAGTTCTACAAAAGTAAGGTTAGTCCAAAAATAAAAAATAAAAATCCATCAAACCCACAATGCACTGCAACCTTTATTTGTTGCATTTTATTTGTTAATTATTTTTAAGTGATCTCTGTCTGTCAATAATTATTGCTTTTTGACTGTTTTCTACACTGGTACTTTTAAATTTGAGTTTCTAAATGTAATCCTATTTTAAATCCTGAAAATTTTGTTTGGGTTAGACGTCCTCGGGTTTGAATTCTGTAAATCCTATTGTGTTTTATTTTATGTGTTTATCTTATTATTATCGTTATTATTATTATTTTTTAACTTTAAATCAAGATTTTTATGTATGTTTGAATGTCTTTGTAAAGCACTGTGAATCAGCCTGTTGTTGAATTGTGCTATATTAATACATTTGCCTGGCCTTGCCCTAAACATTGTTGAGAGACAAATTAATCCATGCACGGTTACATTAATGTTTTTTGGTGGCTGATTTCATGTGGTTTTTAAAAATGGTGCAGGTTAATTCTAAGGTTTTTTTAATGCACTGCAGACCACTGAATGGATGTATGTGTGTAATATCTTTTCAACTTGTTTGGTACTTTGACCAAAAAAAATGGCAAAAAAAACAGCTTTTCTTTTGTCATTGCCCTCTTAGAGGGTTGTCAGGTTTCATTACAGTGGAAGACAACCTTCCAGCCTCACCTGCTGGTGCATTCATGCTGCTCTACATCACACCAGTCACAATCCATGCCTTTTCCATCTAATGCATAATTTGGTGTCTAATCTGACAGTCTTCTCTTTGGCCTGTTGTGCCTGTAGCGTCACATGCGGCAGAACACATGCTCCATGCCCTTAAAGCTATTTTCATCTCAGTGCAAAATCTCTTGATGATTGGTAATTCTGGAAAAACCATTGTCTCATCAACATCACAGTTGGAACCTTGCTAGATATGGTAAAGCAAAGTAAAATATGAGAATTACTTTATTTCTGGAAGAAAGTTTAAATGTGGTAGAGAAATGTGCTTGAAGAAAAACACAATTACAGAAATAACACACTATCAAACATTTCTTATTCCACATTTTTGCATTTCAGTTGGCAGCACAATAACTAAACAGGATCCGAAGTCATTTAATTATCCTTTCTTAGTCATAAACAAAAGTCTTCCTCAATCCGATTTGTCAGTACCAGTTAGGATTTAAAAATGTGCAGTGAAAGCTGGGAGACAGTATCCTATAAAGTTGCCATCTTCTCCAGTAAATACTATTATACTGAATTTACTTGTAATTAAATTGAACATTCTCCGCAACTCTGTCTCAACTGCGGTTGTTGCCCGCACTCTGGCGATGGACTCCCTGTATGCATTCAGTGCGTTGAGTGCTTCATCAGCAAACAACGGTTCAATGCTTTGTGGTCTACCACAAGCTGTGCCTCTCACACATCAAGCGGAGAGCTATTAGAAAATACTTGGGGTGAGGAGTGGTGGGGGTCGGTTTCTAAGGGCTATGTTTCTTAATGCTGCAGGGATTGTGCTGAGTGGGGCATTCTGATAGACAAACCACGGCTGTATCAAGAGCTCAGCGAGGTTCAGGAGTCCTGCGTGGAAGTGTGCCAAAGCCATGGCAAAAGAAATATTCATCTTTATTCTGGCAGAGTGGTCTGGGAGCAGCCAGATTGCCAAGATGCTCTGCACAGTGTAAAAAAAGCCTGAGAGATTTTTCAAATTATAATATAAATATAGATTAAATATAGTTTAAAAAGTTTGCAAGGTGCTGATTAGAGTCTCAGCATCACACTATAAATCTGACTGCAGTCAGCACTAAAAAAGCAGCACAGTGCAATGTGTCTTACATTATTACCCCCCAGCCCCACACACACACACACACACACACACACACGCCCATCAGTGATGCAATTTTTTTAAACAAGAGTTAATCATTTAAAAAAACCAACACAAAAAACCCCTTTATATGCAGAATACATTTGTTTGTTGTCACATTAGTTTTGTACAATTAAAGGTTTTACATCTTGGCTAGTTTTTCAGTTTAGTTGGATAGTTATTCTCTGCAAGCATTTCATCATATTAGAATACATTTGTAATGCTGCTTTGATCATATTTGCTCTTTGGTAGCTTTTGCATTAATTTTGTTTAATATACTGTATCATTATTTGAAGAGTTTTAGTATTTAAAAGATCTTGAACCACTGTTTTAATATAACTTCCCAAACATGATGACATTTTCTACAATTTTATCCCCCTATTCAGAAATCTGAAGCCAAAGATAACTTCAATGTGATGAATGGAATTTTACACAGAACTAGATTACTCGTAAATCATTTGTTAACACAAGTTTTTCTCTGCCTTTGAATAATTCGTTTGGAACTTGGAACCAAACGAATTATATGTACCTAATAAAGTGGCCAGTGAGTGTACACACACACCACTTTGTCAGTCATATATATATATATATATATATATATATATATATATATATATATATATATGACTGACAAAGTGGTGCATGCAGGTTAGATAGTGTTGGAGCTAGTTGAGGCCCAACACCACCACCATCTGCCGAGCTCCACACCACCACCACAGCACAATATCTATTGTTTGTGCTTCCAAAATAATGGAACATGTACATTTAAGCCTTCTATACAAAAGAAGAGGAGTGTTCAGTGCTCCACCATCAACTAGTCGGTGAAGCTCAGATTTAGTGAGCTCCCATAGGATCAATTTTTGTCAGCTTCTGCATGGTCAGCTAGTTGTACTTTACCACTGTAGCTCTCTCTGTGGAACACAACTTAAGAGAGAGAGACACTCTCTTCAAGGATCGCAAACATCTATGAGCCAGTGAGTCTACCTGGCATATAAACTGACAAAAAAATGGATAACATATGAATGGGACTATCTTTAAAGTCATGTAGATCAGCAGTTTATGAAATACTCAGACCAGCCCGTCTGGCACCAACCACCATGCCACATTCAAAGTCACTTAAATCACCTTTTCTTCCCCATTCTGATGCTCGGTTTTAACTGCAGTAGATCGTCTTGACCATGTCTACATGCTTACATGCATTGGATGATTAGAATTTTGTGTTAACGAGCAGTTGGACAGGTGTACTTAATAAAGAATCATGTTCAGGTCTCTGGAAAGTGCCTGGACATAACTTCTGTTGTAACGTGTGACGCTATATAAATAAAATTGAATTGAATTGAATTGCTGCACGGTAAAGGAAGCATGATGCTAAGTCCACACTGAACAGCTGTGATCTCTGATCCCTCAGGCAGCCCTGCACCAACAACTGCCATTAATTAATGTCTTTTACCACTGTAAAAAACTGGCCCACAGAGAATAAAGGTGTGGTAACTTTAGTGGGCTGATAATTCTTCAGCATCTGGGACAATGCCGGCTAAGATGTGGACAATGATATTCCAGGCACATATGTTTTTAGGCCAGTTAAAACTGATTCTTCATTTTTTTTTCTCATATTCTGAGAAAATTGCGACAGGAAGCTAGATACATTTTACTCTTCAACCACATGCTCCATATTCCCTGTAACACCTCCTCCTCATGCCACCAGGCTCAAAAACCGATTCCAGCACGTTGTTGTGTTGTAAAGCATTTATTTGCATGTTTATTCATTGTTTAAAAAAAATACAGAATTTAAGGGGCTTTCTTTAGGTTTTCCCTGTGTCAAGCCAGTGTATCCCACCAGCCAGACATGTTGTGACTTCCCCTCCTTTGGATCTCTCCTCTATTTCGGCTACAGTGTAAATAATTCATTGGAGTTACATGTCTAATGTTGTTGCCTTCTATGTGACCACCGTGCAGATCAGGTACACCCCTGGGCAACAGAATCCTGTATCAATGCATCGTGTGCTGCAGAAAGATGGGGATCCACAGACAATACACCACTCTCCTCCTCCTATGCAGAAAAATCCTCCTGAGATTCAATAGCACTTCTCTTGAATCCTATGACTCTGTACTGTGGTGGGAGTGTATATATGAAGCACTAGACAGACTGATGGCAACTGAATAATCCAAAGTATTTATGAGTGCACTGGAAGACCTTTAAAGAAGTGAGGGATAATGGAAGATGATGCTGATGTTGTATCAAAAGATTGTGTGAAATTGATGAAACAAATATAGTAGTCACATTTTGTTTCAGATAGTAATCATATTTTGTGGTATAAAATGCATAGTGTTGTATCAAAGAGGTTTTACTGAGGGTTGTAGCTGTCTATTAAACAACATTGTCTTTCTTTGTGTAGAATCTAATCCAAGTGAGCAAGGGTTAAAATCTTTTTGTTGTCACGACTTGAGGGATTCCTGTGCTATGCAGCACTTTTTGTTGATAAAATACCTTTTTGTCTCCTGCATTTGGGTCCTACATCCCCAAGTTGTGACATTTATATGCCTAGACAAAAAAATATTAATCCAAACAAGAACAGAACATGTGAATAATATATAAAAAAACACTGTTTGCATTAAAACTGAAGTAAATCCAGTCTTAAGCCTGCATTTTTATGTGAGTAGGGATACATACACTTATAAAAAGTGTTAGCCATATATATAAAGAGAGGAAGGACGCTTCTCCTTGAAATGTGTGGTCTCTGTATGCCAATCTTGTAGCAGCCTGGTGGAACCATAATTCAAAAACATCTACTGATGTGATAGACTCAATAAAAATTGTATTCGGACAGGTATTTCATGTGCAAATGTCCTTATTAGAGCTGTGATATATATATATGTGTGTGTGTGTGTGTGTGTGTGTCAGCTACAACCTGCCCAGAATATAAAATCAATTTCATCCAATAGAGTCAAGAAACGATTCTTATTGACACATGCACATGCACTGAGAGTAAAACAACCACACTTTCCGTGTGTGCTGGGGGGAGGATGAAAAGCAAGGGGATTGGAGTGGGCAACCTTAGACAACCGGCCAATGGTGGAGGCTGCTCTTTAAAGAAATAAAATTAGCTGACAGCATATGTGAAACACGATAGTCTTAGGTGCAGTGTCGGTCAGATTTACTGTTGTAAGCTGCCAAGGATTCCCAGTATTGTAATGGAGGATCCATTAACTTTTACATAATCGTTAAATTACCCGTCACTGTAATACAAACAAGATCAATTTTATAAGTGTTAAGAGCAAACTCCACTTACTCTTATAAGGTGTGTTTGTGTTCTATATATTTTTACCTGTACCTTCCAGCACATAAATCTATCATGTCGTGATGGGCTTTGGTGGTGGGTGGGCTGTGAAAGCTGGGGGTGAGTGAGAGAGGGCTGTTGGCACTGGGATGTGAGTGAGTGTGTGCGTGTGCATGTGTGTTTGTGTGTGTGTGTGTGTGTGTGTGTGTGTGTGTGTGTGTGTGTGTGTGTGTGTGTGTGTGTGTGTGTGTGTGTGTGTGTGTGTGTGTGTGTGTGTGTGTGTGTGTGTGTTTGTGTGTGTGTGTGTGTGTGTGTGTGTGTAGGAGATAGAAACTCACCATCAAGGCTGAACCACGATGTACTAAGCTCTGACATGCATTTATCGTCCATGGAGAAGATTAGCTATGAGCATGCAGAAGGAGGGATTTGGACTTTTCTCCTGAATGGCTCCATTGTCATTTGTCCTACAGCAGAGGCGCAACCTAGGTTTCAATGAATTTTGGCATGCAATACTTCCTTTTCTTTTTCTTCTTAAAGGGGACCTATTATGAAAAACAAGTTTTTTCTTGCTTTAACTATATAAAGTGGTCTCCCCTCAGTCTGCCAACTCAGAGAAGGAGGAAAGCAACCAAATTCTGCAGTGTCTGTACAGCCCGGCCGGATGAGCCGTCCAGATTCTGCTCCTGTCGTTACGTAACGATGGGAGCGATGCGTGAAACCACGCCCACAACTAACTCCGCCGGCCAGAGCACCGCCATTTTTTAGTAGCGGTGTATCGAGTCATTCAGGCAGCCAATCAGCACAGTGCCTCATTATCATAGACTCCCCACTCACTTGGAATCCCACATAGATAATGAGGTTAGAGAATGGGAAGATAAAGACATGGCTCAGTGGCTACATTTCTAATTTATTTAGCAAAAAAAATAAAAACCTTGTTTTTAAGACATTCAAGGCCTGTTTAAAATAGGTATTAGATGCCATAATAGGTCCCCTTTAAGTTAAGGGTAAAGGTTGGTGGACATTATTCACAAAAGTGTGGATTAGCAACCACACCAATTTCTGAAGACTGCTTAAATCTGGTGTTAGTTTTTCAGTTTGCCTCTGCTGAGTGTTTGAATTTGGTTGACTTGTGCTTGAAATGTCACACACAATAATTGTAAAGATAAACTGTCTTGGCAAAAAAAAAAAGTATAAAAAGAATTGCAGATGTCGATGCGTCATTACTCATGTTTCAAATGGCCGAATGTATAAAGGTGTGCTGTTAAAATATAAATCTGCCTCTGTGCTCTTACCATAAATGACGATGGCAAAGTTTTTTCTTCAGCTGCTTCACTTCAGTTATGAATATCCAACTGTGACAAACATTGTGCTGCATATAGTGTCAAATGATGTGTCCAGGAGGTTCTTGTAGGAGGTCTCGAGTAACTACCAAATAGGTAAATCGCTTTTCTTAAATTTGAAATTGGATCCCGCCGTAATCCAGATTGAACGCCTCTTTGTTAAGTGGAAAAAGTTTGCTCTTGTGCATATTAATCGTGAATCCAGATATGGATCCAAATTGCTCAAGCAGGGAAAGAGCAGCTGGAAGGGAATTATTTGTGTCTGAAACAAACTGTATAATAAGAGGTTGTCCGCATATAGCGACACCCTACGCTCTACAGCCCAGCCAGCCAGCTTGCTCCGGTTCCAGTAGCGGTTCTGGACGCACCTCAGCCAGCACCCAGACACCTACCCCGGACCCTGCCTGCCCCTCAGCAGGCACCTACGTCCCTTGCACGGACTCTGGTCACACCTCAGCCAGCACCCAAAAACCTGCCCCGGACCCTGTCTGCCCAGTCCCGAGAACGGCCCCCTGATCCGTCTTCCCAGTCCCTGGGGTTTTGTTGAAGTTAAAAAAACAAGTTTTTTGGAACTCCTGCCTCCTGGTTTCCTGCATCTGGGTCCTATCCTCTCCACCTCGTGACAAAATTACATATTTATAGGTAATATTTCCCCTCACATTAAAATATATGAATTGAAATGAACATCATTGTGCTGCATTGTAGAAGAAGAATAAAACACAACATTTTAAGTTTTTGAAATATGTCACCTGCTGTAAATAAACTGCATATTATCTAACCTGGCTGACAATATAACATTTTTACCCTCTACCAAAAAACACAACAAAAAACACATGCTAAAAATAGCTTTTAATAAAATTCCTTACTAATAAATGTGAAAAATGAGAACATTAAAAACATTAAAATCTGTATGCAAAATAACTTAGCAAAATGCTGTGCAAATGTAAACAAAAGAACCTAATTTAATTTTACTGACATGTATTCCCTGCAACAAGATGATTGTAGGCTCTATTAAGGAGTGTCTTCAAATTACTTGAGTTTTTCAGTAAACAGTTTCTCAAAAGCTGCCAGACTCTTTCCTTTTCTTTTGCAGCTCTTCGAAGTCCATTGGGCTTTGCAATAAAGCATAGTTTCCCCTGTGACTCAGCTTCTTCTGAATTACAATCAGCAGACCTCAGGAGGACTCTGATATCTTCCTCCATTCAGCTCCTTTTTCTTTTATCTATGTTATGTCCTCCATTGGGCCTTCCTCTCCTGTGATTTCTGCTCTTCATGATTCAGACATCTCTGATCATTCAGATACATGTAGTATTTGTGGAGGAGCTGTTTTGTGTAAACTACGTTGAGCAGCCCGCCAACATGATTCACATGGTTATGGATGACACGCTGACCTGATCAGTGAGTGCTTTTTGAAGTTCTCCACATAACCTCTTCGTTAACTGAAAACCCTCTCTCAACAGAGTATTGATCATGTGAGATGACCAGGACGAGTTTGACTACGCGAATACGACTACGGACGCGCCGGTTCCTGAGGCGGACCTGGACGCGCCGGTTCCTGAGGCGGTCCTGGACGCACCGGTTCCTGAGGCGGTCCTGGACGCGCCGGTTCCTGAGGCGCTCCTGGACGCGCCGGTTCCCGAGGCGGTCCTGGACACGCCGGTTCCCGAGGCGGTCCTGGACACGCCGGTTCCGGAGGCGGTCCTGGACGCGCCTGTTTCGGTTCCTGGACGCACCTCGGCCAGCGCTGCGGATTACGTCTGCCCCTCGGCCACCCTCGGCCCAGTCCCGAGAACGGCCCTCTGGCCGGTCGGCCGGCCCCGAGGGCGACCTCCCGAACAGTCTCGCCGGTCGGCCCGACCCACAGGGCGACCTCCCGAACAGTCTCGCCGGTCGGCCCGACCCACAGGGCGACCTCCCGAACAGTCTCGCCGGTCGGCCCGACCCACAGGGCGACCTCCCGAACCGTCTCACCGGTCGGACCGACCTGGAAGACCCGGGGACAGGAACCTGGGAGACCCAGCCGCCAGGAACCTGGAAGACCCGGTGGCCTCAGATGGCGGTCCCTGGCCTCCTCTCCCACTCCAAGGGGGGGGGAGTTGGGTAGGCCGGATGGTCCCCGGCCTGAGGCAGGCGATGTGGGGCTGTGGCAGGGTGGAGGATTGGGCGTGGTCTGCGGGGGAGCAGCACACAGGTGGCGCGTGCCTGGTTCAGCTGATTGGGCACACCTGTGCCCAATCAATCTCTCCACCCTGCCTGGGTATTTAAGGAGCGGCTGCACACCGGCAAAGGGCTAGAGGGATGACACAGAGCTGCCGAGTAGGCTGTTACACGTCTCTATCTGGGTGAAAATAAATAGAGAATTTCTCCACAAAACCCCGTGTCCTCTTTTCCTGTCGGTTGACCCCGGTTAGCACGAGCTTGCTACAGTCTGCTTTGTTGAATAAATATTTGTGGTAAAACTAATCCAACCTCCATATTGTGGGTTGCAGTTAATGAAGGAATAAAATTGGGCAAACTCTCTCAGAATATCATAACAGTATTTTTCTCCAACGCAGCCAGTTTCCACAACGAATCAGAGATTAGTGGTGAGTTTTTGAGTACTCTGCAAAAGCCCTGACCTAAACCCAATTAAGCATCTCTGGAGGGATTTGAAAATGACTGTCCATCAACATTCACCATCCAACCCGACAGAACCGGAGAGGATTTGCAAGGAAGAATGGCGGAGAAATCGCAAATCCAGGTGTGAACAACTTGTTACATGATTCCCAAGAAGTTTTTCTTTTTTAATAAATTTTAATAAATAAATTAATACATTTTAATAAATCTGTTTTTTTCTGTCAAGATGTACACATGCTGAGTGCACATTAATGAGAAATCAAATGAACTTTTTTGATTTTAGTAAATGGCTGCAATGAAGCAAAGAGGGAAACATTTTTAATAAGCAAAGATTTGTAAAGTAAATACTT
This sequence comes from Cololabis saira, assembly GCF_033807715.1. Taxonomy (NCBI): domain Eukaryota; kingdom Metazoa; phylum Chordata; class Actinopteri; order Beloniformes; family Belonidae; genus Cololabis; species Cololabis saira. The sequence continues at coordinate 36,991,544 of NC_084594.1, forward strand.
TAAATACTTTCCCTACCCACTTCATCAGCAGGATGCTGAATATACTGTATCTGTCAATCAACTAAGTTGCTGTACTTTTAATAGTTTAATCGCTTCAAGGTAATAATATGACATCCAGTATGAAAGGCATAGCGAACAGGACTGGGAGAGAACCGATTCATATCTGCAGCCGTGGCGTCAGAAGACGGATTGACGCAAAGCGGCATTAAATGTCAGCTATAGTGTTGAATTTTTTTTATTTTTTTACTATTTCATAGTAAGGGAATGCAAATGTTTGCAGGAGGGGTTACAAGTGAAAACAGATCATTGTCACACAGAGGACCAGGCAGGGCCCTTGCGGAGCAGCCATTGCTCTCCACGGCATTGTCCATCAGCAGGCCCTTTGGAGCAAATGCCCAAAGTTTGACAATGTGATGTCTGTTTATCGTCAAATCCATCCACCAAATCAGATTCAGCGCCTTAAAGCACCTTGAGTTAGGCAGTTTTTTGGAGGAGATAGAGTCAGCGTATGAGGATGTGCTCTACTTCACGGAGGTACGTTGCCTCAGCAGGGGAAACATCTCAAGGAGTTTTTTTAAGCTGAGTACAGAAGTCAAAGCCTTCACGGAGAAGGATGGTATGGCTATTCCAGTGCTAAGTTATCCCAAATGGCTCATGGACAGAGCAGCTTGTCAATGTTTCCTATGACAACGTGAGAGCATTCTTCACAAAACATATGTTATGGAAATCCCAGCTCTCTCAGACAAACCTCTGCCATTTCCCAGCACACAAGGCACTCATGGATGCGGGCACACCGTTCAGAAGTGGGAAGTGTGCCGATGCCGTTGTGAAGCTACAGGAGGAAACTAACTAAGACTTCACGACACACAGAGGCACTGTACAAATCTTTTCTGAGCCCTTTACCTTGGAAGTGCACGGTGCCCGTCCTGTGCTTCGAATGGATCTCTTTGCAGTGCAGGTCTGAACTCAAAACCAAGTTCAGGGAGGTGATTGGAAAATCAGAAAAAATAAGACGAGCTTGGACAATTTTTGAGAGAGTTTTCAATGGTTTCTGAAAGTAGAAAAGGAGAGCCTTCTAATGCTGTACCATATGATAAACATTATAATTGGTAAATGTATGCCAAGTACTCATCAGGAGCTTTGACTAGCGAGGGGAACATTATGGAAAGCTTTATTGAGTTTTAGGAGAGCTATCTGAGATACTGTATTTGGCTCGTCGTTTCAGGAAAAAACACAGTCAAACGTTTACAATTGTATATGCTCTCTGTATCTCTCACTGCATACTCACGATTGCAAAGACAGATGCATGTGCTCACAAGTGAAACGCTCCCACCAGCAGCATGAGAGCGCATCAGAATACATGTTGCAACAACCACCTTAAAGAAAGACAACAATGATCAGCTTTTTTTTTTTAAACTGAGCTGTCAGATTGACATCATCAAAAGAATCATGAACACCATTATTCCTTTAAGAAGTTTCGTAACCACAGGCTAGTCGATGGACAAATTTGTCGGCAACTATTTTTGTCATTGATTTTTGTCGACTATGATTATTTGCAGCCCTACAGAGTAAGACATGGTGGATTCATTTGGCAACAAGCCAACGATGCATGGTGAAGGATGGAAGGTTATGCACTCAGAGATGGAGCACAACAGTAAAAGGATATTTGTTGGACAATTCAAACTCAGACATTGTACTGACATCTTTGCAGGCCCATGATGGTATTTGTCCTATTCTCGACAAGGTGGTCCACAGCTCTGCCTTAACCAGTTTACTAAATGCCAGTAATGAACAATATAAAAGTCAGTAACATTTAAAAGTGAGGAAATCTGTGTTTGGTAGATTATTTCTTTATTGTAACAATGCTTGTTGATAATAAATCTTGTACCATTGCAAAACCTGTTCATTTCTCTTTTACATGGCACCACTTGTGTAAGAAACATGCATTGGTGGAAGGGGCAGCAGAGCTGAGGATGTGGGTTGGACCCATGAAACATTTACCTGCCGATGCCAAACACCTTTGACTCTTGTTTGGTGCTTGGTGGGTTGGAAGATTGAAGTTTGAAGAAACAACACATATTGATTTAATAATTGATTAATTTAATAAACTGGAGCCTCAGCAGCGTGTGGAAGAACCATACACAGCCACAATAGCCTGGCACCTCCTCCACTCTGGGAGGGCGAGCGTTGTCATCTTGGAGGACAGAGTTGGGTTCCAGACTGTGGAGGTACAGGGTCACCACTGGTTGCAGAATCTCATCTCCATATCTCTCTGCATTGAGATTACTTCCAATGATGATGAGCCTCCTTTTTTCCAGTGAGGGAGACCCCCCCCCCCCATCAGATTGCCTCCACCACAGATTTTCAGTGCCGCAGTCAGCATATTGTTTTCCACATCTTCTCCACACTTTGACTCTACAATCCAATGCTGTAGCCAGAATCTGGACTCACCACTGAACATAGGGTTCCTCCACATGTTCAGGTTCCAGTGCACGTGTTGCTGACACCAGCGCAAGAGTCAATAGCAACAGCAAAATAAGCAGTTTGACATTGATAAAGAAGATTTGGTGTTTCATGGACCCAACCCACATCCTCAGGTCTGCTGCTCCTCCCACAAATGCATGTTCTTTACAAATGTGGCGCCATTTAAAAGATAAAATAAACAGGCTTCCTAACGGTACAAGATTTATTACCAAGAAGCATCATTACAACAAAGAAAATAATCTACCAAACACAAACTTACTTTTGCGCTAAAGTTATATTTGAACTAAAATAGTAAACTGCACTGTTAAGGTTTTTTTTTAGTCAATTTCTAAAATGATACCTACCTGATACCTACTTTTAACAGAACTGTATCTTTGTACATTTTCCCCTTTAATGGTAATTGTTTCATTTACTGTGTATATTAGTGTATTTTTTCTTTGTTCAATTAAAAAAATGGGTTTGAGCTCTACAAGAATGTTTCTTTAAAAATGTACTTTAAAAATGTTATTACAATAAAAGAATACACAGAGGGAAAAGAGATGGGAGATATATCCAACTGAGATATTATTATTTTATGAAAACCTGTCAAACATCCTGAATTTTTAAGACATTTCTCAGTACATGAAAAAGTACAACAGTTTGCGTTTTAAACATAAACTTACATTTTTTTTTTTTACAGGCTGTTTTGTGAGTAGAATGAGACATGAAATCAGTGCACATTTTTGTGCCTTAATGCAAATGTTGTTCTACAGGTACAAATTTACTTTAAGTAGAAAATGTACATGCACATACTACTATGCAATGCAGCTTAACAGCAGGAAAGCCATGTTACCGGCTTCTGCCATTGAATAATTGGTTGCATATTTCTACGTGAACAGCAGGTTTGAAAAAGGCCAGTGTTGTTAATAATCTCAAGGATTGACAAATTATTAAAAAAAGTGATTATTTTTCCTTCCTGAAGCCACCAGGACGTATCGCTTCCATCATGCTGCAGCCAGTGTTTGATGGTAATGTGAGCGACAACAAGGTATGATGGGGGTCTCTGCGGTGGAACCTCTGAGAGAAGGTTTAATAGGAGTGGGGGTCTGCTGATGCATGCTCTTGCTCCTTTAGGTTTCCATAATTCACATTGTCAGCTGAGGGGGCCAGTGCTGAGCACAAACCCGGAGCTGTCTCTCATCATCACGCACAGTCAAGAGCCTGTCAGGACAGATGAAGCCACCAGCTCAGCAATGTCGGGGAATATTGAGCTGTAATTCAAATTCCTCTGCCCCGACAGGCCTCACGAAAGTCAGATCCTGCCATGAAATGCTTGCATCTGACGCAGGAAGTCCTGTGTTGAAACCACAGAAGAGCCACATTCCTATGATCCAGATAGATTCTGACTGACTTGCCCATGTCTTCCCGCTCTAATGATATTGGCACCTATAAGAGGGATGTTGCTTTCCACAGTGGCTCATTATACACTTGAATTTGCATTCTGTAAGAGAAATAAATTAAGACATATCTTTTTCACTGGCGTATGGTTTGCTGAGAACATATCAGATGTGTGCTGCTCATATAATAGGTTCCTCAATTAATTTTTATTGTGTGAATTATGTTTCAGCTATATAATAAATCAACTCTGAGAGCTTGTTGGAAAAAATATTTGTGCAATAATATGGAGCATCATACTGCTATGCCTATTCCCACAAAGCAGGTGTTTTGCTTTATCTGATTCTCACCTTGAGAGTCACAGCAGCAGGATATGCTATGCTAATTCACACATCTCCGCAGATGAATGAAAATGCGACAAAGCCCCACGTCCCTCTTACAGCAAAAGAAAGTATCCATGTATGTTTAATGCAAAGTTTGAACAACATCTGCAAAACAAATCCACATCTGTATCTGAGTCTTAATTCAGTGTGTCATTATTCTTGTATACCACAAGACTTGGTGATTGACATCTCAGTGCTCAGGAACCCGCGGAGTGATGTGAACATCAGAAAAACACTGAAGATCCTCACAGGACAAAAAGCTTGGAGCACAATGACAACACCAGTTCTGCAAATGATAAGAATGAACAAATATACTAACATGTGACAATAGCTTTGGAAGCTAGCCATCAGTGGCGTTATAATGCAAGAGCATGTGTACAGTACATGTTACATTTCAAGCATCAGCATCATCGCTTTAATGTGCGTCTGAAACAAATTTATAATTCAAATGAATGTTTCATTTGCTTCAGGCACATGTGCAAGACAGCAAATTGCTGTGTAGAAAATAACTCACATGTGCCAGACTCTGTTTTTATGCTGGTTGGAAGTGTTCAATGAAATTACATTTTAAATTCTCCATAGATATTTCTAAATACTGATATTCGGATTAGATCCACTGCCAGAAAGTCATAGAGGTATTAACATAATTTAAAATATCGTTAATTGTTTAAACTTGAGTGATTGAAGACATTTCCCTTCAGGGTTTACCTGTGTGATTGACTCATATTTCAATTTTTGCATTCTTCAGAAATCTTTTTAAAGTGAATCTGAAATATGTTGTATAGCTAATTTCATATTTAAACATTTCAGTTTTTTTTTCGCCCTCAGGTTTGCACAAACACGACAGTGAATATTGAGAACAATATAAATGTACATTCAAGTGTCATTCATGCAAAAAGGCAGCTGATTTTACTTCACCTTTATCTTCACAACTCTCATCCTTCGCTGCTGTGTTGCTTCTTCGTCTCAATATGTGCTCATATGGCTGAATATGACCGCACTATGTTCAGTAAAATAAGCAGTTTGACATTGATAAAGAAGATTTGGTATTTCATGGACCCAACCCACATCCTCAGGTCTGCTGCTCCTCCCACAAATGGATGTTCTTTACAAATGTGGCACCATTTAAAAGATAAAATAAACAGGCTTTCTAACGGTACAAGATTTATTACCAAGAAGCATCATTACAACAAAGAAATAATCTACCAAACACTAACTTACTTACTGTTAAGGTTTTTTTTTTAGTCAATTTCTAAAATGATTGTTCTACTACTTTTAACAGAACTGTATCTTTGTACATTTCCCTTTTAATGGTAATTAGGGCCCGAGCACCTTCAGTGCGAAGGCCCCCTATTGTATGTAGGAATTTTTTTTCTTTCTTCTGACGAAAGGAGGGCCTTTTTTGCCCCCCTAAACGTGCCCAAAAAATCACCAAATTTTGCATGCAAGTCGGGCCTGGCGAAAAATTTGATATTTAATGGTTTACATTAATGGGTGTGGCAAAATGGCTCAACAGCGCCCCCTTGAAAACTTTGTGCTTCAAGCCCCACAACACGGTTTGACGTACATGCACGAAAATCGGTACACATCTGTATCATGGCACAACTTAAAGAAAAGTCTCTTGGAGTCATGCCCGAAACCGAACAGGATGTCGGCCATTTTGAATTAATCGTGTCCTTTTGGCGAAATTCATGCCATTCCTTCGGCAGTTAATTCAGCCCGAACCATAACGTGCCCCCAAGTGTGTTATACATCAAAATGTGCGTCTCCATCCTCCGACACCACGCATTACTTTTCTCTTTCAAAAGCGTTACCGTGGCAACGCTAGACGCCAAAAAGCGCGCCCACCCTTCATCTGATCGGTCCATATTTGATAGTTCCCCAAAAGGCACCAAATTTGGCATGCAAGCCAGGCCTGGCGATAAATTTGATATTTCATGGTTTGGATTAATGGGCGTGGCCTAATGGCTCAACAGCGCCCCATGGAAAACTTTGTGCCTCAAGCCCCACAATACGGTTTGACGTACATGCACGAAAATCGCTACACACCTGTATCATGGCACAACTTAAAGAAAAGTCTCTTGGCGCCATGGCCGAAACCGAACAGGAAGTCGTCCATTTTGAATTAATTGTGTAATTTTGGCGCAATTTATGCCATTCCTTCGGCAATTAATACGGCCCAAACCGTAACGTGCACCCAGGTGTGTTATTCATCAAAATGTGCGTCTCCATCCTGCGACTACGCGCATTACTTTTCTCTTTCAAAAGTGTTACCGTGGCGACGTTAGACGCCAAAAGGCGCGCCCCCCCCTTCATCTGATTGGTCCATATTTGATAGTCACCAAATTTTGCATGCAAGCCAGGCCTGGCGATACATTTGATATTTCATGGTTTGCATTAATGGGCGTGGCCTAATGGCTCAACAGCGCCCCCTAGAATATTATTCTCTGCCATAACCTTTGAATGGTTTGACATAAAGAGTCGTGGGTGGTGTCATGGGACTCGGTATTAGGTCCTTTACCATAATTGGTGAAAATTAGCCCCGCCCCTTCTTCTGATTGGTTGTCCCTATTTCCTGCTATAACTTTTGAATGTTTTGACATAGAGAGTCGTGGGTGGTGTCATTTCTGATATGCTTATGGGGGGCGGTGGCCGTGAGTGTGAGGGCCCTTCATCGCTGCTTGCAGCTTTAATTGTTTCTTTTACTGTGTATATTGGTGTATTTTTTCTTTGTTAAATTAAAAAAATGGATTTGAGCTCTACAAGAATGTTTCTTGAAAAATGTACTTTAAAAATGTTACAATAAAAGAATACACAGAGAGAAAAGAGGTGGGAGATATATCCAACTAAGATATTATTGTTTTATGAAAACCTGTCAAACATCCTGAATTTTTAAGACATTTCTCAGTACATGAAAAAGTAAAACAGTTTGCGTTTTAAACATAAACTTACATTTCTTTTTAAAGGCTGTTTTGTGGGTAGAATGAGCCACTTCTCTCCGCTCAGGCTGTGTGCTTTATATGAAATCAGTGCACATTTTTGTGCCTTAATGCAAATGTTGTTCTACAGGTACAAATTTACTTTAGGTAGAAAATGTCAGAAAACCAATATAGGAAGATCCCTTCCGCTGATGCGTTGCCATGGTGAATCCCGGCATCTGTGCTCCATTGATGATGTTTTTTATAGTCGGGGTAGCTCAGAATCAACATAGGCCTACTCGGGTTTTACTGAACCGACTCTGAACACCTGAAAGTTTCTGAAGCTTTTTGAGCCTGAATTAGAGTTTGTTGAACCTCTTTCGTGAAGCAGGCATCCAGTCTGTTTGCTTTCTCTTGGCTGTGAATTATTTTTTCTTCTATTGGAAGTTTGTGGTGCACATTTTTGGATTCCTGCCCTTACACAGTTTTTTGTCATTATTACAAAGGACTTTGTTCGCACTCTTGCCACTTTCCATCTTCCAACTCCACTCAACGTCTTAATTGTGCTCATATAGAGTCGCAGTGACACTGTTGTGACGTCTAGGACGTTGGCATCATCTCTCTGTAACACTGAGTCAGAACGAGCATAAATGCTGGCCACCCATCAGCCGGAAAGCTGTGCTGGGAGTGGCCTCATTTTTGGTGCAAATGAAAACATGACTGAAGCATCTGAATCAAGTCTTTTAAAAGAAAAGCTTTTGTAATAAGAATCAAAAAGGTCGTTAAGAACTATAATGTGCTCACAGTCGCGCATTGAGCCAATGTTATGCAGCTTTCAGTTTTTAGATCAATAAAGAGCTTGTAAAGTCAAGATTTCATTTGAAAATGTATAGTTCAGGACCTTTCCTCCTCATCATTATCAAACTATCCTTTTATGGACAGTTTATGGTATTTCATATGTACTTCCTACATGAAATTACTCTGTGTAAAACTTTCACTCTGCATTGGTGTAATTTTCACTGGGGGTGGGGAGGGGACATGTTCTTCTTTTTAAAATCGCGGTGGTTTCCGACCATTTTCTGTTAATTCTTACCTTTTGTTCATGAATTGGACTGTTCAAGTGGGCCACATATGAAATATTTAACTACTTCAGTGTGTTATTTCAGTTAAAGCACTTTTACAATTCATTTTCAGTGAATCTCTGATTGTTAGCTTTCACTTCGTCCTGATGAACCACAGGAAATGAGGCAATGTTATATTTATGAACTGTATGAGGTGCACATCATTGGAGATCAACACATCACCTGGAAATAATTAAATCCAGTAAGTATTCAAGTCAAGGTTATTTAGAGGTGGAAAACGTGCATAAACGCTCAAATCTGAAGAAGAGCAGATGTATCACAATCCTTTAGCTTTTATGTTTCCAATATTGATTGGGAGACCGGTTGACCTGCATGCCAAGTGTGTTTGTGTATCTGAAAGCAGCAAACATGACATTTTTCAGTGTTTCAAAATGTAAATGTGTCAAATATTAAAAGCAAAATATTGCACAATATTAGAACCTCGTTTTGTGGTTCTTTCAACATTTTTGCCTCTTTATTTTGCAGCTGCAGATTAAATCAGTACAACATGGTCTGGATTGGAAATATTTTGTCTCTCTGGATGCTGCATATTAAATTACTGTCTCTAAATATTTTTTTAGTCTCTCTGCCTGCTCTGCCCACCCTGCTCTTCATGCTTTGTGTTATCCACCATTACTGGATCTTCTATCTTTTTTTTAATACCTTTCTCCAGTTACCCATGGCTGTTTAGTTAATTTGATTTGAGCTGGACTGCAGCCTGCCTTTGTATGCAGGTTTGATCAGAAATGTTTTTTAGCCGCTCTGCACTGCTCTACATGTAACATGCATTTTTAATGATTGTTGTGTATTAGATCAGAGGCCTGTTGCAGAAAACCAGAGTTGTCATTCAATTAAAAAGGTCCTCTCAGCTTTTGTTTTAATGTCCTTTCTGCTGTTTATTTGTTTGGATCGCTTTTGTTAAGATTGTGGAATTGGGTATTGGTCTTGGTGGTTGATGTATCATTTTATTATTCAATGTTGTGTTGAACTCATACTAGCTAGAATCTCTTTTCTTCCTGCATATTTTAAACTAATATGCTAATAAAGCTTTTATTCTGCTCCCGTACAGCACAGGCCTGGGTTCATACTTTCCCAACATTACATAGATCAGTGCTGATATCACTTACCACGCCAATGTGTAGAACTCTCCTGTAGATGTGTCTGACATTGCGCATTAAAATTTAAGCCTGAAAGATGGCATTGCGCACATTATCTCCAAATAAGGTATCAGTAATCCAGTTATAACAGATATGAGAAACTGCTGAAGCTCAAAGTTAAAATCAGTTTTTCCTCAGCACAAAATTGCAAAAATACACATTGAAAATATAATAATTTCATTAGTGTTAATCAAAGTTGTGGAGTTAAGAAAATATTGAGAGTATTTTAAACCAAAGCTAGAAAACCAGTGTTTACTTGTAAGATTTATTGTGCTTTTGTTCTTCTGAAATTTGTATAAATTGATATTACTCCTAATTTCAGGGTGGTCAGGCTGTGAGGGGCTGTACACGCAGAAGAAGATCTGTCATTAGGGTTATTATTTGAACCTTGTCGTAATCCTTTTAAGTTATTTCAGCTGAAAATTATTCATGGTACAAGAACGATTATTAAACCTGAACATGACGATCTGTCACTGTCTGCATGACTGCGGTCCAGACGCTGGAAATTATTTTCTACTTTGCAATACATAATAAAACTGGCAAAGGAAATATTATTAAGAAAAGAGATTCAACTAAAAGTCATTCAACATGCTTGGGGAAAATAGATCTTTCAGATCTTATAAAAGCAATTAATTCTATTACTTTTGCTTTTTTTTTTACCTTTTTACTCTTTGCACACAACAACCACACATCCTAACAGAACGGACCGACCTTCTGTTAGGATGTGTGGTTTTTGAGGTCCCAAGCGCAGGAGAGCAGAGTAGGAGGCCGCAGGCAGGAGTTCTCAACAAAAGGGTTTATTACAAAAAACAAGAACTAAAAGCGCTGCAGAGCAGGATCAACAAAAACCAGGATCAGGAAAAACGACGAGGAGACATGGAGGAAGAACCAGTACAGGCCGACAGGGAACAAAGGAATGACAAGACCAGATATACACAGGGGATAACGAGACACGACGAGACACAGGTGCAGACACAATCAGGGCAAATGGGAAACAGGAGGGACAGAACTGAAACTCAAACTGGGGGGAAGAGTCAAACCCTGACAGAGAACAGGCAGAGACACAAGCAGCAACCATTTCAGGTGCCTGAGACTGAATCGAAGCTAGTATGTCTGTGTAACTGTGTGTGTGTAAAGTCAAAAAGATGCTCTACCTGAACTGTAACTATAGTGGAGGAGGGAGGGCCACCCAAGAGACCAGAGGCTAGATAGATAGATAGATAGATAGATAGATAGATAGATAGATAGATAGATAGATAGGACCATTCTCATGTTTTACCATTGGTTACCCGGACAAATATAAAAAAATAAGACCAATACAAGTTAGTAACCTATTTGAAGGATTGACTTGTAGTACTGTATGTCTGATTATGGAGAGCAGGAGTAGCACTAACATCACGGTACCAAGGAAGAAGATCGCTTCACTGTGTAAACTGCAAATGGAGTATATAGAAAAGGCGTATCATTGATCACTGATGCATACTTCCCTTTCCAAGAAAATCAAACAATTCAGCAGACTGCACTTTCCAAGAAAGTCAAGTCAAGTCAAGTCAAGTCAAGTCAAGTCAAGTCAAGTCAAGTCAAGTCAAGTCAAGTCAAGTCAAGTCAAGTCAAGTCAAGGCAAGTCAAGGCAAGGCAAGGCAAGGCAAGGCAAGGCAAGGCAAGGCAAGGCAGGTTAATTAAGAGTACAATTCAACAACAAGGTGATTCAAAGTGCTTTACAGAGACATTAAAACAGAAAATAAAAAATTAAAAGCATGACTTGAAATTTAACAAAGAAAAAAGTAAGAAAAGAACAATAGATAAAATCAGATCAAATTAGTAGTTAAAATAAGATCAAGTTTTGAAAGTCAAGCTTAAAACAGCGCAGGTTTGGATCTTTGTCCAGATACAGCTGAGAACAGGTGAGTCTTCAACCTTTCAGCTGATCTGAGGCTTTCTGGGAGTTTTTTCCAGACATGTAGAGCATAGAAGCTGAATGCAGCTTCTCAATGTCTGGTTCTGACTCTGGGAACTGATGAAAACCCGGATCCAGATGACCTGAGGTGTCTGGAAGGTTCATACTGGGTCAGGAGGTCACTGATGTGTTCTGGTCCTGGACCATTCAGAGCTTTATAGACCAGCATCAGAACTTTAAAGTCTGTCCTCTGATGGACAGGCAGACAGTGTAAAGACAAACTGAACACAGATTGCATAAAGGTAGAAAAGACTAGAGCTGGGTATCATCACTGACCTCCCGATACGATACGATTCAGATACACTAGGTCCCAAGACGATACGATTTCCGATACGATTCGATATAGATATTCTAGTTACAATAACGGAATAACGTGATCCTTCCATCGCTACGTCCGGCCAGAGAAGCCCCACCCTGACTGGTGAAAAGAAGCAGCCTGCTCACTCCTCAGGTTAAGTAGGAGACTTGAGCTCAGTGCAGGGCCTCCTGGGGCTGTTAGAGGGAGCAATGCCCAGGAGTAACTTAGGAAGGAGCACTGGGTGATAAGATGGGGGGAAAAAAATCGGGATTAAAAAAAAAATATATATATATATATATATATATATATTTTTTTTTTAAATCGATACTTGGATTTATGTATCGATAATCGTTCCTACACATGTATATCGATGAAATATCGATATATCGATATTTTTAACCCACCCATAGAAAAGACACTACTCAAACAAGAGACAAGACGTGTCATGAAAAGATGAAGCATGCATTTTCAGATATAATGTGACAGTATAGGTTTTGAACATCGAAGAAAGCATGGTCACATTACTTTTTCCTGACGGTGAGCTGTGGTGTCCGAGACGTTGTGCTACACGTTTGGTACTTACAGTACATGACTGTACATCAAGTAAGGTTTCAGATATTTACAACTAAGACCATGTTTTTAAAAGCCTTGTAAAAGTGGGGGGCTTTCTTAAAGATCCGACCCTAAAAGGTAAAAACACAAAAATATTTTTTCCTCACATGGGTCGATATTTATCTATTTATTCAACCTAACTAGCTAGGCAACCAGTGAGAATTAACTTGTTTAAATTAAACCTACAATGAGCGGATGGTAGAATAGGAAAACTATATTTTCTCACACATTTATATAATTCGCCTCTATGTCAGGCGGAGGAGCGGGTGCAGCATGATGATTAATGACACCACAACACAGCAGAGAGAATTCAGCATTATTTGTTCCCGTTCATTTGGCCGAGGAAGGGTGTAACTAAATCCCAAACTAGAAACTAGGCCCCACCGTGGACTGGTGCAGGAATATGCAGTGTATACTGTAAGTGTTGTAGTGCTTCTTTGAACAATGGTAAATGAATGCTGTCACCCCCAGCGTGCTCCTTTACATGAGCCAGGTGCCCTATTTGTTTGACTGCATGTTAGTCAGATTTGTGTCATACTGACAATGATACGTGAAGGCAATTAGGTCAGACCTGGGAAGAATCATGTCGCCTCATTCATGGCAAAGAAACGTTCTTATTCAGACATGAGGTCAGAATATTCAGATGATGTCACGTTACTGAGAAAGGTTTATGCTTTTTAACCAGTGATATGGATGTTTAGTGTTTATTTCCTCAGGAACATTGTTTGTTTGATTTTTACTATTGTGTAAAAAGAACTGTGAAACAAGTTTGATTCCAGTCAAATCACTGACAACGTTTATAGATGCTTGTTGGCATCACAAAGTAGAGATGGGTTTTCTAATAGTCAACAGTAATTTCTTGTCATTTCAAAACCGTTTCTAAAAATCAATCAGCTTATGTTGCCTGATTACAAGGAGACGGATGGTGACAAGCTGAAGAGGAACACAAAGAGAAGAAGAAAACAATCATAAAATGACTATGTGCAGAGTGGATAGTAAATATTGTAATTTTACAGATGGCTTCTTAGTGCATCCTGCTGCACATACCTCCTGCATTCAGAGTGGTGGATTATTACTTTTACCCATTCTGGGCTGTGTTTAGCCTTATTATTGAAATCATTACTCTTCCGATTTAGCTTACATTAACTCTATCCTTATTTGTCAGTTCATGTTCAAGACACTAGCTTGAGGCATTTGGCCTGAATCTGGTACGAATCTGCAATAACAAGTTTCTTTTCATCTTAAAACCTTATTCTGTAGCCTCAACCAGCGTTGTTATGTCACATGATGCAATATATTGGCTTTATATGACTGAGGCACTTTTTAAAAGAACTATGATCAAACAGTAACCAGGCGGGGGAGGAACAGGTTAAAAAGGTTATTTGAAGAATATCTTTGAGCTGCTATGTGTTACATGTGTACCATCATTATGTTCTGAGTGGATCATGGGGTGAAATCAAGTTCATCTTTGTTTACTTATAAAGAATTGCCTTTTCATCACAAGAGCTATCTATAAAGTTTAAGACAAGATCACTTATGAATCTTTACCTCTGTTTATTTTAGTTCATTCATTTGTTTTGTGTTTTTTAAAAACGCTCACAGAAAGTTAGAAAGGATTCATGTTTCATCAATTAATTGTCCAGTTTCTGTGGTTTGTGTTCATCAGTGCAGTCAAATAAAAGCAATACTAGGCCCCAGGTAGCTCAGTGGGTTGGTCAAGTGAACGATATACAGAGGCTATCGCCTTCAAGCAGGCGCTGCAGGTTCGAAGCCTGTTACTGGCCTTCGGCAGGAGGGCCCCCGCTTATGATCCTGGTCCTGCTCAAGGTTTCTTCCCTCCTAAAGCGGAGTTTTTCCTTGCCACTGTTTGGCTTAAGGCTTTTCTCCCACTAGGGGAGTTTTTACCTGGCATTGTTCATCTAATAATTGCTTGGGGGTCACGTTCTGGGTCTCTGGAAGGTGCCTAGAGACAACATTTGTTGTATTAGACGCTATACAAATAAAATTTAATTGAATTGAATTACTCTTTACAGCGTGCCCCCTCTCTCTACCCAACTTTCCAAGTAAAGGCCACTAGAGCCACAAAAAATAATAAAAGCAATGCTTGTGAAGACAATAACCTATGTCCTACTTCTTCACTAAGCTGGCCTGATGTACCCTGTAGGATTTGCCAGTGGTTATAAAGTCAGCCCAGGGGGGGCGAAGCATTCTTGATGGGCCCTTGTGGCCTAAACATCCCCTTTAAAACATAGAATAGAATGTCTTTATTGTCATTTGTACAGGTACAACGAAATTGGATGCAATCTTCTTTAAGGTGCATGGTTTAAAAAAAAAAAGGCTATATTAAAAAAACAACAACTATAACAATAAATAAAGGACACAAACAGGAAGACAACATACACTATTCATATTTGGCAGGTATTGCACGGTTTGGTCAGTATTGCACATGGAAAAAGTCAGTTTGAGTATTTATTGAGTGTAGTTATGGCTCTGGAATAGAAACTGTTCTTGAGTCTGTTTGTGCGTGATTTCAGTGTCCTGAAACGTCTGCCTGATGCCATAATTGCTAAAAAAAAAAAAAGCCACAGATCAGCCCCACGACACACAACCACAGCACGCAGGCGACACGGTCAGAACCATTCAAATGAGGTTTCAACACCATGAATTTTGCCAGTCATTGTGTCAAACCTAATTATATATTATTAATTATCTATCTGTAAGCCTAATGCAGACTTTAAGATATAGGTATCAAACTAGAGATAAAAATCAAATGACATCCAGTGATGTCGGATTCAATACAGCCGAGTAGATCAATTCAGACACACGTGTTCAACCTACACGACAACAGTTTACAATGTGCGGCGACATGTACTGTACTTAACACAATGACCGAGCGACACGGCGGTCAAACAGCAACAATCAATATAGGAAAGGCCATATATTCAGCATTATGACAATGTTATCAGAAATATTTAATATTATGACAGCTTACCAATGATGGTTTCATCCAGCGATGGGCAGAAAACCACAACAAAAAATATTTCCATCCAGGGGGGGAGTAGCACATTGACCGCTCCAAAATGCAAAAATTTTAATTTTAAAACTTTTTCAAATCCAAAATATTTCCGAACCATCAGCTGGTTCTTCATCGCTAAGGCATTTAAATGTCTTAATTTGTCTTAAATCTCAATCCAAGGGTCTTCATTTTATTCATTAAAGAGTTTATTTCATCGTTTTGAGGAGAATCTCCTGCGGATGTTCTAAATCTGTGTTGCCAGGTTGGGCATGTTTCAGCCCAATTGGGCTGAAAAATATATATTTGGGCTGCTTTTCCTGGTTTTTACTAAATATTTAGGAGAAATTATTAACAAAAAAGTTTCCATTACGGCAGAGAAAAGTAGAAACGTACACAATAAACTCACTGATAATATATTTGCTTTAATCTACTCAATTTTATTGTAGTTTTTGTTTGGAGCCTGACCTTTTTTGGGACTATTTAGTAATGTGAAGATGAAATGTGTTACGCATTTAATAATTTATGGTTTTAACAGAGAATGTAAGATTCGGGCTGGTTTTTCATTATTTCGATGGGTTTTACGCTGCATTTGGGCTGGAACCTGTCAGATCTGGCAACCTCGACCTCAGCACTGGATTTCTTAATGACTCGTCTTTTTGGTCACAATCAACTTGCTCTCATCAACGGCGAAGTCTCTCAATTAAGAGCAAGGTGAGGTTTGGTAGTCTGGCCTCATCCATGCTGCCCCGAGATAGTTTTTAATCAACTTCAGCTGCTGAAACTCAGCATGAATTTTCTGCTTTAAGGCTCTGATGCGACAACTGGCTAAAAGTAAACAGACAACATGCGCACGCGTGCACTGCACACGAACCCGTGCGTGACAGGCAGACACACAAGGGGAGAAGGGACTATTTATTTTATTTTTATTTTTTAAACAACTTTATCCTGAACCCAAGTGTTATATAGTCCAACTTTCGTTATTTTATTCAGCACACTTTTTCTTTTTTTTTTCGTCTTTGGCGTGGGCTAGTGGACACCCATATATGGTCCAGCACACAGCCACCATCCTTTGGCCCACCATACCTAACCAGATGCTTCCTGGACCAAGCTTCAAATTTCTTCTTTAAAGATCAGTGAGATCAGGGAGCTGGTTTTGAGGGTTTGGCTGGAGCCCATGGCAAGTCAAAACTCCCATGTGAGGTTCCCGTGACCTTGTTGGATGTAAAAGAGGAGCTTGTCCTATTTTATCCTTCTCTCTTTATTTATTTTCTCTTGTAATTTTAAGGTTTTATCTATCAAGACAAGATTAATACATTATCTGACTTCTAATGAAGGCCTCCACGAAAGTTAAATGTTACTTCAAATGATCATCAGTACAATGACTTATTACACACTTTTATTCTTTGCTGACAATAGATCAAATTCAGTTTCAGTAGCAAAGCAAGATCTTAAATCAAATGTGAGCATTCACGTGGATATCAAACATCGCCACGTTGATTCATTTCATCCATGTTATGGCACAGTGACAGGCAGGGCTGGACTGGGACAAAAAATCGGCCCGGGCATTTTGAGCCTAGACCGGCCCACCAGCTTTTGATGGAAAGAAAATGAAGCCTATGAATGAAAACAAACATTCTTGTGACACCGCTTGTACGCTGTCTTGTTGGTGTGTATGTTCTTGTCTAATAAACCTAAACCTACACCATCCCCCCCCAGTCCCGTTATAGATGTACTTAGTACTGTTTCTGAGTAGACCAGCAAACTTGTATGGCAAGCCGTTTTAACATTTAATAGCTAGACTGGATATGTGTTGCAGATATCTGTAATTCAATTCCTCCTAGTCAAAAAGAACATTTCAGATATCTACAATGATATATTAACCCATTTTAAACAGGGGGAACGCATTCTGACAGCGTGAAATACTGCTGTCAAAATGCGTTCCCCCTCTGTTTATCATGAAGGGATGCTCACACATCTTTCAAATTCATACTGCTGACTTCTTTCACCACCACAGATAAGTCCTGTGATTTTCAGGCTGATATCATCATATTTGACCATTTTAAACAGGGGGAATGCAGCGCTGCCTCTGTTTTTACTAACTAATCACCATGAATTGCCTAAACAGTGGGTTCTTCCAATATATGTACACAAAGTCTTTGCTGCGATGGCATCACTGTAGGTAAACATTTCTCCAAAAAGATTAATGTATTATTTCACCCACCCACTATTAATCACAGCATTATTAAAATTTAGTGACAATCAGGAATCCAAACACCACTGTCCCTGTCAAAAAAGCAACTTAAATTTGGAGTTGGTAATTTAGTTTTATAGAATATATAAGATATTGAATATGAACTCATCATTCTTCAAATAGTATAAATAATAATATCAATAATAAGCCACGCGCTCTAATGTTGTGACTACTCCAGCCAGAGCTGCCTGGGAGACTTGCGAGGCCCTGTGCGGAAAGGCCGGGGGGTCCTCGCGCGTGAGCGTAGCGAGCGCGCGCAAAATTTTTTGGGTTTTTCGGGTCGGATCGGGTGTCTATATGCGCAATTTTAACTCTCCAATTAGCAAAATACTGGATACCTTCCCCTGCCTCATCATCATTTGGCTTGCCTCGACGCGGGGCCCCACGGCTGCTTGAGACCCGGTTGGATCGGTGATTTTTGTAACAAATTTATCAAACGAGCCTTTCAGAGAGGCATTAAACTCTTCCATTTTCTTTAGTTTTTTTTCTTTTTTCATCCCCTGATGGAAATTTCCTGATTCTGTCTCGTTCTCTCGACATTGTGTGACAGTTTGTTCCAACTCCACCCGTCTGGATCAGAGCAGCTTGTGTCTGCGCTTGGTCTGACGCAGTTGTACTGAACAACAGACACGCGCATCATTGCACATATATTTATTGATATGCACAGACTAGTACACATTTAGGTCTGTAATGGAACGTGACTGTTGATATTTATAAGGGAAAAAAACGGAAAAAAAACGAAAAAAAAAAAATTGAAAAAAAAAAACAAAAAAAAAACGCCCATAGCGCGAGGCCCCTTGGGGCGCGAGGCCCCTTGGGGCGCGAGGCCCCTTGGGGCGCGAGGCCCCTTGGGGCGCGAGGCCCCTTGGGGCGGCCCTGACTTCAGCCCATAACCAATCGGCCAGTGGTACCAGTTGTTGTCAGGTAAAAAACAAAATCAAATGGGCCGATGGGCCTACCCGGGCCAAAAAAAAAAAAAAATCGGCCGGCCCAAAATCGGGCCGGCCGATGGTGATTTTGGGCCGGGCCGGGCAAAAAAAAAAAAAAAAAAAAAAAAAAAAAAAAAATTTTTTTTTTTTTTTCTTTGGGCCGGCCCGGCCCAAAATCACCATCGGCCCACCGGGCAAATGCCCGGTATGCCCGATGGCCAGTCCACCCCTGGTGACAGGCTGGATAAGCCTGGAAGGTTATGGTCATAAAAATGGTTCCTACCGCTGACCTGTAAGTAAACAGATTTACAGTATTCATGCACCTTCATGTGCCTCGTCTTAATGAATTGTATGGATGAAAACGTTGTGTACGCCATGTTCCAAGGACACTCGAATCAACTTTCTGTGGATTGTGACAGTACTTAAGTATAAAGTAATGTTCCTCTAGATCTCCTGAGTCAAAGGGATTTGAAAACAGTATTTCCTGAGCACTTATGCTTGACAGCAGAACAACAAAAGAAAACCACACATTTTAGGGCAAATGGCCACATATATTTGACTTAAAATGATTGCAACAAATCACTCATTGATGTGTGTTAATCTTCATGTGACATAGACTGAAAAAGACTTGATAGGTTACTATGGATTTTGGTTGTGGTAAAATACAGACACCCATCCCATAGTTTAAATTAAATTGATCATTCTCAACTGAAAACAATTGTGTTGGAGGATCTTATTAAAAACAAGGGATGTGGCAAGGCAAGGCAAGGCAAGGAAAGGAAAGGCAAGGCAAGGCAAGGCAAGGCAAGTTTATTTGTGTAGCACATTTCAGCAACAAGGCAATTCAAGGTCCTTAATAAAATCATGAAAGTAAAGAGGAAAAGGAAAAAAAGAGTTACAGTGCAGTGGCAGAAGTTACACTTAAGCTAGAGTTACAGTTTATTACTTAAATTAACACAGTTTAAATTTAAATTCAGAATAGTTTAAATAATTCATCAAAATCTGTTGTAAACTAATGAGTTTGAACCTTGATTTAAAGGAACTGAGGGTTTCAGTGTTCTTTCAGTTTCTGGAAGTTTGTTCCAGATCTGCAGGAGCATAAAATCGGAATGCCACTTCTCCATGTTTGCTTCTGGTTCTGGGGACACAGAGCAGACCTCAACCAGAAGACCTGAGAGGTCTGGATGGTTGATATGGCAACAAAGTCTGAATTGGAGTAATGTGATCCACTTTCTTAGTTCTGGTGACAACCCGGGCAGCAGCATTCTGAATCAGCTGTAGCTGTCTGATTTACTTTTTAGCTAGACCTGTGAAGACGCTGGAAGAGTTGGAGGACATGACATAGCATTCAAATAAATTATAGAGATAATCTCTCCTCCAGTGCAGAATAAAAACCATCCATTCATCAATCTTCCACCGCTTATCTGGAACCGGGCAGCAGCCTCAACAGAGCCCAGACTTCCCTCACCCTAGACACTTTCTCCAGCTCTTCCGAGGGGAGTCTCGGACGATGAAAGTCCTTATGGCTAGCTTTAATCTTTTCCTAAGGGGTATGTACGCTGGGACCATGAGCAGGGAGATATGATCAGGCAACCCCAGACGCGGGAGACATGTTGTTTTGAATACCTGCCTGGTGTTGGAATAGACCTTGTCCAGTGTGTTTTTCCCTCTAGAGATGCACATATAGCACAAACTTAGGGAGTATGGTCTTTAGGCAGGCTCAATTGAAATTTCAAGCCAAAATAAAAGCCTACCTCAGGATGAGCCTTTTGCTGCCTAAGGATGGTATCACAGAGCAAAGAGGTAGCTATGCTAACAATAGTTTCAGGTGGTATATACAGCCCTGAGCTCTGAGAGGTGATTAGCACTCTTGACATCTCTCTGTGGGTGAAAAGGCCTCCACATGACAGTGATTGTCTCTAGTTCAGGCGAGTGTGGAGTGTGTTGGAACACCAGGCTTGGTGAATGTAAATGCAGATTATCTCTGCTCTGGTCTTACCGGAGTTGTCGGTCCTGTCGAAGCGGTGCAGTGTGTAGCTAGCTAGTTGAGTAGTCACATCTGGGATGTATGTGTGGAGCCACATTTCTGTTATAATTGTAACGCAGCAGTTTCAAACATATAATTTTCCAGCCAGCAGTAATTCCATTCCGTTTTATGAGAATGGGTCTGGCATTAGTTAGAAAATTGCTCAGGATAGCCGGTCTGTGTGGTTGCCTTTTTAGCCTAACTAACATCAGTCCCCCATCCCCACAACAATCTAGGAAGAGCCCGGTGGTGTAGCAATATCCAGCGGTATGTTGTGTAACCATTGAAAGTACTACGTAATATCGGTTTAACAAGCATGTCCGATATTCCACAGTTCTGAAGATTAGTGAGATTAGTGTTTCATTCACACAGAATGTTAAAATACCAATCTGTATGAGTGTGAAAACAATAAAGTGCCGTAGAGAATGAAGGTGAAGTAGAGAGGTCAGAGCCACTGCACTCTTGTGCACTGCCATCTTCCCGATTTCATGGCCAAGGAGTAGAGGGAGATCTGGGCCCTTCTGTTTAGGCTTCTCCACTAAAATAAAGTAAAGCCTTTATTGTCATTGTACATCCAGTATACTATGAAATTTGGTGCATTGGCATAAGAAAAAAAATTCAAACATTAATAAATTGAATAGCAGGATACAAAATAGAACACAATTTAAATAACAAAGTGAGCATATTATATACCTTTTTTGTGGGGAATATTGCACACAATTTCACAGAATATACAAGTGATTAAAGTGACTTGTGATAAAGTGTCATTAAATTGCCTGATGTAGGTGATGATACAAAAGAGTTCAAGTTTTTTTTAAGACATTTTGTATTTGCAGCAGTACTGGGAGGAGTACTTGATAGTGCTCCAACTGGGGACTCCATTGTTCTACTGGGGGACTTCAACGCTCATGTGGGCAATGATACCTGGAGAGGCGTGATTGGGAGGAAGTGGACCATGTTCTCTGCCTCCATTGTCGACGTGGCGGCTCAAAGTTGTGAACGCAGGGTCTCCGGTGCCTGTCGTGGCGGCAATCCTAGAACCCAGTGGTGGACAACGGAAGTAAAGGATGCCGTCAGACTGAAGAAGGAGTCCTACCGGGCTATGTTAGCCTGTGGGACTCCTGACGCAGTAGATAGGTACCGGCAGGCCAAGCAAGCCGCAGCTTGGGAAGTCCTCGAGGCAAAAACTCCAGTCTCGGAGGAATTCGGTGAGGCCATGGAAGAAGACTTTCGGTCGGCCTCGAGGAAATTCTGGCGAACCGTTCGGCGCCTCAGAAGGGGGAAGCAGTACCCCACCTGCACCGTTTACGGTGCAGGTGGGGAGCCGTTGACCTCGACTGGGGACATCGTCGGACGGTGGAAGGAATATTTCGAGGATCTCCTCAATCCGACTGACATGCCTTCCATTGAGGAAGCAGAGAGTGTGGACTCGGGGATGTGCTCATCCATCACCCAAGCCGAGGTCACTCATAAGCTCCTCAGTGGCAGGGCACCGGGGCTGGATGAGATTCGCCCTGAGTACCTCAAGTCTCTGGATGTCGTAGGGCGGTCTTGGTTGACACGCCTCTGCGACATTGCATGGAGGAAGGGGACAGTACCGCTGGAGTGGCAAACCGGAGTGGTGGTCCCTCTTTTTAAAAGGGGGACAGGAGAGTGTTTTCCAACTATAGGGGAATCACACTTCTCAGTCTACGCCAGGGTACTGAAGAGGAGAATACGGTCGATAGTTGAACCTCGGATTCAGGAGGAACAATGGGGTTTCCGTCCCGTGGAACACTGGACCAGCTCTACACCCTCCGCAGGGTGCTCGAGGGTTCATGGGAATTTGCCCAACCAGTCCACATGTGTTTTGTGGATCTGGAGAAGGCATTTGACCGTGTCTCTCGTGCCATTCTGTGGGGGGTGCTCAGTGAGTATGGAGTCCGGTCTCTATATGATCGGAGCAGGAGTTTGGTTCGCATCGCCGGCAGTAAGTCAGACTTGTTCCCGGTGCATGTTGGGCTGTCCTTTGTCACCGATCCTGTTCATAATTTTTATGGACAGGATTTCTAGGCGTAGCCAGGAGCCGGAACCACAGGATTTCATCTCTGCTTTTTGCAGATGCATTTTCCTGTTGGCTTCATCGGACCTTCAGCATGGGCTGGGGCGGTTTGAGGCCGAGTGCAACGCAGCAGGGATTTGAATCAGCACCTCCAAATCCGAGGCCATAGTACTCCACTGGAAAAGGGTGGCGTGCCTTCTGTGGGTGGGGGGAGAAGTCCTGCCTCAGGTGGAGGAGTTCAAGTGTCTTGGGGTCTTGTTCCCGAGTGAGGGAAAGATGGAGCGTGAGATTGACCGACGGATCGGTACAGCGTCCGCAGTTATGCGGTCGGTGTACCGGAACGTCGTGGTGAAGAAAGAGCTGAGTCGAAAGGCGAAGCTCTCGATTTACCGGCCAATCTACGCACCTACCCTCACCTCATGAACTTTGGGTAGTGACCGAAAGGATAAGCGGATACAAGCGGCTGAGATGAGTTTCCTCCGCGGGGTGGTTGGAAGCTCCCTTAGAGATAGGGTGAGGAGTTCGGTCACTCGGGAGGAGCTCGGAGTCGAGCCGCTGCTCCTTCACATTGAGAGGAGTCATCTGAGGTGGCTTGGGCATCTGTATCGGATGCCTCCTGGACGCCTCCCTACTTTTCTACATGCCTTGAGGGAATCCCAGTGTTCCTGAGAGTCCTCCACGCCATCTTCACTGTTGTAGATGGTGGAGAAGACAGGACAGGCATCAGGCTTGGGGCCTCCTGAGGTATGATTGAGGTATGATCGTGGGTCTGATCGCTGCCTTTTCCAGCACTTTTTGAACGTTTTTCCGGCCCTTCATTCGAGGAGGATGAGAGACTGATAGATCTGGCCAGTGCTGCCGGACATCAGTCGCTTGGTGTTGCTGCTTCTAACTAGCTGGCGCGTTCGGACCGGGAGATGTGGCGTGGGACCGTCAGATCATCTGTACACTGAAGCATGCTTCATCATCTGGCATCTTTAATCTCCATCTGGCTTTGTTGAAAGTGAGATCCCTTAAAAACAAAATGTTTTTACTTAATGACTTTTTGTCAGACCTAGATTCTTTCAGCTTCAGCTTCAAGCCAAAGTCAAAGTGTGACAGGGAGTGATTGAACACTTTAGTGAAACCCCAGTCAACTGGTCAGCACATGCTCTGATTACTTGTCCTAGTACTCCGTCAGGACCAGCAGCTTTTCTGGGGTCCACAGTCCTTTGCACCCATCTCTCTTCATGTTCTTGAAGTATCAGTGTGCTGTTGTCGGATGCTAGTGTGTGTAGTCTGCATGCTGTGGGTCCAGCAGCTTCAAAGCAGGGAAAGAAACGGTTCAGTTCCTCTGCCATTGAAACGTCGGCATCCACGGACATGGGTTTATGATGTGCTGAATTCCCTGCTGCATCTTCTTGAGGTTATTGTTGGTGGACTGCTACTGAATTTTCCTTTTGTAGGTTGCCTTGGCTTCTTCGGTGCCTCTCTTTAGGTTGTAGCTGGCCTTGCTGGACCCTGTCGCCAGACCTGAAGGAGGTGTTGTAGAGTTTGAGGAGCTCTTGAACATCATTGATCATGCAGGGTTTTTGATTAGGGAAAACCCAGATACGTTTTTTGACTGTGCAGGTATTGTTGTAGGACAGTTCAGTGTCTGTGTGCACCTTTAAGTCCTGGTGTTCACTACCAGATAAGTGGAGCTTAATACCAGCTGGATGTAAGACATGAAACACCCATCACATAAAAATGCATAGTTGAATATTATGTGAAATAAATTCCAACCATTTTTTTTCACTAAGAGAGAGCTGAGAAAATCTAAAAGAAATTCATCCCATTCCACTCAAACACAATGTATGAAGCAGCAGGGAAAACAGTGGGCTAATATTAAGATCAGTATCAATGTAGAACAGTATGCCATTTGGAGTGATGATTTCTTTTCTGCACTTTAGCCTACATTAAATATTGTCTCTAAAATCCTTACTCTGTCGGTGGTTTCATGCAGTTTTCAGAGTGATGGATGAAGCCTTTGATTGCTTTTTTTCATATTGTTCTCTGTGCACACAGGGCCTATAACCCCTCATTAATAATCCTCAGTGATTTATTCTCGAACCCCCCCTCCTGCATCCCTTCCCTTGTTGCCTGTAAAAAAGGTGCCCTCCTAATTAGTGAACACTAATGGACCATCCATTATGACTGCAGAAAAAGCAGCACTACCGTTGAAGAACAAAAAATTAATACTCACTGTGACGCAAGTTTCAGTTTGTAAGTCCAGTCGATCATTTTAGGTTCTAATATCTTAATAGCCATTTGAAATTAGGACCCTTATGTGGTGCTATTAATCATCATGATACAGAAAAACTGATTCATGGGGACAAATGTAATCTGTAGAATCTATGTGTCCTTGAAATCCTACTGTCACTTACATGAATGTGTGATGTTTGACAAAACAACACATTAGCGTGACCCGAGCTTGGTAGAGATGTTCACAAACATGGTTGAGTTGTCCAGCATCATTTTGGCCAAGCTGGTAACTTCATTAATAATAAATATTTGTCTTCCAACCATGTTGATGAGTGAACATAATAGATATTCACTGTGTCAGGTATGATGGTATGAAAAAAGGCTTATTGTGTAATGACTTGAGATGAGACTCGCATGAATGCACGAACGTGTCAGTCACCCATTTTTATTTGAATTGCACCACCATTGATGTTTCTGCTTCAGTGATCTTTACAGCTGTATCTTTACACTAACTGACTGTGTTTATTTATTCTTTTTTTTACTCTTTTCTTTCTTTTGCATTTATTTGTACATTAATGAACATTTTAAAAATGTAAATGCACCCAATTGTAGCCAAAAGGCTAATTTCCATTGGCTCTTCCCAATATTACAAAAGATGAGTATAGTTCAGTTAAACTGAAAGATCTACAGTACATGGAAAGCAACAAGCTATATTAAATATTTAGGCTGAAATAAAACACATCCAGGACATCAATAAAGTAATTTGCTTGGTGATACACTACTTACTAAACTATCACAAAACTGATAATTAACAGATGAAAAACACCCTTGAATAGTTTTTGATGTCATGCCGACCATGAGATTGTGCATTCTGAAATGAGAAACTGGACCCCATCATCCAGACAGAATACTCCCACCATCCCATGGTCCCGACTTTGCACTTTTAAGTTAAAGCTATACTGTACATAGATGTCGCTTTCATCTCACCAAGAATATGGCCTTTATACCACGATGAAAGAATACCTGAATTTATTTTTTATTCCTGAAGTTATCAGTCTATATTACCTAAAACTAGAGAATGGGGACACATAGGAGAAATATTTGGCTTTAAAAAATATCGACATTTCAGAGGGAAATAATCAACATCATGACAGTGTATAAAAACGGTGTGAAAGTTTAACTATATTTTAGTTAAAGATATGCATTTGGAAACCATTTATATGTTCGTGGTTGACGTCAATTATTAAACTGATCTACAAAAGATCTATTCTGGAAAAACAAAAACCAACTCAGCATGAAGATTAAGCTAGCATGCTGGTGGCATTGCCAGACATTTAGTGCTGCTCTTTTTAAAGTAAAGGCTTTTGTGGACATACAATTGAAAAAAGGTTCAATATAATTTTGTAAAACTTTGAAGAAATAGCTTTGTTGTTGGGCTTTTCAACATGTTTTGAAAATAATTTCAACAAACTCGAGGGAATATCATCAAAACCTTGGGCAGTTACACACAGTTAGCCTTTACACTCAGAATTACACATTTCCACAAGTAATGTAAATGAGTTACAATAAATTAAAAAAAAAAATAAACAAAACAAATTAACAAACAAACAAATGGAGGTCAGTTTTGCCAGAAACCAAATTCAGAACCGTCAGAACCAGAAGCTCATATCCTGTGATATGCAAATACGTCTCTGCTCAGAAAGGAACCAGCATCTCCATAGACAGTTTCTGTGCATGCTAACAATGGTTAAATGCAGGAACAGCTGTACTTGGATGAATCGGGTAAATATATTCCACAGCATTCCTTTGCTCTACAAACCGTCAATGAAGTAAACCTGTTTAGATCTCACTGACTAAAAAGGCCTGTTTGGCAGGAATGTGTGAATTCCAAGGTGCAGCATTCTGCTGTGGATTATGGAAGGAGGTGCTTTTCCTTCATCAGCAGTGCTGTGATGTCGTCCATCTGTGTTTAACTTAATACATCTCATTTAGTCATTAGATTTCAGTTGATATCTGTAAAGCCCTCTCTGTGAACTGCAATGAATTATTCATCGGCTGGGACTATGGATCTATAGAATTCTTTTTTTTTGTACCAACCACGGGGATTAAATGCATTATATGCAGGGATTAAACTGGGGTTGTGTTACTGATGTCCGATGTTTTATCTTAACTACAACCACAAACACATGGATTTGAATTGACAATATTACATTTCTCTTCACAATATGCTTCAGAGGAACTATTTGTTTAATAATAATGATGCTATGCATGGCTTTAGAGCACATACTGTATGTCAGTCTGGCCACACCATTAGACAAGGATAATCATTCCCAATTAAGGATTTGGTGAAATGGACCTGTCCAGGGTGTACGCCTGCCTCTCGGGTGAATTCTTCTTACCATTTGTTAATCCTTTCCCCAAATGTATGTTTTCCAAAGAAATCTGTTTTAAACACTGAATTATAGTTTGGGATAGATGCACTTTATATTATTAATGGATTACTGCTATTGCCATGGATACACGTTTTATTGTGTTTATTTCAACTGTTATTGTGAAGGCATATCCTTAGTTTTAAACGTACTTCAAACATATTGTTCAGGACCATATCTACACTACAGTATATATGTATATATAGTGTATGACAAGCCACAGTGAGCCATCCACACACATTTATACAGCACTCTCTTGGTGGCCACACATTTCTTTTCTGTTGGATTGTAACAGTGCTTTGAGTGCTTTTTCTAACAAGCGCACAAATGCACAGCAATTCCACCTGGAATAACAAATTGTACCTCCAAACCTTCTGTGCGTTGGTTATTTTGTGGTCATGTTGACTAAACAACACTTACTTTAGTGACATGTATAACATAAGAACAATAATAAAATATTTTCTTACACAAAACTTGAAAAGCCTAAAAGGGAAGGTTTTAACATTAATTTAGGTCATGATATAAATGTATAAGCTGATGTTTATTGTACTTATAAGTACTTAATATTTGACATTTATTGTCTGATATGTATCAGTGGGTGGAATAAACATCTTTATTTACAGTTTAAGAAAAAAACAAAGCACAAACAATAATTGACATGCATAATTTTAGTATACAAGACAATACAGTTACTTTTCAATATGAAAATGTCATAAAATGTGTCAGTATCTCACAGAGATCATTGATTAATACAAAGGTATTAAAGCAGAGAACACACTATAGAAAAGCAAAAAGTGTATTTGATAGTCATGTTTAAAAAATATATGCCAGCTATTTACATTGTACCAGGTGCACTTCTTATTCACAACTATAACCACAAAGCTAATGTAATTATCCAATCAACCAACCTCATGGATACAGATAGATATGCTGTTGCTCTGTGATCAGCTCTGTGATCAGCTCTGTGATCAGCTCTGTGATCAACTCTGGGATCAGTTCTGGGATCAGGTCTGGGATCAGGTCTGGGATCAGGTCTGTGATCAACACTGTGATCAGCTCTTTGATCAGGTCTGTGATCAGGTCTGGGATCAGGTCTGGGATCAGGTCTGTGATCAACACTGTGATCAGCTCTTTGATCAGGTCTGTGATCAGGTCTGGGATCAGGTCTGTGATCAGGTCTGGGATTAGGTCTGGGATCAGATCTGTGATCAGGTCTGGGATCAGATCTGGGATCAGGTCTGGGATCAGGTCTGGGATCAGCTCTGGGATCAGGTCTAGGATCAACACTGATCAGTTCTGGGATCAGCTCTGGGATCAGCTCTGGGATCAGGTCTGGGATCAGGTCTGGGATCAGGTCTGGGATCAGCTCTGTGATCAACACTGTGATCAGGTCTGGGATCAGGTCTGGGATCAGGTCTGGGATCAGGTCTGGGATCAGCTCTGGGATCAGGTCTAGGATCAACACTGATCAGTTCTGGGATCAGCTCTGGGATCAGCTCTGGGATCAGGTCTGGGATCAGGTCTGGGATCAGGTCTGGGATCAGCTCTGTGATCAACACTGTGATCAGGTCTGGGATCAGGTCTGGGATCAGGTCTGGGATCAGGTCTGGGATCAGGTCTGGGATCAGGTCTGGGATCAGGTCTGGGATCAGGTCTGGGATCAGCTCTTTGACCAGGTCTGGGATCAGGTCTGGGATCAGCTCTGGGATCAACACTGATCAGTTCTGGGATCAGCTCTTTGATCAGCTCTGGGGTCAGCTCTGGGATCAGGTCTGGGATCAGCTCTGGGATCAGGTCTGGGATCAACACTGATCAGTTCTGGGATCAGCTCTTTGATCAGCTCTGGGATCAGGTCTGGGATCAGCTCTGGGATCAGGTCTGGGATCAGCTCTGTGATCAACACTGTGATCAGCTCTTTGATCAGGTCTGGGATCAGGTCTGGGATCAGGTCTGGGATCAGGTCTGGGATCAGCTCTTTGACCAGGTCTGGGATCAGGTCTGGGATCAGGTCTGGGATCAGCTCTGGGATCAGGTCTGGGATCAGGTCTGGGATCAGCTCTTTGATCAGGTCTGGGATCAGCTCTGGGATCAGGTCTGGGATCAGGTCTGGGATCAGCTCTTTGACCAGGTCTGGGATCAGGTCTGGGATCAGGTCTGGGATCAGCTCTGGGATCAGTTCTGGGATCAGCTCTGGGATCAGGTCTGGGATCAGGTCTGGTCAGCCAATCCAACTGGCTCTAATGGCCTCCCATATGTTGTTTAAATGGTGTTATGCAGTTTGGATTAACGAGGTGAGCCAGAAACTTTGTTGTTTTTCTTGTGTGAACATGAGGTTGTGGAGATTAGGTTTAACTTCAATTATGTAAATGATAATTATAATAATAAAAAAAACCTTGCTGCAAATGTAAAATGAATCAAGTAAATAACCTGCAATTTCACACCCAGGTCATCTTAACTGGAAGTATTAACAATAAGGACATGCTCCTCTGAAACCCGGTCACACCAGAGAACAACATGGTGACATACGTCATTTGCTTTGTTTTTGAGGTTTCGCTCTAAGGATCACCTGTTGTCCGATGGACGTTGCCTCTGACACTGTTGCCAGACAGACCATACTCAGCCTGTATTCATACAACATATGTCTTGTAGCTACGGTTACTTTTTAATATCTGCCTTTTTCATTCCCCGTAAGGACTGTTTACCTTGATGAAGCTCAAGCTCGGATGGTGAATTTCAGTCCTCTAGATTATATTCTTGGAAAATACTTTGATACCGAGACAGAAAGGCATACTGTTACTCGAGAAAAATGCTCATGCCTCAGGAACACGCAACCAAAACAGCATGACTCATATGAAACTTTTAATTCGATTAAGTATTAAATAAAATTTGATGGTGCCACTCAGATAAAAAACCATGTTGTTAACAGGATTTCGAGTCAGAAGGCAGTGTCACATCAGGAACACATTTCAACATTACACCTCTGGCGAAAAAAAGAAAAAAAAAAATCAAAGGGAGCCTGTACTGTTGTCAGCAGGAAATTTCACAGTTTTAAATGCTGGTGTGACTGGGCTTCTGTGCTGCTGGCAAGAGTACCACTCTCGGAGAAGAATGGCGTCGAGATTTGCAACTCAAAGGAAAAAAGCCAGCTAATCAATTTAGGGTCATTGATTTTCAAAGTAACAATCTAACACGACACTACAAACATCTTTCAGGCTGCTGCTATAAACTGAGCACATACAGTACAGTGATATTCCTATTCAAACCAAAAAAACATTAAAATAAGAATTGAAAAATCCTTTGAAAATATCTGATGGTGAGCAAAGCAGTGGAAATATTGGAGGACATGTGAAACATCACGGACTGCAACACAACAGAACGAGTGCATAAAAACATGGCCATCAGTCAATCACACAGCTGGATTGTGACAGCTGCAATAATGGGCCTGGAAAATCAATATCCCATTGACTTGGTCTGCAGCAGTCTAATCAACAAGCAGACGTTTGAATTCAGTCATGGAGCCTATAAGACAGCCTGATTATATTGGCCGTTTGGATCTTTTACAAGGCCTCTCAGCTTCCACACACCCACTCACACAGTAAAGTGAGGACCTTCAGTCACCTTACATAGATTCCTTGTGCTTTTGTTCAAATTTGGAAGGGGGATTGGAAGGGGGAGGGACATCAAATGCCTTTAGCTAACCGTACATAACCCCACGTTCAGCAAAGGCACAGAAATAGTTGCGGTTCAGCCAACTGCATCCTTTCACATAAGTATATCCAGGTCCAGCAGCAACTGGACCTCTGCTTTTATTGGGATGGCTGCTGCCAGACTCACCTGCACGATAAAAAGGCGTAAAAAGTAAAAAGACCTCAACAGAACAGTACTATTCCTTCGTTA
Source organism: Cololabis saira (assembly GCF_033807715.1). Taxonomy (NCBI): domain Eukaryota; kingdom Metazoa; phylum Chordata; class Actinopteri; order Beloniformes; family Belonidae; genus Cololabis; species Cololabis saira. The sequence continues at coordinate 37,022,660 of NC_084594.1, forward strand.
CTGTTCATCCTGGTACGTGTCCGACAGATGGTTGCAGAGTGGAGATAAAGTGACAGCCATGACTTGTGCTCCATTTCCAGTCAAGCTCTCTTATCATAGCTCTTGCATCCGTTAAGTTCCTCAGTGAAATTTTAATTAATATACCGTTTCCAATTAGAGACTATCTCCACATTTGAAGTTTCCTGTCATTTGTGACTAGTAATCTTCAAAAGAAAAAAGAAAAGCAAACTATACCTATGTTACAACAGAAATCTCTTGTAAGACATTTCAACCAGAAAGAAAGAAAACACTGGGGCAAGCTCTAGCGAAGGCACTGTTATCTTGTTACCTTCTGCACTCTGGCAGCAGGTCATCTGGGGGGGGGGGGGACATCTCGTATCTGTGATACCATTTACAACACTGGTCCTCGCAAGAAACGGTATGGAACAGGAACCGCATGGATCCAACCGCTTTTTTTTTTTTTTGCAAGACTGAGAATGCAGAGTGTGATATGCATCTATTATTTAGAGGAGCATGAGATAGAGAGCAAAATGCCAAGCTCTATCAGAGTGTCGCTGAGGCTGAAACTCAGCAACCCGTGGCTCTCTAACAGAATTGATATTATTTCACTACCCAGATATAAGTGGCATTCAGGCATAGCTGATCAATACGTATTTGTCTTATATTCAACAAATCCTGATAAAAATCTTTTGCTAGTGATGAATGTTTGTATTGTCAAAAAAAAAATGGTTATAAATGAATGAATGAGGCTAAAATGTGGGTGCAGCCACTGATAATAGTGTGATCTCCCTACTGATAATTTATTTTCACTCAACGTTTTTGAACAGGGTTGAAACAAGCAGCCTGTGTCACCTACTTTGGTATGGACTGTTTTTGTAAAGTGGGATTTAAGGCAATATTATCTCCAAATGTACTAAAGAAGATAGATTACATAGACATCAGAACCTCTGAATATGATCTAGAGCACAGTGGCACTTTGAACACTGGAAGAAATCCCCAAAAATACCACACATGTAGATCTCCATGATTAAATCTGATGGTCATTAAAAGAGGTGGCAAAGGTCCCTTTATGAGTCTGGTGAAGTCTAATCCTTTCTCACTCTTTCCAAGTGTAGCCACTGACATCTGGGGTTTGTTAGTCCAGTGGAGGGTCAGCATTAGAAGAGGCTACATGAAACAGCGGAGGTGGAGATGCTCCACGGACGGAGGTTCAGCTTCACCATACAGAGCAGAGCAGAGCACTGAACAGGGCTGCGGAGTGGGACCAGTTGCTAAGGCGGCTCGCTCTGGAGCCCCGAGCGCCCATGCCTGCAATCAAAATGGACAGAACAGCAAGTGAGAACATGAATACTCCCCACTTTAACAAAAAAACTAGACAGTTATCGTAGGTCAAATGCCTATTTAAATAAGTACTAAAGTACTAAGTACTTAAATATTTTCTGCACTATAAGGCGCACCGCATTATAAGGCGCACCTTCAATGAATGACATATTTTAAAACTTTGTCCATATATAAGGCGCACCGCATTATAAGGCACTACAGTAGAGGCTGGGGTTACGTTATGCATCCATTAGACCAAGGGTCGGCAACCCGCGGCATGCGAGTGGCTTGGGAAAATAAATTACAAAAAAAAACCAACTATTTTATTGAAGTGTATTTTATTTGTGTTAGTTCTTTAATATTTTAGTTCTAAATTGGAAGATTATTTTGATTTTGACATATTAGAATAAATATATTTTATTGTTTTTCGTCGTTCATACTCGCGAAAGCCGGTATACCCGCCAAAACGCCATCCATTCGTCGCACCTTCAACCCCAGCAAGGCCAAGTATGGAGAAATGTAAGAAAAGAAAAAGAAAAATATCTGAAGAAAATCGAACATTCAATGATGCCTGGGCAGATTCATTTGCATTTACCTCTGATGAGAGTGGCCTACCAGTATGCCTAATTTGTGGAGAAAAACTGTCAACAATCGAGGCGTCTACGTATATATGTCTATGGTTGCAAGACCTGTTGCGGCTCAATATTGATCCATATATAAGGCGCACCGGATTATAAGGCGCATGGTCAGCTTTTGAAAAAATGCCTTATAGTGCGGAAAATACGGTAGGTTTTGAGATCAGTCTTAAAAACTAAAACAGAGTCAATATTCCTGATGTCAGGGGGCAGGGAGCGGCTGATGCCTCTAGACCCCATGGTGGACAGACATGCTGAAGGAACAGTCACGCTGGTGGAGGAGGCAAATCTAAGAGACCGGGTGGGGATATTGATGCATAGGAGAGCAGAGAGGTATGGGGGAGCGAGGTTATGGATGGCCTCCAACATCAAGTGGAGGATTTTGTCGTTTATACGGTGTTTGATGGGAAGCCAGTGGAGTTGGTGTAGAATGGGGGTGATGTGACTGATGGACAGTGCTCTTGTGATGATCAGGGCATTAGCGTTCTGGACCAGTTGGAGTTTATGAAGGAGTTTTTGTGGGAAACCAAAGAGAAGGGAATTACAATAGTAGAGGTGAGAAGTGACCAGAGATTCCCCTTTTCCACCAAACCCGTTCCAGGGCTGGTTCTGGGCCAGTGTTGAGTTTGGAACCGGGCTTTCTGTTTCCACGGACAAAGAACTGACTCCGGGCCAGAAAAAAACGGTTCTCCCACCTGCGAGGTAAGTGCAGTTGATCCATTGTCATATGTAAACTTAACGCGGTGACATCTTCAGCACACTTCACAGCAGTATGACTGTATAGATATGTTACACTGAGAGGTGTGCTGATTAAAAGATGACACTGTGTTAAGTTTACATATGACAATAGATCCACTACACTTACCTCGCAGGTGTGGGCATGTCTCAAGTGATGTTCATGAGCAGTCTGCGTGCACAGATTGCCAAATTGAGAGCGCAATTTAGTACACGGATTGGAAAACTGAGAGCACCGTATTATTTCGTATGGATGTTGCAAGAAATATGAGAGAGTCAAAACAAAATCTTGTTGCAGCAGTCCTAAACAGTGAAGACGTCATTAACACCCTGGCGGATGCATGTACGAGCCAGAATAATACTGGTAGTCGTACTCAATTTAATTCCACTGATGAAGAAGTGTCCTCCCTTTTTCACTGCAGAAGACCAACTGCGGTCAACCCAGCCATCACCCATCCATTACATACGGTACAGTCTATGGCCGTCGTTTGTACTTGCGTGTTGAACACGGTTCAAATATTACTTTTGGTTTTCTAAATGAGATTTTAAGACAAAATAATCAGGCCAAAGTAAAGTCATGAACTTAAATCGTAATAAATCGTATTTTGCAAGATTTCATGCAACAAGATGGCGCGAGAGACTTGGTGACCTCAAACTTCATTCCATATATTCAGATTTAATTCAATATATTCAGACTTATATATATATAATATATATATCTATATATATATCTATATCTATATATATATATATATATGTATATGTGTGTATGTAAAAAAAAAAAAAAAAAAAAGGTTCCAATCTGTCCTCTAAATTTCTGAAAAGTCACCATAAATCCAACAAACTGTGAAGTTTTCAGTATCTAAACTATCGCTGGCTTTTAACCAGAGTCTATTAAAGTATCCCAAGCAGATATAGTTGGTGTTATATCAAATTTAAGAGTGGAAAACTGAGCAACCTAACAAATTTACCCAGCAGCACGATGGAACCACAGACCAGTTTTATGTGCTGCAGCCCTCAGCATCCAGTCAACAAGAAATAATAACCAGAGATAAATGATACCGTTCCTGCACTTCTAAAAGGGCTACATCTATGCACACGCACACGCGCACGCACACACACACACACACACACACACACACACACACACACACACACACACACACACACACACACACACACACACACACACACACACACACACACACACACACACACACACACACACACACACACACACACACGCCTGTAATTATTGCATTTTTGATTAAGCTTCATTGGTGATTAAAGATAAAAAGAAATAGAAGAAATGGGAAACTTACTTAGTCTGTGGATGTGGATGGGTTCACTGCCCACACCCTCTCCCCCATCACTCATAGCCTTAATCTGAATGAGATAGTTGTCATTGGCTGAGAGGCTGAGTACAGCTGTGGTCTTGTTGGTGAGGATGGTGTTGATATCATTGTAGCGATGTCTCTTCAGCACAACCTGAAACACAATAGAGTGATTCAGAAAAATGCTAAAAGATAAATGACAGGAAAAAGAGAAGAATTGAAAAGAACAGGGACCTACCAAATAACCAGTGACCTTTGACTCTGTCTCCATGGCTACCACAGGATCCCAATGTAGTGTGAGTGTGGAGCCAATCATGGTCCATTGTATATTGAGTGGAGCCCGATCTGGAGCTGAAAAAGATCATCAGAGGTTAATATATACTAGTTATGGTGGTGTATTCTATTCTCTGGTTGACTTTCTAAAGTAGGGATTCATATACTGTATTTGTGGTTTTATATGGAGGTCTTCATGTAGAAGGGAAATTAATTGAACATTCTTTGGCACATTCCCATGTATGAAGACATGTTCTGAGGTGACCCTGGGACTCAATGTGTCCGGAAGAAAATAGATTTAATTTCTCGCTGGAAATAACAAAACTGTCTAAACATCACACCGTTGTGATGTAGGTGGAGACTATATAGTACCATAAGTGCAAATGCACGAGCAGTCCGTTACCTTCGCAGAAGCCGCATCATTCAATTATTTGAAAAGGAATAGCTGATGATGAGTCGGTGATTGTGAAATTCCCTGGATTTAAAGATTGCAAATAACCTTTGACCTTGCAAAGATCATGGTTTTGTATCGCTACTGAAGATGTTTCTTGTGAGGGATTGTGATAAGAGTCCAAGCAAACTGCACAGGGCTTAAAGAAAGTCACATCAACTGCACTGCGTTGATATCAGCCAACGCTCACTGTGGCTAGCTATGAGGAAGACCACATGCTAGAAATGGCTGAATCGAGTTTTGAAAATACTCAGGTATTTCTTCACGAGCCAGTCAGTTTTTCTATAATACTCAGAGGTACCAGCAATAACAGGCCAGAAGCCTATACGCCAGTTTTTTGTATGAAGTCCTTTTTTTAAACATATAGGGGATCAGGGTGGAGTGAGGGGTGGCCTTCACTGCAAGTCTGAAATGAGAGAAACACAGGAAAACACACAACGGGCACACAAGCCTTTGGAATCTCCAAGAGAGAAAACAAACAAACAGAAACGGGAACAGCCAGAGACACAGACAGCAACCATTTCAGGTATCAAGTCTAAATCAAGTCTGAATCAAGTCTGAATCAAATCAGGTCTGAATCAAGTCTATGCTACTGCGATTACTGGGAATATCTGACATAAAACTTGAAGTGAGTTCTGCTCAGACTCAAAATTGAATCAAAAAGCTCATAAACAGTCTACACAGGCAAAGGGTTCATGGCCCAAATTCAGTACTTCATACTGTCCTTTGATTCAAGCAGTCAGCTGTCAAGTTGTGAGTTAAGCAGCAATCTTTTTTTTTTATGTATAATTTTTTTTCTCCAGTCTATTAGTTGATGAAAACTAAATCTAACAAATGGTGAAAAACCAACAATGGTTGTCCTCCCAAGGAACAGTTGCATGTCTAAAACTTCTAGACTTTTTCATGAATTTCCCTCACAAAATCAGAAACTCAGTCACTAAACAGTTGCTGTCGTCAGTCAGTTTGTTTGTGAATGACGCATCAGCTCAGTCACTCACGTTCCACCAACTCGGCCTATCGCAGCTGAATCCACAGCGCTCTTATCGTGACACCCAATGAGCCTTCCATCACTGTCTGGTTCGGATCAGCCACCAAACTGGACAGGCCCAGACTGCAACGGCCAATCAGGTCTGCAGAGAGGATAGTTGGGACTAACCTCCCATCTATCCAGGACCTGTACCGGTCCAGGACCAGGAAACTGGCAGGTCAAATCTCTGCAGACCCCTCACACCCGGGACACTCTGAGAGCTCTGTGCGCCAGAACCTCCAGACACAGAGACAGTTTCTTCCCGCAAGCAGTTGCTCTGATGAACTCTCACAAATAACAGTCTCAGAGTAACCAAACACGTGCAAAAATAAATAAATCATCTAGCACCCTCTTTAATAATCATGTCTGCCTCACCCTGCTGCACCTCTCACTTTGTATTCACTACCTCAAACTGCTGCACCTTTAAAATGTTTATACTGTACATAGAAATACCACATCTGTTTATTGTTTATTTGTTTATTGTTTATTTCTTAACACCATCGAGCGAAATTACCGGAGTCAAATTCCTTGTTGGACAATGTTTGAACCTGGCCAATAAAGCTGATTCTGATTCTGATTCTGATTCTTATGTGGTGCAGGAACTTTACCCATCGTATCTTTACTGAAAACACTTTTCCCCCTTCATGACAGCATATTACTAATTCAGGTTTCATTTGTTATTTGGCTGGGAAATCGGAGCTGAAATGTTTACACCTGCAGTTTCCATGATTCCGCACACCAAGATACAAGTAGCTGTGTCACCAACAGACTTGTGCGGACCTTGATAACAAGCTAACAAGGACCATTAATAAGAATCATGTGTGTTGATGCAAGGCCACATCTAAAACCTGCAGGGTAGGGGGGGATGAGGACTGGAATTGAGAAACACTGATCTAACTTAACTATGAAGGACTGTCCACCATGGGCTGGCTCCAAAACTGAGTAGAACACCTCAGTTAGCCAAACATTACACAAAGGTGCACCTGAATGGAAACCCGAACAGCAGAAGCTGCAGCAGCTATCTAAAACGGGTGGCGAAATAACAGACACAGTGTCAGATCTTGTCATGCTGCTCACAAGACACAAGGCTGTGCAGTACTTTTGAATTAAATCTTTCATGTAACCAGAGCTCTAATAATTTTGCTGGAATGTGTTGCTCAGCCTCCTCCAGGCCAGTTTGGTGCACTTCCCAGTCATCCTCCACCATTTTACACTACATAACAGCACGACCCACAGAATTACATTCATCAAGTACAATCGGCATGAATACAAATTATATTCTCCTCCTGCTGGACACAGGAGCAAGTGCTCTCTGTTGAACATTAACACACACCTCAAGTTCTTTCATTCCCCTCCAAAGCCAGGCCCACTGCTGTGCTTTGTGGGTATGATGATTCCTGAATTGACCTGCTGGGTTCCATTAAAATGTAAGTTATGGCACCAGGGTTTTGCCCTCCTTAGTGTTGCATGTAGCTCCTCAACGAACAACTTTAATGTTGCTGGATCTGTTCACATGGCTGGGCTTTTCACTCATAGACACATGTGGTGTTCCATCTTGACAGTTGCTGCTGGTCCATATGAGATGTGATCAGCGGTGTTTGAAGGGCTGGGTTGTCTTTCAGCATTCGTCCACCGGCTTCTCATTAACTCCTCTGTGAATTTAGTCATTCAGCTTCTACGCTGTATTCGACTGGGCCTGAGGGATGGAGTCTCTGCTGAGCTCCAGCAGCTGCTGGATGCCAGACTCCCTGAATCAGTCAACTGTTCACTGAGTCTCAAACCTAGTTGTGATTAGAAAGCAATCAGGTGCACTGTGTGTGTCTGTGTGGACCTGTATGCAGTCAGCAAAGGAATAGCTGCAGATAAATACCCATTACTGACGTCAAAGAAACTAACAGCACAGTCCCATGGTTCCACAGCATTTTACAAACTGGACCTCTAAGAGAGATTATCTATTTATTAACCTTTATTTAACCAGGGAATTTAATCTTTCTCTTTTTCAAGTGTCCTGACCAAGACAAAGCAGCAGTTAAGAGCACACCTAAAATAACAACTATAAAAACAGAAAATATGTACAAAAGTACCACTGAACAACGTCATCAAAGACTACTTATATCAAGCCTATAATTACTATACATTTTTAGACCTTTACAGGTTTTAAAGGTCATTCTAATCATGCCTGATAGTTATCAGGCAAAACATCTATAGCCATAAGTGGATGCATGTAGAATATTTCAATTAGATTTAAATCCATGTAATGAGACCAGATCCTTGAGGTTTAAGTGAATTTGGAGCTGATTCCAAGCGTAGAGAACAGCATAATTAAATGCCTTTTTCCCCAGCTCAGTTCGGACATTAGGATCATCTAAAAGAAATGAGCCCTTGGGAGCGAAGACTATAACTCCCAGAACTTTTTCCAAGAATGTAAGCCTGTAAATAGGATGGAAGAATTCCAGGGGTAGCCTTGTAAATAAGAATATGCCAGTTTCTAAGTGCACGGGAAGACAAAGAAGACCATCCAACCCGACCATACAAAGTACAGCTGTTCAACATGTGGCATAAAAGAGAGCATCAGAAAACAAAATCTCTAAGTATACGTATACTGAGACAGGCTTGATTTCAGAACCCTGAAAAGTAGTGACACACGGTAGATTGTGTCACTACTATTCACGGTAGAGTTTTGTCTTGTTGGGATTTAAGTTTCAAGCCACACAAGGTGTGTTGAACGTCATTAAAAGCTTGTTAAAGCTAACGTTAGGCGGGACTAAGTGTAGAGACAGCGCAGTACATTACGGCGTCATTGGCATAAAAATCTAATTTAGTAAAAAACACTTGTCGATTAAGATTGCTGATGTATATAATGAACAAAAGGGGTCCTATGATCGACCCCTGAGGAACACCATTAGTTACACTGAGGTGGCGAGAAGTGATACCTTTAACTTGAACTCACACCAATCTACCTGATAATTGTCAAACAATCCAACAGCATGTTCAGACAATCCAACTCTACTCAGTCTTTGTTTTAGTATTCCTTAGCTCCTCAGATAATCGTGCAGCTGGATTCCACCACACTTGTGCCCAAGTCTTCTGCTAGGAATCTTAGTCATATTAAACAGCCAGTAGACCTTTAGGGACCATGTTGCCTGGGTTTCCCTGTCTTGCCGATTCTCTCTACAACATCAGGAAAATCAAACCCTACCTGACAAAAACATGACACAGCTCTTGGTTCAGGCTCTGGTCATGTCACGCATTGATTACTGTAATTCCTTGTTGGTCGGCCTTCTTGTGTGCCCAATTAAACCTCTGCGGATGATCCAGAATGCAGCAGCACCTCTGGTCTTCAACTAACCCAAGAGAACTCATGTCACCCAGCTGCTAATCTCTCTGCACTGGTTTCCCATTGCAGCATGCATCAAGTTCATAGCTCTGCTTCTGGCTATCAGACAATTACCCATATGGCTTCTGCCTACCTTCACTCCTTCATCCAGAGCTACACTCCTTCTCGACAGCTCCGCTCAGCCAGTGAAAGACGCCTGGTGCTTCCACCACAACGTGGCATGAAATCAGTTACTAGACTCTTCTCCATTGTTCCCCGATGGTGGAATGACCTACCAAACTCTGTCCGATCTGCAGGGTCTGTACCTACTTTTAAGAGCATCTAAAGACTCAGCTCTTTAACCTGTTAACCTCTAGTGATTTTGGAGGTGAATTTCGCCTGAACCGGCCTATCCAAATTAAATAAACAATATCTCCACAATTATAAGGACAATATGCATAGTCTTGGTCTAAATGGCTAACTAGGACCTCACAGCATACATTTCTAGTGTCAGAAAAATTGTGAATGTTCACATGCCTGAGCAAATTGTGATAAACCACAGAAAAAAGATGCAATTTTTATCCTCGTCTAATTTTTTTTTAGTTTGCACAGTGGAAAACACCATGATAGCGATGCATATAATTATAAAGATGTCACTGCCTGGATTGAGCAACTCCTTGACTACAACTGTACCATGTTACATGAGAATATCTTAAAGCACATCGATTTTATAAAGACTTTAGTGTGGATATTACCAGGTGGACTCTCTATTTGAGCACTTGGATACGTGCCAAAATCACTTGCTACTGTGCCAAAATGTGCCAAATGTGTTTTTTTTACCTCTTTGAAGGGAATATGGCTATAAAATACTTTGATGGTTTGATGATAAATGATTTTGTAAATGTAAAATCTCAATCCAAAAATCACTGCACTCTGTGCGGGTCTCTCTGTGGTGTCGCTCTATGCACTGTGCAGCTGAGCATCACTGATCCAAGACGGCTGTCGCGCTCCAGAGTTTACGCTCAAAGGTAGAGGCCTGATGGATGAAGTCTCGTTCGAAGTTTACATAAATTCCCAAAAGCCACGAGAGGTGAACAAAATTGCAGGCTAATGAAGGTCAAAGACTCAATACTGAGTCCGATGACACCACCCACGACTCTCTATGTCAAACCATTCAAAAGTTATAGCAGAAAATAGGGACAACCAATCAGAAGAAGGGGCGGGGCTATTTCAGGCCAATGAAGGTCATTGACTCAATACAGAGTCCGATGACACCGCCCACGAGTCTTTATGTCAAACCATTCAAAAGTTATGGCAGAGAAAGGTTTTCTAGAGGGCGCTGTTGAGCCATCTTTCCACGCCCATTAATGCAAACCATGAAATATCAAATTTATTACCAGGCCTGGCTAGCGTGCAAAATATGGTGACTTTTGGGGAACTATCAAATATGGACCAATCAGATGAAGGGGGGCGCGCTTTTTGGCGTCTAGCATCGCCACAGTAACGCTTTTGACTGAGAAAAGTAATGCGCGTCGTTGCAGGATGGAGACGCACATTTTGATGTATAACACACCTGGGTACGCTTTACGGTTCGGGCTCTGAAGCGGCTGAAGAAATGGCATAAATTTCGCCAAAATGACACGATTAATTGAAAATGGCCGACTTCCTTTCAGTTTCGGCTATGGCGCCAAGAGACTCTTCTTTAAGTTGCGACATGATACAGGTGTGTACCGATTCCCGTGCATGTACGTCAAACCGTATTGTGGGGCTTGAGGCACAAAGTTTTCTAGGGGCCGCTGAGCCATTTTGCCACGCCCATTAATGCAAACCATCAAAATTTGGGGACATTTAGCAGATGACACCACCCACGACTCTCTATATCAAACCATGCAAAAGTTATGGCAGAAAGTAGGAACTATCAGATATCGACCAATCAGATGAAGGGGCAGGGCTAATTTGCAACAATTATGATCAAGGACTCAAAACCATGTCCGATGACACCACCGACAAGTCTTTGTCATACCATTCAAAAGTTATGGCAGAAAATAGAATCTATCAAATACCGACCAATCAGAAGAAGGGGCGAGGCTAATTCATGCCAATGAAGGTCAAGTACTTAAAACCGAGTCAGATGACACCACCCACATGTCTTTATCATAACCCGTTCAAAAGTTATGGCAGAGAATAGGGACTATCAGATATCGACGAATCAGAAGAAGGGGCGGGCCTAATTTGCAACAATTATGGTCAAGGACTCAAAACCATGTCCGATGACACCATCCACGAGTCTTTATGTCAAACCATTCAAAAGTTATGGCAGAAAGTAGGAACTATCAAATATGGACCAATCAGATGAAGCGTGCTTTTTGGCGTCTATCGTCGCTACGGTTACGCTTTTGACTGAGAAAAGTTGCAGGATCGAGACGCACATTCTGATGTATAACACACCTCGGTGCACATTACGGTTCAGGCGAAGAAATGGCATAAATTGCGCTAAAATTACACGATTAATTCAAAATGGCCGACTTCCTGTTTGGTTTCCGCCATGGCGCCAAGAGACTTTTCTTTAAGTTGTGACATGATACAGGTGTATACTGATTTCCGTGCATGTACGTCAAACCCTTGGGGCTTGAGGCACGAAGTTTTCTAGGGGGCGCTGTTAAGCCATTAGGCCATGCTCATTAATGCAAACAATTAAATATCAAATTTTTCACCAGGCCTGGCTTGCGTGCAAAATTTGGTGACTTTTGGGGCACGTTTAGGGGGAAAAAAGGCTCTCATTTCGTCGGGAAAAAAACACGAGGAAAAAAAGAAAAATTCTTACAGATACAATAAGGCCTTCGCACTGTCAGTGCTCCGCCCTAAAAATTATAGCACTGGCATGGCAGCACCTGTGTCCAACTGGAGTGACAGCATCTGACCAGCACTTATCCAGCTGTACCCTCCTATGTAATTTCTTGCTTGTGTTGTTCTCTCAGATGTAAGTCGCTTCGGATAAAAGCGTCTTTGACAGATCAATTAAAGGGGCTGCACAAAGTTGCTTCCCATCTAAAGATTCTACTACATCACTTTTAAAGCTGCTGTAGTGGTACCATGCCCTTTTCTAAAACCAAATATTCTAATAAAACTTGGTTATACTCTTTTAATGGTTCACTTTCCAGTAATTCAAAAACTTTAGCTAAAACAGACAACTTCAATATGGGCCTGTAATAATTTAAGTATACTGGATCACCTCCCTTAAATAAAGGAAGAACAAAAGCAGATTTCCAAACGAGGGATTTCATTTCTATGAATCCAGAGGAAAAGCAGTAACTGGTTCTTTATCAATACCCTTGATAGAATCACAGGGAACCAGAAGCAATAAAATGTTCATTAAAACAATTCTACATTTTTACCTTATCAGAAATGTTTTGTTCATCTTTGACAATGCATTTTCGTAGTTCTGTTGCGGTGTTCTGACAATGAATTACCAGTTTTCCAGAATTTTAATGGATTGTTTAAATTTTATGCTGTTTCTGAAAGAAAGTAATTAGAACTTCTAATTAATCAAGTAATGGGAACTTCGATTGCAACTGTACATTGGTTGTGGAACTGCCTATAAAGCACATTTAAGTTAAGTTCACAGTTAAGTTTTGATTTCCTGGCTTTTGCCCATTCCATATTGCGTTTGTGGAATAACATGAACAAACCTATACTCAGAGAAGCGTTTCTAGCTTGACAACAATGTGAGGCTTAATCTTTAGAATTATTGTTTTCTTGACTGTAGCAATCATACAATAGTCACTGATTTAATTTGGGAATATTGAGGCTACTGTGTATTTTTGGGAGTATTTGTTGAAATACGCAAATATTAAATTTCTTTCAAATTGTCAACTGTCCCACTTGGCCAAATTTAAAAGAAATTTAATGAGTTGCAATAAGCATTAAAATCATTGAACACTGACTGAATCCAGTTCCAGTTTAGGTCTCTCATAAGAACAATTTTCTTAATATTCAACTCTGAAAGAAGCTGCATTAGGAAGATAAAAGCACATTAACATTAAACGTATTCTTAATTACCCCCACCCTCCCAATTGGGTGTGTCTGTTACATTATGACCCTTGATACTGACAGATTTGTGTCTAATATGTCTAATAGGAATATAACATTGCCGGCAGTAAATCAGACTTGTTCCCAGTGCATGTTGGACTTCGGCAGGGCTGCCATTCGTCACTGATTCTGTTCATAATTTTTATGGACAGGATTTCTAGGCGTAGCCAGGGGCCGGAGGGGATCCAGTCCGGGAACCACAGGATTTCATCTCTGCTTTTTGCAGATGACGTTGTCCTGTTGGCTTCATCAGACCAGGACCTTCAGCATGTGCTGGGGCGGTTTGCAGCCGAGTGCGAAGCGGCAGGGATTAGAATCAGCACTTCCAAATCCGGGGCTATGGTTCTCCACCGGAAAAGGGTGGCGTGCCCTCTCTGGGTAGGTGGAGAGGTACTGCCTCAAGTGGAGGAATTTTAATATCTCGGGGTCTTGTTCACGAGATTGACAGGCGGATTGGTGCAGCGTCCGCAGTTATGTGGTCGGTGTACCGGACCGTCGTGGTGAAGACAGAGGTGAATCAAAAGGCGAAGCTCTCGATTTACCGGTCAATCTACGCACCTACCCTCACCTATGGTCATGAACTTTGGGCACTTTGGGCACATCAGAAGGACAAGATCACGCATACAAGCGGCCAAAGAGTTTCCTCCGCAGGGTGGCTGGACGCTCCCTTAGAGATAGGGTGAGAAGCTCAGTCACTCGGGAGGAGCTCGGAGTCGAATCGCTTCTCCTTCACATTGAGAGGAATCAGCTGAGGTGGCTTGGGCATCTGTACCGGATGCCTCCTGGACGCCTCCCTAGGGAGGTGTTCCAGGCATGTCCCTGCGGGACAGACCCCGGGGAAGACCCAGGACACGCTGGAGAGACTATGTCTCTCGGCTGGCCTGCATGCCTTGGACTCCCCCGGAAGACCTGGAGGAAGTGTCTGGGGTGAGGGAAGTCTGGGCATCCCTGCTGAGACTGCTGCCCCCACAACCCCCTTCCGAATAAAGCAGAAGAAGGTAGATGGATGGATGGATGGATGGATGGATGGATGGATGGATGGCGTATAAAACCCAAAACAGCCTAGCTCCGCGATATTTGCAAGACCTGAAGCCTAGAGACAACTTCTGTTGTAATAGATGCTATATAAATAAAATTGAATTGAATGGAGTGAACCCGAACATGAAGGAAGTCCATTTTAAATGGCTTACACGGCTTACACTTATATATCCAGCTGTACTCCTACAGCCCCAAAGCGCTTTACACTGCAAACATTCACCCACACACGCACGCACACATTCACACACCGGTTGTTGGCGGAGCTGCCGTACACAACGGCGCTGGCCTGACAACCGGGAGCAACCGGGGGATTCAGTGTCTTGCCCAAGGACACTTTGGTGGACACAGGCGGAACTAGGGTTCGAACCACTGACCTTCAGGTTCATGGGCGAACGCTCTACCAACTGAGCCACCTTCCCCACATTCCATTTTAGATAGGAAACTCTGCACATTCATATGTATATAAGTCAGACCACTCCTTGAATTAAAACAGCAGGACTGCAGGATTGGGCTGCAACTTCCAAAGGAATAAAAGCAATAATACAATTAAAAGATTTTGCTTAGAAGAACTGTAACATGGTGCTCTCTTTATATAATTAACACTGCTACCAGAAGAAATGGTTGGGTAAAACCATGACACTTGTAGCATGAGTCAAGTCCACAGAGTTGAATATCTTCACCAGGGTTAAAACTTTAACCCACGATACAGTCACAAGTACACAATTCATCAAATGTTCCCTTGTAAGGATTGTACAAAGAAAATTACATTTTATCAGAGAGTACATTGAAGCAGAGCTTGTCTTGTCTTTCTGGTCCAAGGCGATGAACTAGCTTCTGCGCAACCAACACAGGCGGACCACTAAAATCTGAGGCTGTCACCTTCACAGTTTGAAGCAGTGACTAAGCACAACTTAACCCTCAATGTGTTTTTGCAGCATCATCCACTGATTAATTTGGCTTCAGGGTGTCTGCTGAGGGCATTGCATCCCTCCTGTCCAATGCTGAGCCAACTCTCTCTTTCCTGGACCTTATTCACCCATTGGCTGAAGCTAAAGAAGCAGTGGTTTGACAGGAAGAGGTGAGTCAGGATTCCAGGGAGTCATCCCCATGCCAAGTTGTTCACCAGTTAGGGCTGGCCTGTATCTACTTGATGATGGCACCTGGTGGCACGCTAGTCACCTACTGTACAGGAGATTCAGACACCACCAACACTACACCCAGTTTGGCAAGAGGACTCTGGATCCCCAGTAGCTGTGTAGTATTTAGATGTGTCCTTCCTTAATATAACAAACACATCACAGCACAACATGGACCGAGACAATTCAGAGTTTACTGCATGGAAGCAGTTGATGATGAGGTAATTTGCTGTCTTTAATGGAATAACCTCAGCATTTGTGTCTTACTGAAAGCATTACGATGCTGGAGAGGCAGCTTTTCTTAATGCTTACCACGTTCCATCAAAGAAACATATCAGAACAGATTTCCAGATGGTTCTGGCCAGCTTTCATCCCTGGTGAAAACTTGGAAAGAACTTGCAAATAGAGATTAGATTGTAAATATCTGAAGCGCCTCAAAGGGCTCTGATAATAGAGTCCTGCAATATGCAGAAGGTTTTCAAAAAATAGGGCTAATGTAAAACTGAAACGGCCTATATTGAGACTAGTTTGTGATTAAACTATTAATGGGAGGACAGTGGAATCTGAGAGGCCAGGATGAGATATAACTCAGTTATCGTTCTGTCTTCCTGGCACCCAATAATAGTTGGCTCATGCACTGCTTCTCCACACTGCACTCCATCTGAACAGTGCAGCTCCCCTCTTGATCCTTGCCACTGCTCGCCACTGCTGTGTTGCCCTGCATATGCAGGCTATGAATTCATCAGTTAAGTTACGGGTTGTCTTCCTTGTTTGGGGCCTAATCTGCTTTTTGGTATCAGTTTGTGATCAAGCCATTTCTTTTATAGCTCCGCGGGGTCATTTGCAGAGGTAATGAAAGAAAGACGTCAGGGCACTGTCCCTTTTGTCATTCTGCAGGTTCTGTTCAGTTTTTATTTTATATAGAGATGAAATCACCAAAAATATTTCCTTGTCATTGCCTCACTTCACTGAGGAGTATCTAAATCCCACATTTGGTAAAATTCAACCTGTTCTTTGCTCTTCAGGTGTATAGGCATGACAATGAAGGATATATAGTTGTAAACTGCTCAACAGAAGAGTGTGTACACTCATTCATGGCTAAGGATGGGAGTTAAATCAGTCTTGTACACATGTGTACAATGCTATAACATATATGGACATTTTCTACCCCTGAGTGGGTAGAAACTATATGAGTTATATCCATCTGGTTTAACAAAAAAATGGCTGTATTTTGACAATTTTAAACACATCTCTTCCACTTGTTTTTGTGCCTAAAAACCTGTTTTCAACTTCAAGGACACATTAAACCTTCCAGGAATATCTGTGTTTAAAACACACAAGAACAATTGACCTCCTGAAACGTCTCTTGTTCAACCAAAGCTCAACCAAAACAGCTAAATGAATAGGACAGCCATCATAAGGAGGAAATAAAACATCACAGGCTCTCCTGGGAAGGACTCACGCGGTTTCTTTGTGGTGTTATTGATGGGTGCTGACTGCGGTCCGGGGCCGGCGGTATTGAAGGCAGCCACAGAGAGGTAGTACACTGTGTTCGCTTTCAGCCCAGTGATGTTAACCAGTGTGTAGTTTCCAGTTATGCGCACTTTGCCTACAGTGTCAGGCTTGGTGTCGTCTTCCCAGTACACAACCTGGCAGGGAGGGGGAGAAGGAGAGAGCATAACGTCACCCTTATAGACGCTACAGTTTTGTGGTACAATGGATTATATTTTGCAGCAGAGCAGTATTCCTTACTCTTTAAAACAAGATGACGTTTACTTTGCTTCAGGCGACATCAACTGATACGTCGGGCTGCAGGTGCCACTGTGATTAATATAGCAAGCTGGCTGACTGTTTGCTTGTCTTTGGGGGGCTCACTACTCATGTGTCTAGTATTAGGTGAAATAAGAGATAAGTCAATAAATAATTACACTGTGAAATCTTCCCTTAAAGATACTTTTGTGTTGTGTTTCCCCAGGACGTAATCAATTAAAGCTCCATATGAACAGCACTGGAGTACACGTGACGGCAGAATAACTTTTGAGAGGACTGATTTTGAATTTGATTCGATTTGAATTTCATCAGCTTCTAAGTTAAAGGGAAAGTTCGTTTTTTTACAACCTGGACCTTATTTCTGGCATTTTTTATGGTCGTATACTCACCCAGAGGTGTTTGGTGTCATTTGGAGTCCTTCGGAAGATATTAGGAGTTTTTTGCGAGCCGCTTCTCCATATAACGGTAGCGCATGAGGGCACCGCGGGACACAGACGATGCCGCGTCTAAATAACACATGATTGCCGCGAAACTCTTAATTTCTTTTATGAATCACTAGATCTGCTTCCAGGACCTGTTGTCTACATCCGGGTCTGTCTGTGTATTAAATAAATCAGTTTGTAAACAAGACCTCTGAACTCATGACGTCATCTCTGTGTGCGTGTCCCAGACCCAGCTCCGTGTACAGCTGGAGTTCTACTGTTAGTTTACTGTTAGTTATTTGAAACATGTCTGAATATTTGTCAAATTCTGAGGTTGTGGACGACGACTTTGAATATGATGGACGTCCTTACCGTTTTGAGCCAGAGTATACGGCTGAAGAGCTCACTGAACGGAGGACAGAGTGCGCGCACAGAGATGACGTCATGCAGGTCAGAGGTCTTGTTTACAAACGGATTTATTTAATACACAGACAACCCCGGATGTAGACAACAGGTCCTGGAAGCAGATCTAGTGATTCATAAAAGAAATGTGAAGAGTTTCGCGGCAATCATGTGTTATTTAGACGCTGCATCGTCTGTGTCCGGCCGTGCCCTCATGCGCTACCGTTATATGGAGAAGCGGCTCGCAAAAAACTCCTAATATCTTCCGAAGGACTCCAAATGACACCAAACACCTCTGGGTGAGTATACAACCATAAAAAAGGCCAGAAATAAGGTCCAGGTTGTAAAAAACCGAACTTTCCCTTTAAGCTTGAATCTCACAGCTGTACGGTACGCAGCTCTTATACTGTTTACAGCCTTTAGAGATTCAGCAGCTTTTATTCACTTCAGGACCGCAATTGGAGAAGTGAGCTCAGTTCCGAAAGGACCATGTGGCCAGTGCTATGGAAACTGGGAGCTTTGTGCTTTTTTCTAAAAAAAGAAAAAAAGGCAATTTTGATGGTCACAACTGACTTCCAGACACGTTTTCAGAGGTAGCAGCACTGCGGGAACTAAAGACAGCAAAGCCGTCTCTGCATTTGTTTAAAATAGGGATATCATAATTTTCGGATTTGTAGGTTTGCTGTAGGTGTCCAAAGTACTGTGGACATTTCATTGTATTATTTAAGCCTGAAATGGATCTTAACAGAGGTCTTTGAAAGTGATTTGTGAAAATATGGGATAAAGCAGGAGGAGAGCTAATAAAAGAACAACTAAACTGCAAAGCAAACTTCAAAAAAACTGCTCAATTATCATGTTTGAAGAAAAGGAATGATTTTACAAGTCACACCTCGTATCCAAGCACTCTTTCAGCGATGTCGGGGACATCTTCCCAAGTCACTTCAATTTGTGCTGCAGACAAACTTCTAGCTCTAACCCTCTTAGGAGCCACGCTGGGGACTGAAGAAATAGAGCAGAAATGTTGTGAGGATCCCGACAACTCATCCAACACAATCACACACACTAAATGCAATGAGAGGTGAGGCTCAGAGTGGAGCAACGTTTTCACTGAAAGCTATTTCCCCAGCTCTCTTATAATGGGATCTGTGACTGACATAAGGGAAGACTATCTTCTAGCAAATTCAATTAACGGGACACCTCCCTGACAGCGTGGTGTGGTAAGTGTCTGCTAGGATTTCCTGTAATCTACCAGCACAATAACTAATGTCAAGCTGACATTCTGTCGTTTGAGAGGGGAGAGAAATACAGTAACAGCTCTGAGAAAGAAAATCATTTCATCATTACTATTCAAGGACATGGTCGCGTACTCATTTGTTGTTGTGACAAAGGCACAACACACCAGGCACAAAATACAACTACTGTACATTAGGGATGGGCGGTATGGACTAAAAAATGTATCACGATAATTTGTGGCATTTATCCCGATAACGATAAAAATGACGATAAAAAAAATACCAATTCAACTCCACCTTTGTAAATATAAATCTATCTCGCTCTCAGATCCGCCATGTTTGTTACACAAAAACGTAATCAACGGGAATTTATCCTTCTCTTTCTTTCTTTCTTTCTTTCTTTCTTTCTTTCTTTCTTTCTTTCTTTCTTTCTTTCTTTCTTTCAGGCTCATTTCCTTCCTTCCTTCCTTTTCCCCTTCCTTCCTTCTTTCCTCCTGCTCTCTCCTTCCTTCTTCCCTTCCTCTTTTCTCCCTTCCTTCCTCCTTTCCCTGTTTTCTCCCTTTCCTTCCTTCCTTGTTTTCTCCCTTCCTTCCTTCCTTCCTTCCTCCTTTCCCTGTTTTCTCCCTTTCCTTCCTTGCTTGTTTTCTTCCTTCCTTCCTTCCTTCCTTCCTTCCTTCCTTCCTTCCTCCTTTCCCTGTTTTCTCCCTTTCTCCCTTCCTTCCTTCCTTCCTTTCTCCCTTCCTTCCTTCCTTCCTTCCTTCCTTCCTTCCTTCCTTCCTTCCCCCCCCTTTCCTTCCTTCCTCCTTTCCCTGTTTTCTCCCTTTCCTTCCTTGCTTGTTTTCTTCCTTCCTTCCTTCCTTCCTTCCTTCCTTCCTTCCTTCCTTCCTTCCTTCCTTCCTTCCTTCCTTCCTTCCTTCCTTCCTTCCTTCCTTCCTTCCTTCCTTCCTTCCTTCCTTCCTTCCTTCCTTCCTTCCTTCCTTCCTTCCTTCCTTCCTTCCTTCACGTACGTTGTGCATGGATTTAACGCAGAACCATAAATCATCTTTACACAAAAACTTCATCAACGGGAATTTATCGTTTTTACCGCAAGATGACAAATTCTTATCGTGAGGAATTTTTTTGACGGTATATCGTGAACGGTAAAATATCGCCCATTCCTACTGTACATATTTTTAAACTTTTTATTTGTGCCATACATTTCATACAGAAGAAACCAAAACTAAAGCTGTGAACCTTTCCATAATGAACCTCATTCACCTTTTGTGAATGGGGCATACATAATGGCATTATTTACAAGTGCACTTTGATTTTGTGTTTTGAAATGTTGTCTCTGTGACAATCTTGCACAAAACGTGCACTTTCTGTTTTGAAATGACAATTTTCATGTTTGTGCCACTCACTGCTTAGTAACTGTTTAATAAATACAGTTTTGGTAAATTTGAATTAGTTGTGATTTCCCCCTTTTTGCATGAAAGTTTAAAATTAGCATATATTAATGCAGTATGAACAAGAATGTTTTAATGTAGACATATAGCGTCATCATACTGGTGTGATTGTAGGCATCAAAGTGTTAATTCAATGCTAAGGCAAAATATCGAGATATATATCGTGACATGGCCTAAAAATATCGAGATATTAATAAAAGGCCTAGTTGCAAGGAGAGAACTTGTAGCTTATTTCAACATTGCTGTCTCCTGCTGGACTGTCATGTTTGTACCGTACCATCTTCCGCTGAGAAGACAGTGGCAACAGAGCTGAACGGCCCCTCCCCTCGCTTGTTGTAGGCTCCCACTTTGACGTCAAAAGGCGAGAAGGGCGGGATGGTGTCATTGCGGAAGACGTAACGTGCCACACCGACTGTGGAGATAACCGCTCGTGTCCACGTGACGGTGCCCACGGGCCTGAAGGCGATGATGTACCCAAAGCCCTCTCCATTCTGCAGCTCCTCAGGAACAGGCTGGGAGCAAAACACAAAACTATAGTGATATTAAAACGCATACAGACAGAGAAACTGACAGCCCCGTCTCTGCGCTGCCGTTGACTCAGGCTTCTGTGAGTACACCCAGCTTCCTCCACAGCCTTCACCACCCAGAACTCCACAACCACCTCTCACAGCGTTTTTCTGTTGCATGGGCTGTAATTGCGGCACAAGGGGAAAAGCTTTCAAAGGATGTTGCTGCTTTAGGAGGGAAAAATGGTACTTTGTAGCTGAGCCGGCTGGAGGGCACCTCCCTCTGATGTAGGTCATAAAATTCATGCGCTCAATTTTGCACAATTAAGCCAAACCATTACTTGGTGATGGAAAAAGAGTTAAATGTGACAGATGACTTACCTCCCATGTTATCACTAATTCAGACTTGGTGCCACCTCCACCTGCGACGTCAGTGGGAGCTGTATCAGGGACTAAAAAGGTACAAATCCAAAGGAAGAGCAATTACAACGCAGTTTAAAAAGTCAACAAAAATCCCCACATCAAGGTCAAATTAAATATGATATAATATCTACAAACAATGTATGACTCAGTTCTGCTCATTAGCCCATTTGAGTGTGTGAGCAGTTTAAGATGTAAATATATATTTAAAAAAAAATCAGCAGCAGGTCACATGGATTTGTCCCTTTGGACAAGCACAGCCCTCCTTCTGCAACTAATATTGTTTCTGACAGCATCAAGTGGGTTGTCCAGGAGGGTTAAATGGCAAGGAATCTTGGCATCTACTTTCCTTACAAATATAATTTATCATCATATGCTTTATATACTAGGGATGGGCGGTATGGACTAAAAAATGTATCACGATAATTTCTGGCATTTATCCCGATAACGATAAAAAAAAATACCAATTCAACTCCACCTTTTTAACTATAAATCTATCTCGCTCTCAGATCCGCCATGTTTGTTACACAAAAGCGTCATCAACAGGAATTTATCCTTTTTTCTTTCTTTCTTTCAGGCTCCGTCCGTCCATCCGTCCGTCCGTCCCTCCCTCCCTCCCTCCCTCCCTCCCTCCCTTCCTTCCTTCCTTCCTTCCTTCCTTCCTTCCTTCCTTCCTTCCTTCCTTCCTTCCTTCCTTCCTTCCTTCCTTCCTTCCTTCCTTCCTTCCTTCCTTCCTTCCTTGTTTTCTCCCTTCCTTCCTTCTTTCCTTGTTTTCTCCCTTCCTTCCTTCCTTCCTTCCTTCCTTCCTTCCTTCCTTCCTTCCTTCCTTCCTTCCTTCCTTCCTTCCTTCCTTCCTTCCTTCCTTCCTTCCTTCCTTCTCTCCTTTCCTTCCTTCTTCCCCCCCTCTTTTCTCCCTTCCTTCCTTCTTTCCTTGTTTTCTCCCTTCCTTCCTTCTTTCCTTGTTTTCTCCTTTCCTTCTCCCCCTTCCTTCCTTCCTTCCTTCCTTCCTTCCTTCCTTCCTTCCTTCCTTCCTTCCTTCCTTCCTTCCTTCCTTCCTTCCTTCCTTCCTTCCTTCCTTCCTTCCTTCCTATCTTCCTTCCTTCCTTCCTTCCTCCCTTCCTTCCTTCTTTCCTTGTTTTCTCCCTTCCTTCCTTCTTTCCTTGTTTTCTCCCTTCCTTCTCCCCTTTCCTTCCTTCCTTCCTTCCTTCCTTCCTTCCTTCCTTCCTTCCTTCCTTCTTCCCTCCCTCTTTTCTCCCTTCCTTCTCCCCTTCCTTCCTTCCTTCCCTCCTTCCTTCCTTCTCCCCTTTCCTTCCTTCCTTCTTCCCTCCCTCTTTTCTCCCTTCCTTCCTTCTTTCCTTGTTTTCTCCCTTCCTTCCTTCTTTCCTTGTTTTCTCCGTTCCTTCCTTCTTTCCTTGTTTTCTCTCTTCCTTCTCCCCTTTCCTTCCTTCCTTCCTTCCTTCCTTCCTTCCTTCCTTCCTTCCTTCCTTCCTTCCTTCCTTCCTTCCTTCCTTCCTTCCTTCCTTCCTTCCTTCCTTCCTTCCTTCCTTCCTTCCTTCCTTCCTGCGTGGATTTAACGCAGAACCATAAATCAGCTTTACACAAAAACGTCATCAACGGGAATTTATCATTTTTACCGCGAGATGACAAATTTATACTGTGGGGGATTTTTTTGACGGTTTATCGTGAACGGTAAAATATCACCCATTCCTAATATATACAGTATAAATATTGGAGCTATGCACATTTCAATCTGGGAAAAAAACTAACTAAAAATCTTGGTGTCCAGATGGAGAAGTACCTGAATTAACAGCTTTTAAGGTGGATGTGTGCACGGGACAAGCTCGGCTTTATTCCATGCAGAAACATCAACACTATTCTGCAAACATCTGATTAAAAATGTGCAGTTTTCACTCAAATCAAAATAAGATCAATTTCCATGAGAGTCCAGTGTTTTTGCCAAAGGAAAACATAGAACAACATCTGTGCATCTTTAAATTCAGAAACATGCACAGGGAAACCAGAAACCTCATTACTTATTTACGTCTTTGACTATGCAACGAGACGGGTCAGTATCTGGCAAGAATTTATCATCAGCATTTCTTTAAATACCAGCAAGAGGAGTTTCTACAGTTAAAAAGTGAAATCATGCCCTTCCATTCATCCTGGTCTTGACTTTTATTAAATTTTCACCTTGAAGGAATGTGGCAAGTAGAAAGAAGTTATTCATTTGCTACAAGTTGTAGTTGATCCTCTAAAGGGCCAGCGTAAAAACCTTTTCAGATTGCAGCAAACCCTTTAATGGAGAGTGTAAATGTGTGCAGATTTCTGACATACTGGCATCTTCCGTCCTAGTCTTGGCTGAGGGTGGGCTTGGCTCTCCGAGGCCCACGGCATTGCAGGCCACCACCCTGAACTCGTACTCCACCCAGGCGTTCAGGCCCACCACCGTTGCGGTCAGCATGTTACCATTCACAACCTCTGGCACTACAAAGTGATGAGACTCGTGATCAAAATCAAAAGTTTTTTTCAATAAATGAAAAGATAAATCAATAATTACCCTCACAAGGGAATGCAGGGATACTAGGAGGGCCGTTCTGGGATACCTGTGTCTACAGCCTGCCAGCCTACGGTGAAAGGTGTTCGGGCCTGAACTATGTAGCCGGTAATCGGGCTGCCGTTGTCCCTTCCTGGGGTCCAGGATAGTTGGGCTGTGCTGTCTGTGATTTCTTCCACTGCTACTTTGTCCGGTGGGCCTGGGGGACCTGCACCAATCAGACAAGGACGAGGGGAAACCCAAGGTGATCTCACATTTCAAGAAGCCGCTCGTCATTGAGCCCATGAAGACTTTTTTTCCCCACTGTTACATATCAGCGCCTTCATTCTCATGTCAACCTCCTCATGGTCGCTGTAATTGTGAGCCTATGATCTGCAGGACTCGAAATGGTTGTACGTTGACTTGTAAAGAAACATAGAGAAACTGGGAACTGGAGGAGATCTTTTTTTTAGAAAAAGAGAAGAGTGCGGTAAGAAGCTAATGGAGAAAAACCTATCATGTTGGTTGCCGTTGAATCTGGTAGTCTTGAATTAAAACGGTTTTCTATAATACTCTAGTCAGTGTGTAAATTGGCCAATTATCGTCATTCTCTGTGATAACCATTTGTTTAGGACCGAGCTACTGTTTAGAAACACCAATTATATTTGCACCTCTTGCATGGGCTAAGCTTACAATGTTTTAAGATTCTTCCAGCGACTCAAGACACGACTGAACCCACAGTTACTGTACATACGTTACCATGTGACATTTTTACATGTCGGTGGCATCCACTATATGTAGGTGATAACTTGGACTCAGCCCTCCTGCAGACATTCACCAATGAGAGAGTAGGAAAGCAAAAGTGGCTGCTGCCTGAGGAACGGTTGACACCTTTCTGTCAAATGGCTGTCACTCTGAGTGATATCATTTTTTTTACCTCTATTTGTGGTAAGCAGAGGTGTCTTCAGTATTCACATTCATTACTCAGGTAGAAGTATAGATACTAGAGTTTAAAAATACTCCTGTAGAAGTTGAAGTATCAACTCAAGTGTTTTACTCAAAGTAAAAGTACTGGTTTCAAAACTACTTAAAGTATAAAAGTAAAAGTAATGTATGGGGGAAAAAGGCATTAAGGACAAAAGCCATTGAAAATGAATGTATCTTAGTATAATGCAAATATATTAAAGAAGCATATATGTGTACTATTGAGCATTAACATGTGTTTCAGAGAGCAGGAGATATGATGACTAGTTGCCTATAAGTATTGTAATGGTGCAAAAAGTCAAACTTCAGAGGCATGTTATCATTTATCCTAACCTTTATTGGAATGTACATCCAAGTTTAGTTGCAGGAATCTGAGGGAACGGATGTAAGAACAAAACTGGACAAGAACATCTGAAACAACCACAACCAAATTCACTCTATCCGGATGGAGCAATTTAACTGGATAGTTTTTTTTAAAGGCCGAAATGAAATAGAGTAACGAGGCTGTTTTTAAAATGTAAGGAGTAAAAAGTACAGATAATTGTGTGAAAATGTAAGGAGTAAAAGTAAAAAGTCGTCTATAATAATTACTCCAGTGAAGTATAGATAACCAAAATTTCTACTTAAGTAAGGTAACGAAGTATTTGTACTTTGTTACTTGACACCTCTGGTGGTAAGTAAACCGAGTAATTCACACAAAGACATGCAAAAATAAGCAGCTGAATTCAACAGGTTCTTCTACCTTTGACGACCAAAATGGCAGAGGTGGACAGGCTCTCCACATCAGTGTTGATGAGGCAAACGTACTTCCCTCCATGGTTCAGCTGGATATTGCGAATCATCAGATCTCCTGATATACTCTAGAAGAGATGGGAAAATAAGGCTATGTGAGAAACCTAGTAGTTCATCTACAAGCTTTTGGCAC
Source organism: Cololabis saira (assembly GCF_033807715.1). Taxonomy (NCBI): domain Eukaryota; kingdom Metazoa; phylum Chordata; class Actinopteri; order Beloniformes; family Belonidae; genus Cololabis; species Cololabis saira. Next base: position 37,048,653 of record NC_084594.1, read on the forward strand.
AGCATTGTTTAACATTTAAAACCCTTCTCTCCACGCCACGGATGTTTGCATCTTCACTAAACAACAAGATGGCAGATGCACTGTGCACAAATAAAGCTTCTGGCTACCCTTCAGGCTACATGACTGACCACGTGGCCTCACAAGCCCCTGAAAACCAGGCACCACACAAAACAAACACAGCTTTGCTAATTGGCAACACATCCCACATGTAGCTCAAGCATAGAAAATGCTTTAATTATTATTATTACTATTATTTTATTCCTATCGATTTATCTATTTTCATTATTTTATTACAAAAGCTGCATGCATGTGGTTTCCATCTGGAAAAAACCCACAGCTTGATGTTAAACTTATTTTTGCTCTCTTAATAAAACCAGTGCAGAAGAATAATAAAAGCCAGGCAGGTGGTTGATACTGATCTATATTTTACAAAGTTTATGGTAAAAAAATAATAAATTGTCAATTTTTTGGTGACGTTTTTGGGTTCATTTTACTCAAATGTGACAGAGAGCTTTTATTTACCTAAACTACAGAGGGTAACATGACCTTCTTTTACCTTTTACAAGTGTAATTCGTTATATTTTAATAAGAAATCTTGCACCCCTTTTCATTGTTGAAGTTACTGCATGACATTGTTAATACAAACGTAACACGATCTCCTAAGTTGATCACAAATTTGCAGGGGGTCCAGGACCCCAAAAACGCTCCAATAGACCATAAAACTCAAACTTGAGGTTCTACTTTACTCATCTAAAACTGAGTTTTGTCAGATGAAAACAGCTTGAGTTAATCACGTAACGACACGCCCAAAAGTCCACACTGTGTCAGAATGACTGCACAGAGTGCAACGAAGACGCCATTGGAGTGTCTTACACAGTTTCACATGCACTGAATTTGTCATATTGCTGTTAGTGCTGAGTTTAAAAATTACCTTTGGACGGATCAGGTCGTTAAAACTTTGAGTCTCTTTCAGGGATTGACAAGAAAAAAATTGTATATGCATCCACAAAAAAAGAAAAAAAGAAAATGTATAATCTTGTTGGAGAAATTTCGTCGAGCCAATCTCATAATTAAACTCTTATTCACCCGCTGATAAAGCATGTCAGCCTTTAAGAAGGAGCATGCTGCACTGGAAAGTCGTCACCTGGGGGCGAGTCAGGCAAACATGGTGGCAGTCACAGTAGATTGGATCACCCCTAGTGGCCAGTCATCGGAGCTGCACTCTACCGTAGCGCTGAAAGAACGCTTGTAAGGCTTGTAAGGCTAAGCCAAACGGCATTTTCACGCAGTCAGGAGAGAAAAAGATGATCTCTCTTTTGTTTCCTTTCATTTCCTTTCTACACACTTAACAATTTTCTATGTGCCACGTCTAATTTGCTTTCCAATGCCAGCCACCACCTGGAAGACCTGAGCGCTCGCCATGAGTTGCAAGGCATCCTGTCTTGGCAAGAGGAAAATGAAAAGGCAGATTTGCTTTAATTATGTTAATTAATTCATCAGAAGCTGTTGAGCTAGGAACTGGTAATCTCTCTGGACAGAGGAAACAGATTCTGTGAAAATTATATCTCATTAAATGCCGTTGCACCAATGTCACTAGTCTTTGCCATCTGCATTAAGGAAGATGTGGGTCTGGCATGTCTGCAACTGTGTGAAGGTACTCTGGATGATATCGACCTTTAACACACGACTGGCATTGATCAGGCTACAAATGCTGTATGATAAATGGCTCTACAATAAAAGTGGATTATTTTTAAACTGACAAGATCCGAACAATTACATTTGCCCTTAATCATTAGGAACAAATATTCAACGCAGAGTCATAATTTAACGGTATAAGGGAAATTTAGTGGTGCCCGGCCTGGTGAAAGCCAGCCAGCTCGTTACCTAATTATTTCAGGGCTCAAGATTCCTACATAGGTATGCAAATTTAATTATGTCGACAGAAGATGATAAGAAAATGTTCTCCCTCAAGGTAACAGAGGGGGAACATTAAGGGGATACAGAGCAGAAAGACTTTATTAAAGATGACCCTCTGAGATAAAAATGGCATTTCACCAATATTTTCAGGGCTGAGACATCCAGATGATAATTCTTATTTTTATGTGCATGGAAGACTGAATGTAACCCACTCAAAAGATGCTTCTATCTAGGGCTGGGCGATATATCGAGTATACTTGATGTATCCCGGCTTCTACTCTGTGCGATGTACAAAATTACTATATCGTGAATATTCGAGTATACATTGTCACGCATTTGCTTTTAGCCGCGGGCATTAAATTAGAGGCTTTTTGCAGTCTCTCGTCTCGTCTCTCCTTCTCAGAGAGATAAAACAAGTGCACCTAGTTACATACGTCAGTCACGTGCGTGCATCGTCATACGCCCAGCAGAAAGGTGCTGCTGGTGTCGGCGCTGCTGTCCGGGACGCCGGTGAATTCCGCCTAAACTTTCCCAAACTCGGCCTGTTTGCGCCGTGAGCTCATCCGCACGGTTGCTACGCGCGACGGACCCTTTTCAAAGCAAACTGGGACGGTTTAGTAAAGACGGGAGGGGATGTTTTCTCCTCGCACGGCTCTCCGGAGAGCCGAGGAGCCGCTCAGTGCGACACGCGTCCGTGCAGCGCGCCGCCGAGCCTTTCTCTTCCAGAACTGAGAAACGTCACCTAGTGTTGCTTAAATGTGGCCACATGAAATCAATCACTATCATCGAAACAAAGTCAAACAAGACTATATATGGCATCATATTTCTAAATGTAAGTGAAAGTGATGTAAAGTAAAGGAGGAGAGGATGAAACATTGCAGTCCCTACACCTACAATTAGTCTTAATATAAAGGTGCTGTAAGGGCCCTCCTGCTCAGAGCAGCTCATCCTGGTAAAACCTGGACCAGAAGATGTTCTTAAATGAAAATGTTTATGTTTGTGCCACTCACTGCTTAGTAACTGTTTAATAAATACAGTTTTGGTAAATTTGACTTATTCCCCCTTTTTGCATGAAAGTTTAAAATTAGCATATATTAATACAGTATGAACAAGAATGTTTTAATGTAGACATATAGAATCATCATACTGGTGTGATTGTATTCATCAAAGTGTTAATTCAAGGCTAAGGCAAAATATCGAGATATATATCGTGTATCATGACATGGCCTAAAAATATCGAGATATTAATAAAAGGCCATATCGCCCAGCCCTACTTCTATCCCCTGCTGGTCGTCTCTGTGGTTTCTCTCTACTTGGCATACATCTCTGCTTCAATAATACTGCTGTCTATGAGGTCCTTGTCCAGGCAGAGGAGCCTGCCCCTCCACACCACATAGTATATCCAAATGAAGGCCACAGCAACCAGAAAGCTCCAGGCGAATGCTGGAAATGACTCACCCCACCCACTCTCTCAAAATGATATCCGTCTTGCTGGAAGTCGATGAGCTGGCCATTGAACGCCCAGGAGAAAGAGACATCCAGCGCTGCATCGTGGGCAATCTGGCAGGGTAACACAATGCTCTCACCAACAATAATCTCCATGTTAGTGGGCCTCATGGTGATTCTGGTGGGCTCTGACGAGACAACAATAGGACAGCACATGCATGTTAATATATCTGCCAGCAACACCTCTGATACCACTCTGACCCCTGCAGCTTCGCTCTCAACAAGTCCCCGTCATTAAATCAGCCACGGAATCGCAGTTAAATGACCATTTATATTCCAAGCCCACCCATTAGGAGTTTTTAGTGGCACCTTGGGTTTGAACTCTGTGATCTGGGATCAGTTTGGAAGAGAATGTTAAAACGGAATCACAGAAATCAGAACACACTCTCACCAGTGACGGTGGAGGATTGGAAGCCTCAGAGTCTGTTATGAAAAGGTTACAGTAATTAAATTCCATGACATTAAATAGTTCAGCTGTCAGTTTACGAGAGGAATAGAAGCTAATGAGAATAAGTTTGATGGCCAGAGACACAGCAGATTAAACCAGGGGGCTGCATAAATGTGGAACGTCACAGCACTCATGAATAATGACCTTTAACGAGATCAAGGATAATGTTTGTTACTGCATAACTGCCTTTTTGTATATTGAATAATATAATGCTTAACAATTTCAACAATAAACCTGGTTCTGAGTATTATGACTGAGGGGAAAAAAACAGTCTCAAACCAGAGAAACAGGAACCTTTGTGGACGCCAAGTGTCGCTTTAAGTTTGGGAGGTTTTTACTGGAGCGTTGCTAATTGGCATGAAGAACAGAGTTCATTATATCGCTTTCATAAAGTCTTCCCAAGGGTAGATATACGGATGGCATGCTTGCTGTCGTTGGAAACCAGGTATCAGATTCCTCCATAAATTATTAGATAATTATTCAAAATAATAGTCCTAACAGTCCCGACAGGTTGGCCACACCATCTGGTATAAAAACAATCCTGGATTATGTTAAGAGCCAACTTCAGTTGAGTTTCCTAAACTCACTGATTTGTCTGTTGTGCCTATGCAGCTCAGAGTGAAACGTAATTTCCCACTCTTTGGTGTCGATAAAGTAACACATCGAGGCACCACCAAGCTCTGCAGTGGGTGATAAAACTGCTCTGACAATCACAGTATCCATCTATCCAGGAGTGAGACTGGTGAGGCGGGGCGTTTGCTCAGAGCTTAAAACCAGGTCACCCTCCTGCCATCTAGGATGTGATGGTACAGCGGTACATGCTGACTTAGGAGCAGAGGTTTCCACTCTTGCCTCTTTTCTTCAGCACCTTGCTGCTTTAATTTTTGATTCCCTCTGGAGGTAATAAGGCTGTACTGGATTGTGTCATGTGACATTGTGTCAGGCTTTATTTAGCAGATTTTCAAACAAAGGCCATATTACTGAGCACTGGAAACACCCCGGTCTGTAACTCCTCTGACTTAGCAGTGATAATTAAAGTAAGTTTATCATCATTGTGCTTGACGTCATTCAAACCCACTAAAAGCCTTTAGCCCCTTAGACAAGCCACAGGCATTACAGCTCCGGGTGCTATTGCCTGAAATGAGCCGAAGGCATGATATGTTCCTACATCTACCACCCTGGACCTTGGAGTCAACTCCAGTTCGACTTTACCAGCATTAGCATCTTGGTTTGGGTAAAGACAAACGTATGAGTAGTCCCAAAGATGTAAACACTTCTTTATGACCCTTGAGTAAATTTGAGTCATAACCCTTGATCCTTCCTTCCAAAGTGGTAAAAATGAAAGGCATATTTTATCCTCTCTAAGTCATAAATGTCTTGATTAAAAAGTGACCACAAATCATGAAAAAATAAATCTCCCACTTCTTACTGAAAATAGACAAAAAGCAAATGGACAGCATGTAAGGTGTTATATAATAAAGCAAGTATTGTGGGTGTCTAATTTTGTATTCATTGGAGAGAGCATGCAGACACACAAGCTCGCTTTTGTAACCTTATATCAAAACTCATAATGTCACAAAACATATATGAGAACCTTTCACGTGAACCCCCACGCAGCTGCAGTAAAAGCTGCTGCGCACAGCACGTGGCAGCAGCCAGTCTCCAACTTACAATACCTGTAGTTCAGGTAAGTGTTTCATAGAAATAAGGATCAATATCTGTCAGCATCAACAGCTGATGAAAACCAGTTTAAATTCAGTTTTAGTTTATCTTTCTCGCTTAATTTTTACACTAACAACAAAGTGTGTGATGGGAATTCAGCTTAATTATCTCCAGCTGATTGTCTTTCTCTTCTTTTCAGCATTTTTTCACCAAAAAAAACATATAAAATATAAATCTAATCCAATATCATCATTATTATTTTTAAAAGAACAACACTTACCGGTGATAAGGAGCCGTCCAGTCGTGCTTGCTGCTCCAAACTGATTCTTGGCGATGCACGTGTAGCTGCCGGCGTCCCGCATGGTGACGTTAGTCAGTTTTAATGTTCCGTTTGGGGACAAAGATATTCTGTGGTGAACAAGAGTAGATGAATAAAAGAAAACATTTAACACAAGTAACTGAGGTGAATAATGCACAGCTGGAAGGGCTTAGCTTGTTTGTAACGCATTCTGTCAATAATACTTAAATTGGTCTTCAGGTAAGTTTTGTTTATGTTTTCAATTTTAATCAAATGTTTTCATATTATTGTCAAAAACAAAAACCATCTGTGACAGAACCTAAGGAAACACAAGGTCTAGATTTTAAATGTGGAAAGCTGCCGGCAGGGCGACCCACCGACCAACCAACCAACCCACCGACCCATCAGCCCATCGACCAATCAGCCGATTAACCGATTGACCCATCAGTCCATCAACCCATTGACCGATCAGCCCATCGACCCATTGACCGATCAGCCCATCGACCCATTGACCGATCAGCCCATCGACCCATTGACCGATCAGCCCATCGACCCATTGACCGATCAGCCCATTGACCCATCGACCCATCAGCCCATCGACCCATCAGCCCATCGACCCATCGACCCATCAGCCCATCGGCCCATCGACCCATCGACCCATTGACCCATCGACCCATCAGCCCATCGGCCCATCGACCCATCGACCCATCAGCCCATCGACCCATCGACCCATCGACCCATCAGCCCATCGACCCATCGACCCATCAGCCCATCGACCCATCGACCTATCAGCCCATCGACCCATCAGCCCATCGACCCATCGACCCATCGACCCATCGACCCATCAGCCCATCGACCCATCGACCCATCAGCCCATCGACCCATCGACCTATCAGCCCATCGACCCATCAGCCCATCGACCCATCGGCCCATCGACCCATCAGCCCATCAGCCCATCGACCCATCAGCCCATCGACCCATCGACCCATCGACCCATCGACCCATCGACCCATCAGCCCATCGACCCATCAGCCCATCGACCCATCGACCCATCGACCCATCGACCCATCGACCCATCGACCCATCGACCCATCAGCCCATCGACCCATCAGCCCATCGGCCCATCGACCGATCAGCCCACCGACCCATAAACCCATCGATCCACAGACTCATCAGCCCACAGACCCACCGACCCACAGACCCATCAGCCCATCAACCCATTGACCCATTGACCCATTGACCCATCGACCCATCGACCCACAGACCCACCGACCCACTGACCCATCAGCCCACAGACCCATCGACCCACAGACCCATCAGAGCAACTTGGGAAGGACCCCAATTCCGCAAAGTCGAAACGCTGTGTAAATGTAAACACAAACAATGATTTGCAAATAACATAAGGCCATCAATACAACATAGTAGACATATCAATGATCAAAAGTTATTATCCAGGCATGGAAAAAGCTGCTCTTGCATATAAGCGAGGCTCCTTCACGATTCCATTTTAAACTTTTATTCCTCAGCTTTCAACCTTAGCAAAACGTCTCTTTATTTGAAAGTAGGTGTTTTAATTGGTCTTATTGTGCTGAATTTCAGTTGTCGCCTGATGTTTACCTGCTTTATGTTTCTTATAGTTTTTAGCAGTCAGTTCCGTGCAGCACATTGTTTCAACCGTGGCTGTTTTAAAGTACTTTATAAATAAAGTTTGAGATTGGTAAATCATCTTTACTTAGAAAATCTAAGGTAATATTGTATACCTATTTATGCCACTGACCAGTTGCCAGTTAACTGCATTAATTGCCAGATGTTCTTGCAGGCGTGTCTTCTGATTACCACTCACTTTTCCTACTGTCTGTTTCCATGTCCCAACTTTTTCTTAAATGCGTTGCTGCCATCAAATTCTACGTTATGTTTTTTGCATTTAGTTTTTATTTTCATTCTCAGCTTTTTGGTTAAGCTACTTACTACCTGTTCAGACAATAATATCCTAAAATAAATCCAGTTCAACAATACATAAAAGAAAACAGTAGAACATAAGAGGTAGAGCAATCCCCCTAAAACAGATCCACAAATGGTGAAAAGTCCGTAAATGTGAGCACCATTACAACAACGGGGCTGGGACCTTACATGATTATATGTGGCAATGCTAATTTGCTCTTTGATATTTGTACAAATGAGATGAGTCATAAATAACCAAAACATAAGAGCAACCTTTAGATAACTAGCATTAATTTACAGTAACTGAATAAGACCAGTGAGATGCCGGTCACTGCTTGGTCACAGGTGCTGCTACCGAATTATAATTTTACCGTTCGTAACATGACTGTATGAATGAAATAACATCTTTTTTTTTACCAGTCACACATTTCTGATGTTTTTCTCTTTTAAATAGTATGTCAGCCCCACGTAAAGTAGGCATAAGTGAAATGTCTGGAGCTCAAGATGCAGCTTCTCCTCTGAACACCTCGAAGCTGTTAGGATATGATGCTTTGCTTATACTTTTCTTTTTCAGACGCCTCTCCATATTTAGAAGTCAGGGAATGATTCAAGCACCATTTCTTAAGTGAAGTGGGATTCATGTATTGGACTTTTTATATATCAGCTCAGCTTTTCTTCACCAGCCAATCTAAATGTCTCTCAGTGGATTGCTCAAGTGTGTCTGTGTCTGACTTTCTGAATTTTTCCATTTTTAATTGTCCTTTTGTTTTGAGAGAAATCTCCTGGTGTATTCCAGAGGAAATCTGATGAAGACGAGTAACAAACTAAATGAAGCACCACCTTCTGATGCCAAAAGTGCTGCTCGATGTGCGTCTTTGTATTAATCGCGTCAGTGTGGAGGGTTTCTTGTCTTGGAGGATTTCTCCGATCTCCAAACTACAGCAAGATTTTTATGCCTCAGCAGTCTCGTTGTCTGCATCAGTCACAGTCTCGAATCTTTTTGTTAAAACATGATTAACAAAACAGACAATTAGAGGTGCAAAAGATTCAGTCTCACTTTTAAATCCCTTTCACTGTCTAAAGCTGGATATACTTTACCTTCATCTGTTATTAAATTTGCCAATCTTTTATCTCCTTAAATATTTAACACATGCAGTGTTGGTACAACCATCTGGGATCTTCATACCTCATTTCAATCTATTTCCATATGAAGATACATGCACCATATTAGCTACAGTCTGTGCAGTGTTTCTAGTGGGTGCCCTGCTCTCTTCTTTTCTCATTAGCTTTTACTTTTATGCAGTTGCACAAATACCACATACAGTATTGAAAGAAGTCAGCTTTGCAGTGAATGTGAATGAAAGCTGCAGGGAATATGCACTAGGACTTTTATCCTACCTTTCAGTTCCTTGCAGGATCTCATTCCCTTTCTTCCACAGGCTAATTGCTGGGGGCGAGGCCTGAGGCTTGCATTCAAGAGTGACTTCCCCGCCTGAGCGAGCTTTTAGCAAGGCCTTCAACTGACTTTTAGAGAAACTTGGAGCTGAAGCTGTGCGTATAGGAACAAAGAGATGTGTAAGATTAAAACAATATAGAAAAACTGGAGCCTTTGCAGATAAGCAGTGCTGCAGTGAAGGAGGACTTCCTTTCGCTTTATGTAACAGAAGCTTAAAAACTCAGCACAAAGTCCATTGAGCTTAAGGCTATTTCACACTGGTCACCGCATCATTCAACTTTGCACAACATCCACTTTCATCATGTCTCCAGGCGGCAGCCAGTGTCTCTACTCATCATCACATTCAACTTAACCATCATTAGGGCCCTCAAATGTCATCACATGCATCAAGAGAGAATTGAATTTCTCATGGAGCCAGTCAGATAGAAGTCATCAAATATTTGCAAAAATCAATACCTGGTCTACATGAGAAATCATGCACAATGACACAAGGCAATGTGTTTGCAGCAACCAAATCAATATATAGAATGACTGAAAGTAAGTTGAGACACTCTATCAAATTTATATTTTTGCTGGTTGAGCCCATTGTGACATCCAGTGTGTGTGTGTGTGTTTGTGTCACACTACATGAGATAAGCAGTATAAAAGCCAAAGGAAGAAGGCAGTCTTACCTAACACTATTAGTTGGGCACTGTAATAAATAATGCCATGCTTGTTTTCAGCCACACACTGATACATCCCAGAGTCGGACAGGTTTAACGCAGTCACAGAAAGGGCCCCATTTTCAATTTGTACCCGGCCCTGCAGAGCAAAGACAAATCATTCTGCATATTCATTGTGAGGCCACCCTACTATGTCTGAAGGCACAGTAGCAATTATTGGTACCCCATGAAGGGAGGACAGCAGGAGAGCAAAAGAGGAAAAGATCCTAGAAAAGTTGTGTGTCAGTGAATGTTTAAACAGGTCAGAATAGATGAGGAAGCAGCAGCGAAAACTGTGAATTTGCATCTAAGGCACAGTAAAATGGAGCAATGTTGCAAAAGCATAGACAGTCCATTAAAAAATCATTTACATTTTGTACTCTTTCGTCTGGAAAAATGTAATGGTAGTTCTAATGATGATGGGTGATTTTAACCCAATAAACTGGTAAATGCCCCACAATGCAATCCATTGCTCCTTTACAATGCTGCAGGGGAGGGGAACAATGCTTCCTAATTATACCAGGCAAGGCAAGGCAAGGCCAGTTTATTTGTATAACATAATTCAGCACGAAGCTGATTCAGAGTGCTTTACAGAGGCATTGAAGCATCGCATAGAAGAATAAAGCCATGATTTAAATTTTAAACAAAAAGAAAGAAAGAAAGAAAGAAAGAAAGAAAGAAAGAAAGAAAGAAAGAAAGAAAGAAAGAAAGAAAGAAAGAAAGAAAGAAAGAAAGAAAGAAAGAAAGAAAGAAAGAAAGAAAGAAAGAAAGAACAATAGATAAAATCAGTAGTTAAAATAAGATCAAATTTTGAAACTCAAGCTCAAAAGTATCAGTGGGCTTTATACTGTGTGTACATACATATATATATATATATATATATATATATATATATATATATATATATATATATATATATATATATATATATATATATATATATATATATATATACATATATATAAAGTTTGGACACACTTTTCTCATCCATTTCATTGGTAATAGATAGATAAATCGAGACGGATAGAATGCCAGGGAGATAAAGAGAGAGGGCCTCTGCTTCTTATCCCATAGCAGTCTTTGTGCTCTTATTGTACACCTTGCATTAACTTTCATTATGATTGATCCAGATTGTGGGCTGGGCTCTGCCTCACTATAGGAAGAATAATTAATGAAAACTATAAAATGGTTTGACATGTTGGGTAACGTTAATTTACCATCAATTACCTGGAACATTACTCTGAGAGAATCCTTATCTTAGCATATAGACTATAACAAGTCTATAGGAACATTTTTTAATTTCTTTAATTCAAAATAATTTAAGGGAAATTGGGCGTTAATGTCTCAGAGATGTTTAATGTGTTCAGAATGTTTCTCAAAGGGCTTTCTCTCATGCTTTTTGGTCTATCTTCATTTCCCTGATTCAGTTTAACAATTAAGTGCTGGTACCCCAACAAGTCATAAAATATTGCAGCCAGTATCCAAACTGTGAAAAGCACATAATACACCAATTCAATATGTTGTCGCTGGAAACGTATCTGTGCATATAAAGCAGTCATTTGTGCAGCTAATACACAAACTAATGTAAAAACTGAATGACCCATAGTAGGTCTATAGCTTAGGTCCACAGCTTAATCTCATCTGGAAGTGACCACCATTTTTCCAATAATAAGTCAAGAATTACAACAAAGTCTCATACCTCAGGTATCACTTGCTCCCCATTCTTCATCCAACTGTAGGACGGTTTAGGCTTTCCATTGGCCTTACACTCCCAGGAGAGGTTTTCCTCTATGGACAGAGCTGTGTCTGTCATTGTCTGGAGCCAGTGAGGTTTAGCTGGTAACAAATGAGAGGATTACCTATTCAAACATGTATTTTAATTATAGAATCCATGAACCAAGAAAGACTGGTATCAGAAATTACACGGCTGTAAAAGCAGCTTTGTATTAAAGCTTGAATTATAAACAATAAATGAGCTCAACACATGATTAATTCATCTAATGAGGAATACATTGATGTATCAATTTTAACAAGAAAATCTTTTGAAAGCACCTATAATAATCACATTTTTTTAAATTATACTTATAAATTAACTAGGTATAAAAATTCCTTAAAACATCATTACAAAACTGTTGGAGACAAACAATTATGATTCAAAGCTTTCCCGTTTAACACTGTTTCATCTTTGCATCTAATTTCCTTCTTTGCCATTTCATTTGAAATGGCTCACTTACCATGGAAGGCAACACGACCCCGTGCAGCATTTTTGCCTCGCCGGTTCTCTGCCATACATTCATACGTCCCCGAGTCTTCCTGCTGGAAATTAGGGATTTCAAGGACGGCATTTGAATTCTTCAGTTTGACTTTGCTGGGTAAAGGGACACCACTGGTCCTCCTCCAGCTTATTTCTGGGATAGGGCTGCAAAAGAGAAACAAAAAGTTCTCAGGATTTAAACTGTCAGTCCTTGTGATTAAAGTGTGATTAAGCACAGGGAGAAGTCCAGACCTTGTGAATTATTGTTTCCTACAAATTAAACAGTGATACTTCAGAATTTCGTTGCTTTTAAGGGGACTGTTTCCCGTCCTATATTGTTTCACCCTGGCCCTTAATCTTCTGTGGATTAATGAATTTGAGAATGATTTATTTTGCACTTGTGCATTGTTAAGTAATCTCAAAGCTATAATTTGGCTGTGGATCAGGAGACAGAGTGGTTGTCTGCCAATAGGAAGGTCATTGGTCAACAAGACAAGAAAAGCCTAATATAAAAGCAGTTCATTTATTATTAAACATTCAATCATGAATGAACCCATAGCTTTTGTGACACAGGCATTGATGTTGACTTACTTTCCCAGGGCGAAGCATTCCAGGTTAACCACAGATTCTTTTGCAGCTGGCACTGGATCTGGGAAGTGTACTTCTATTTTGGGTTCATATTCACCCATTACTCCTACAATGGGGAAACGGCAGAAAACAATCTCTTTACATCAGATCAGACCAGCAGACATGACCCTGATGCTGCATCAGAGGGAAAACGCTAACACAATGAGACAGCTATCACAAAAGTCCTTGTGGGTTTTGACCAAAAGTGACGATTGCAGGGCATATAAAGAGGGAGCGGAATCAGAGGTGCTTTATAAAAGATTCAGAGAACACGTCAGGGAAAAGGTAGAGATTTATTGCTCGGCAGAGATTTGTGAATGAGACTTCATTTATGATTTTATTTATATTCACATCACTCGGACGGTGAATAGACTTCTTTGCAAAGATAATGGCAGGCCCTTTACCATGACTATTACTTCCCCACAACCTTGGAGAAAGAAAACGATTTCTATCCTGGGCATGCGTATCATACAATAAAAGCATAAAATAATGATAGAAATACTACTACTGTAATTTTTTTAAATGGCAGTAAATGAAATAATTACTTTGACTGCAGGTAATCGATTCATTAATAGTCATATACTGCTCATTCTTCAGGCTTTCAGAACCTGAAATGCCTTCATTCATTTATGACTACTAATATTAATATTTTTTCAAATGCAAGTAAATCCACTTATGTCCTTTTCAATCAACAGGTATTTCCTTTTTGTGCTACTTTATTCCTCTACTGTGCCATGTTTCTGATTCAAATATGAACATTTCTTCTAATTTGATTAGAAAGTTTGAGTCATTTATTTTTGTATGAATAATAAACATTTCATTTAAAAAAAAGCATTTAAAGTCCTACGTAGTTACTGATTTAAAACTTGGTTTCCAATATTTATCGTCTCGTATTTCACAAAAATAGTGTAGTCAGCTAAACTGTTATTTTAAATTAAGTAAATGATCTACAGCCCAGTGATGAACTGGATCCTCTTTTATTTCTAAAGTAGGACATACCAGGACATGATACTTGAAGAAAAGAAAAATCATCTGTTTCTTCCCAAGTCTGAAAATTGAGTAAATACCTCCTCAGATGAACAACATCACATGGCATATTACAGTGCTTGCTTATGTCCTTCTTTTTTTGATCAAATTGTTGGCAAAAAATAAGACCACAATACAAAAAGATTGAGAGAAAAGCTAACTAAGCTAATTATATTCCATGTTTTTCTTTAGCAGCAAAAACTAAAATGAATCAGTCACTCACATCATTGGAGAGGAGTCCATACTTCCTCAAAATGTTGCTTAATTGTCATCGAAGTCTAAGTCTAAGTGTGTTGACATGCTGGTGTGTTTGCAGCTGCTGTCCCGACACAAAACCCAGTGTCAGGAAAGTCCAAACCATGATCCCTCCTCCACTGTGTTCGACAGTCAGTAGCAGCTGTTTGGTTTTCATCAAACATGCTACTGTCTGTGATCTAATAACTGTCATGAATCCTAACATATAAGATGCATAATGAGACTTTTAGAGCCTGAGATGTATCCCACTGCATGTCAGTAGCATATACAGCCCGCGGGTGCTAATTCATTCCTTTTGCCCTTTTCTTTTTTAACTCATGTTCTCAACAAATCGTCATACAAACACAAACATACTGTTTCCTACTTTTGGACCTCTTCTAAATATTTCATATACTTAATTTAGTAATTAATTTGGTGCAGCTCTCAGACACCACCCATGTGCATAGTCCTCTGACCAATAAAAATAAAAAATTAAGAAATAAGATCCATTAAGATAGATTAAGACAAGGATAATATTACAGTTTAAATAATCATTACACCCCACACACAGACACACAGACACACACATACACACACACACACACACACACACACACACACACACACACACACACACACGCACACACACGCATGCACACCGTACATTCCTTACTAACCAATTTAAATTGTAACTGCAAGAGGGATGGAGGATGTTTCTACCTGCTGTGCCTCCTCCCTGAATTGACTATCAAATATTCAGGCCACAACACACGAGCACTATCTAATAAGATGCTCCTGGCTTAATTGCTGCCTGTACACAAAGTTCCTGTAGACTTCGGGGGGCAGATGTTCCCATGATCTTTCCTGCTGTCCTGACTAGACTGGAAACCTGTGTTTTGGATTCAACTGTTAGGTTACCAGAGCAGCTGGGGATGCCATACCTCAGCACTGATTCAGTTACTGCTCCGTAAACAATGAACAGAATGTCTTTACAGACGCCATCAACGTCTGTGATTACAACTCAGGGTTACAACTCATATCCCAAGTGTGTTTAGTTGGTAAAACCTGATTGTGTAAACCAGTCAGGTAACTGAGCCCCGGTCAGATTGTGTCGCATATGAAGCTCCATCATCATTCACATAACGGGAACAGCTAAATGACTTTCCGACTCCTGATTACACGACAGTGAGATGAGGAATATGAGCAGCCCCAAACCTGCCAGCTGTGAAAGTTGCAGCCTCACTTTTCCAGATTGATGGGCAGCAACAAGTGGTCCTCTAATACCGTTGCTGATTTTCCTTCAGGCTCAGGACCAACAGGCAACCTGCCAAAACTGCTGTTGTTGAGGTCACACTTGACAATGAATTATTCAGGTGCAATACTAGCGCCACATGGCTGCTACAGATTTTCTTAATTCTTATGGAAGCAGTGAGGGTTTAATTAGTTTTACACACACTGCGTCTCAATCTTGGCTTTATATTGATTAAATAAATAATGACAGTATGTAATATGTTGACGCATTGTGTTCATCTCAGGTTGCATTTATCTAATTTCAAACTCTCAGAGTGCACTGAAGGTCACAAAACACTGCTGGTGCGCCGTGAGGGTTAAGCAGCACCGTCGCTTAACTTTAGCAACATTCCCTCACAGCTAGAAGTTTCTTGGTGCAAAGTTAGCTAAAATTAACTCAGGCCTTTCTGTGTCAACTTTGCGTGTTCTTTCGATGCTTGGTATAAAAAACAGATGGATGGAAGAATGAGGGAAAACCTCCTAGTTTAAGATAGGTGACCCCTATCTTTGAAACACAATACATTTGTCAACTTACTGCACTTGTGTCTCTTTTAAACAGCATCGGTTTGATTTTTTCTTTTTAATAGATTGAACCTTAATGTATCACAATAGAGAATATATAAAGTCAAAACAGGCCAACAGCACACTGAAACAAAGAAAGGATGTAGTAATTCAATTCTTTTACCATCACTCCTGAGGACCAAAGGTGTTGGAGAGCTAAGGACCTTCTCCCTCGTGACGGTGTTGTTAACCACGCAGGTGTAGTTCCCCACATCTGATCGCTCCACTTTAGCAATGTACAGACTCCCAGTCTCTTGAGAGATGAATCTTCGACTGTTTTGTTGAACAAAATTTGGGTACTTGTTGAAGGTCCATGCAAATATCAGCTCTGCAACAGAAGGGAAAGAGTTCAGCTTAGTACCTGAAGAAGAACTTGGTGGTCCGCCATCAAATCTTGATTGAACCAATTTAATCACAGTCTATAGTGGTGATTCAGAAAAAAAAGATCATCTCTTTAGGGAAAGTAAGTGATTTCGAGTAAAGTCAACTTAAACACAGTACAATTCAAGCCAGTTCAAATCATGTTAAAGTTAAATTCAATCCAAATCAAACTAATTTACCACTTAATTTAACATGATAATAACCTGAACAGTATGCCCTGCCTGCATACGCAGCGTGACGTGTGACACTGAACAGGAAAAACCCTCTTTAAATGGGAAAAGAAGTCCAGCAGAACCAGAGTGAGAAATGATGGCCATCTGTCTCTAGGACAGAACAAAGACACAAACAAATCCAAAAACCATGGCCATGCTAACAGAGGAGGAAGAAGAAAATGAATAGGAATAGCTGTGTACAGAGATAAAGGCAGCTATAGGTGAGGAAAGTCCCAAAACATACAGTTTAGGTCCATAGCAGCATAATGAAAGGGGTGGTCCAGGGTCACCTGAGTCCCCACAACTACAGGCTTTATCAGGAACGTTAGTAAGGGTTTTTGCCTTCCTAAACCAAACACTTGCATATGAGAATTCTAGATCTCAGACAGACTTTACATATATGGATGCGATGACTGAAATAAAAAAAACTCTGCATCTTGGCATGTTAGCAGATCCCATCATTTCCATCCACTTATCCTGGTTTCCTCAGGAAGAAGTACCAAGAATGTAATGGTTATCAGTGCAGAAAACATGGGACCAGAGGAAAGGGAGCGAAACAAACTGGATTACAGCGCGTCAGTGGCCCTCCCTTGACACATGGCCTCCATTCCCCGGGTCCCTGAGTGTATTCAGTTTAAGGGCGGTATGAATGAATGAATGGTTAGATTGCGGGATCAATGAATTCAAAATATGGAAAGAAGAACATTTTGTCACTACTCCCCACAAATGGGAGGTCTACTGAAAGATGATGAATTGTGTCGTGATGAATTACTGTCATTGTCAAGAAACATACACTGCACATGCTTCCATGAGCAAGGAGATGTTTCCACGTTATCTCCTACTTCAGAGGTGAGCCAGGTCTGAGGAGGAAGGTGTATGCAATGACTGTCAATCATTCCCAGCATCCCCTCAGGGGGTGGGGGAGGCACTTGGCTTCGGATGGGCTGAATCGTCCGAGCCGAATGCAGCAATGCAAATGCAAAGTAGGAGCCACATAGCTCAGGATCAGCATCCCCCCACCTCCCCATCCCAACTATGTGGCTGAGACGAGTAGTGAAAGAATATTCCAGCACATTTCTCTCTCAAGTGCAGAGTGAAACAGTAAACAGGGGCCATTATTAAAATAAAATGCTTTTTATGTAAACAAACATCTTTGTTCATGTACAAAAGCAATTAAAAAATACTTGTTGGTGTTTTTAATTTTTGGTATACAGACAATGGGATAATGTCTGCAATGTCAGAAAAAAAAAATCAATGTCAATCAAGCATAATGAACAGAAAGAAAGCCTCATACTGTCTGAGGAATGCAAGGTTATAAGGCACATCAGTGCTTTCAAATTTAATAGCATAAAAGAAAAAGACGAGGGAGGAGAGAGCGAGTCAAGAAGGGAGTAGCAAGGTGAAGAAGGACGAAAGATTTAGCAGAATTGCACTGCATTACCTTCATTCACTTTTTGAAAATGTGGTAAAAAAAAAACAAAAAAACACCACGGTTACAGTCTCCAGTAGCGTATGAGCCTGTGTCAAAGAGGAAAGCTGTCAAACTGTATGTCACACGCGGCACTCTGACCCATTATCCCAAAGACCAGCTGTACAATGCACTGTGACAGACTGTTCTCTTGTGCAGGAAATTGGTTGTTCCAATGTGCAACCTATTGTATCAAGAGGGTGTGAAGCTCGGCAGCAGCCATTGTGCCGAGCCTCAGTCTTCTGTAGATATGCAGAGTGGCGGCAATGTGCAGCCTGCAACTTTATCTCGCCTTTGAAGCGTTTCATTTTTAGAGCAGAGTCTCAGCTCCTCATTTGAACAATTAAAGCATCTTTTTTGGAATATGTTCTGCATAATTGTAAGGCTGCAAACAACAAGTCTATGTTCTTTAGCACATAGATTGGAAACAGTGTGCAGACTGTGTAAAGGAAAGAAATTACAACTTTTGGTTTCTCTGAAGTTCCCTCATTGACATTACATCTGTAAAGTGTAAAAAGGACATTTTTTAGCTGCGTTGGGTTTGCATTAACAGAGCTGAACTCCCTTAATAACCACATTTTCTACAGAATAAGCAAATCAATATAGTGTGTTAATTAACTAGCTCAGAAAGGTGCTGTTTTGCAGCTGTTTTGTCACCTTTTGACAGCGCCTAGCTAGCTGTTTCAGTCTGTGTAAAGCTAAGCGCCGTCTCATAAACAAGCGAGGGAGCTTTTCTCACCTACCTTAATTCATTTCTTTCTGACTAATTTCTTTCTGACATACTGCTTTAACATTAAAAAATGTACTAGAATACACAAATGTTAGTAAACAAAACAAGCAGGGACTGGTTTATGAGTATTTTATTAAAAGCATTAGGAGAAAAATTAGGCAGCACTTCTTGTGTGTCTGATAAAAGATGGATTGGGACAGTAATCCTTTATTAAATGCTTAAGAATTAGATGTTTTATTAAATGTTAAATTTGGTAATTCCTTTGAGTAAAGTTAAAATAAGCTTAATAAAACAAACTTTGAATGAATTAATAAAAATATATTTATTTCGGCCAGGTCATTCAGAATTTAGACACCAACAGAAAGCATTAGTTCACATAATAAAGAGACCTAACCGAAAAGGAATAGGCTGAAGCTATTGCTTATTTATGCCTACCCTTCTCACATGATCCAACTTATTCAGATCGCAACATATAAAACATCATACAAAAAAATCATATTTTTTACACAATCCCGAACATAATTCCGTAATAGTATCATCTACTGGATCCCTCATATTTTTCAAACACATTAAACTTAAACAAACGTTTGAATGCATGAATCGACTGGCACATCTTCAATTTTTCATCAAGTGCATTCCATATATTTACACCCCTTACAGTATTACATTGATCTTTAATTTTAGTCCTAGACTTTGGTTTTTCAATCATATGTTTCCCTCGAAGCTCATATCTACTTAATATATAAACTTACCTCCAGAATGTGTGGGAGGTCCACATAGCAGAACCACTCCTTGGCCCTCCCGGACATTGACAGCACTCCTCACCGTCTGGCTTTTGAAGTTATCAAGATCTGATGAGTTAGATAAGACTGAAGTGTAATTTGACAGCAGGTTTAAATCAATCAAACTGTCTGCAGCATATTACTGTTTGCTTTTTGTCGCACAACCAAGAAGTCTCCCTTTTCTCTATCCGGGTTTTCTTTGGTTTTCTTTGACCCGACTAGAGAGAAGTGTCCCCTTTCTCTCGTCGGGTTTCTTTTATGAGGATAGTTTTGAAAATAGTAGACCCAAGTGTTCCCAAACTCCCTTTACTGAGTCACTGAGCAATGTTTTTGATGTTCCATTTTGTCCAGTGGGGCTTTAATAGGGCATTGCTAATTGCCTGGGGACATTTCCTGACAGCAGCCGGTACTTTCTGAGGCTTCTGGGGTGCAGATGAAATGGATGAACCTGACTTGTTGATGTTAAACCAGCAACACTACACTTTTTGGTTATAGCAATAGCAAAAGAGGAGATAAAATTAGCGAGGGAGGATGTGTGTGTGTGGACAGCATAAGCACAGGGGGAGCGTACATGAGAAATGGCAGTTTGCAGTGCCAGCAGCAATAAGTAACAATATTATTAAAAGTGGTGTAATATAGCACTTAAAAGCATTAGCTTCTCCATCAATACTCTTAGCACAATATATCCCTAGTAAATGAATGAGCAGTTACTGGGCGGAAAAAAATAAAACTTGGGGTGATAAAGCACCCCTGGCTTCATGAGTGATGGAGGGGAAGCTGCTGCAGTCCGCGCCGCACTCCGTCTGCACCCTCTGGCTAACAGCCTTGAGTAAGCCTTCCAAACACAAACAAAAGAAAGTCAGTGTGACCGATAACGGAAATTAGGAGAAGGAAGATTATGGAGAGAAGTGGGACAGAGTGCCGCTAAGATTAATGAGCAGCTCTCTGTTGGCCGCAGTGGAATCACAGAGCCAAGTCTCAGCAAGAGCACGAGAGGCCACAGAAGAGGGTGAATGATGTGAAACCGAGACATAGGTAACATCCTTTTGCATCGCACCCGGCTGCCTTAGTAAATACAGAGTTCATACTGTATCTTAATTACCCTTTTTTGATTCTGAGAAGTCTGAGACAGAACCGACCAGTTAAAAAAGCTGCAATAACTGCAGCTCATAACCATAAAAGTAACACATTTTTTGAAGATAGCAAGAGGTGATTCAAATATTTACTGGCAATTACTTAGTGGGCAAGAAAAAGATGACACATTCACCCAGAGACAGGATATAAGTGGGCTCTGTATTGGAGCATATACACCTCTCTTCTGTGGCTTCTGAGCACAAGAGTAATGGGCTTCTCCGGAGTGGACTGACCACACAGTAACTCTGAAAGCTAGAGGCCAAATTCCCTACAGCTGCAGTGATTCCTTTGTAAGCAGAATCAGTCTCTGCCATACAAGAGTGGCTGGCCTAGAGATTACAGGGGGAGATCATTACGGGTCCAAGATGATTGATCTGGGCTGTGGCGCCACTGAAGAGACACTCCCTGTTATACTTAATTGCGTCCAGCAGAATTCTAGAGCAAAGCTACTTACTCTTGAGGCACCAGTTTCTATGAAACATCAAGAAAAGGAAAACTCTGGTTATTTACGCCAGGGTAGTGTTTTACCCAGTATCTTTTTTAAGAGCGTTGTAATACTACAATGACAATATGGCAGGTTGTAACGAAGCCAGCAGCAGATTTGGTCTGTTTACACGATGGGAGCAGCTGCATCATATTCTTACTTTGTGGAGAAGAAATCAAACAATAATGAGCCTCTGCTTCAGTGGAATTCAAAGTCTTGATTTCATATGAATGTGCATAAATGTTTTCCTGGTCCTCAGCCTCTCAAACACTGCCCATCCACTGCACTTCTAATTCATTGAGCCAGTTACTGATACAAAGAGCCAATTCAGACCAATTAAAGGGATTCCTGAACAATTATAGCTATGTCTGCAAACTGACATGAAGCAATGCAGTATATATGCTATACTCGTTTATGCAGTATAACCTCTTATGTATTGGTATTTCCGTGTGCCTTTTCGGAAGGGGAGTTATTCCTTGCCACTGTCTGGCTTAAAGGGGACCTATTATGAAAAACACGTTTTTTCTTGCTTTAACATATATAAAGTGGTCTCCCCTCAGCCTGCCAACTCAGAGAAGGAGGAAAGCAACCAAATTCTGCAGTGTCTGTACAGCCGCCCGGATGAGCCATCCAGTCTGATGTGGATCTACGAGCTGTTCAGATTCTGCTCCTGTCGTTACGTAACGAAATTGCGATTTACATAGGTTGGCCTCCGATGCGTGAAACCACGCCCACAACTAACTCCGCCGGCCGGAGCATCCGCCATTTTTTCGTAGCGGTGTATTGCGTCATTCAGGCAGCCAATCAGCACAGAGCCTCATTATCATAGCCCCGCCCACTCAGAATCCCACATAGATAATGTGGTTAGAGACTGGGATGCTAAAGACATGGCTCAGAGCTGAATTTCTAATTTATTTAGCAAAAACAATCAAAAGCTTCAAGGCCTGTTTAAAACAGGTATTAGATGCCATAACAGGTCCCCTTTAAGGTTTTTCTCCCACTAGGAGCGTTTTTACTTGCCAGTGTTTATGTTATGTTTATGTAATAATTGCTCGGGGGTCATGTTCTGGGTCTCTGGAAAGCGTCTAGCGACAACACTGTTTGACTGAATTGGGCAGAAGGGGATTATAATGATTTTTCTCATAATTCTGAGATAGTATTTGGTCTCAGCTGGTGCAACATTAACTGAACTGGATTGAACTGACCCTACCGTCAGGTGGCTTGGTGCAGCATTAGCGGTGATGTGGCCTCCATAGAGCTACAGTTATACCCACATCTACTGTCAACACCGAGGAGGTTGCGTATACAAGCAGCAAAAAAAACCTTCCTCATCAGGGGGGCTGGATTCATCTTCAGACAGGGTCAGAAGCTCAGTCATTTGGGAGGTTCCTCCACACCAAGACAACCCAATTGAGATGGTTCAGACATTTTGTTAGAACCGTATTTTTTGTGGTCCATTAGGTGCAACGCATTAAACAGAGCAATACCAATGAATGGGTTTATTTTCATACGTAAGGTGCACCGGGTTATGAGGCGCATGATAAAACATATATAAAGCAAAACAAAACAGTCTGATAAGTTCGAACGTTATTCAACTCATTCACAATAACTCAGAATATTGTTCCGTTGTAACTAATACAGACATTTTAAATAATTCACCTTCCACGAATCTACAAGTAAAAAGTGCAGGATGTAAGCGTCATACTACGTCCTGTTCTCTGATTGGTTCATCGTTGCCAGTGATAGCGGACACCTGAAGTTAGACTGAGGTTGGAACAATGTTGTATTCCAACATTTGATTATAACTGGATTATGATATAGATTTGAAAATTGGGTTTACTCTAAAAACCTAACGTTGGCTTGACGTCTAATTATAGTATAGTAAGGTAACGTGGACTAGATGCTGGATGATGGTTGCTTGCCAACGCTACATAATTAGTTGTTTAACATTGTCTCACGGTGCACCCCGTATCCAACCAAGGACCGACTTTAATGTGTCAGTTGAATAGTCCAACAATCAATCAAGCGGAGCGGCTTCGTTGCTACCAAAGTGGCACTAAAACAGATTTTTGAGCATAGTGTACTACATAAAACTGGTTGAAGGTCAGTAACCACAACAAAATTCATACATGAGGCGCCCCTGATTATAGGGCGCACTGCTGCTTTTTGAGAACATTTTCGTATTTTAAGTGCCAACTGAACACCTTCCTAGGGAGGTGGGGCAAGTCCAACGGTGGAGGGAGGCCCAGGACTACTGGAACATATTGGTGTCTTCCTGGAAGAGCTGTCTAGCATGCTGCCCCAGAACCCAAACTTGGATAAGCAGAAGTCACAAGATGAATGAATGAATGAATGGGTTTGCCTTTTGAATGTGTGTAGGAAAGAAATGTGTGTCTGTCTGTCTATTCTGATTAAGTAATAATATTGATATGGAACGTGACTTACACTGTACATTTTGTGAGATTTGAGATATAGGAGAAAACTGTGGCTACAGCTGAATTTTAAGGGCTACCAAAAAAAGCAGTGTAGGTGCACGGTTTTTATCTCAGAGCAGGAGCCTTATTATACAGAAAAACAGTGAATCAGCTTTGCTGATCTCCTCGACCTCCCTCACCATGTATGAGACAAGACAATAAATGTCAAGTAGGTCTGTCTGCTTCTCACTCTGTCCCCAGAAGTGAGATTAATTACTGAGCTATGGGTAATGGCAGTCCATCTCACAAGAGGAAGTGAAATGCTCCTATCGTCGAGACAAGATCAATAGTCAGCAGGCTTGATCAATAGTCGCAGGTTCGAATCCCGGCCTGTGCACCTTTGCTGTGTGTCATCCCCATTCTCTCTCTCTACCCCTTCCTGTCTGCTACTTCAATAAAGGGCCACTAGAGCCCAAAAAAATCTTAAAAAAAAAAAAAAAAAAAAAAAAAAAAAAGCAGCAGTAGCCTACATCACTTCCCAGTCTGCGTTTTCAGAATCAGAATCAGGTTTATGGCCAGGTCAGGTCTGTGTGTTTTGAGGTTTTGGCGTACAGTGCTCTGTAGCGCTGTCCAGA
Organism: Cololabis saira; assembly: GCF_033807715.1. Taxonomy (NCBI): domain Eukaryota; kingdom Metazoa; phylum Chordata; class Actinopteri; order Beloniformes; family Belonidae; genus Cololabis; species Cololabis saira. The sequence goes on from NC_084594.1 coordinate 37,072,814, forward strand.
GGGCAGGAGTTCAAACAGTCTGTGTCCTGGGTGTGAGGGGTCTGCAGAGATGATACCTGCCCGTTTCCTGGTCCTGGACCGGTACAGGTCCTGGATAGATGGGAGGTTAGCCCCAACTATCCTCTCTGCAGACCTGATTGTCCGTTGCTGTCTGTGCCTGTCTGGTTTGGTGGCCGATCCGAACCAGACAGTGATGGAAGAGCAGAGAACAGACTGGATGATGGCAGAGTAGAAGATGGTCAGCAGCTGCTGTGGCAGGTTAAACTTCCTGATCTGAAGCAGGAAGTACAACCTCTGCTGAGCTTCTTCCGGATAGAGTTAATGGTTCACTTCAGGTCCCGGGAGATTGTGGATCCCAGGAACCTGAAGGAGTCTGTGGTGGGGACTGTTGTTGTGCTGTTGAGGATGGTGAGGGGGGAGTGGCGGTGGGTTTTTCCTAAAGTCCACTTGTGGCAGGATGGAGGAGCAGCCACTCAGCCGATTGGGCACGCCTGTGCCCAATCAACCTCTCCACCCTGCCTGGCTACATAAGAAGTGGCTGCACACCAGCAAGAGGGCTGCTGGGAGAAGGTTCTGCTGGTGCACGTGTGGCGGTGGGATTGAATAAAGGAGTTCCTGCACTAAACCCTGTGTCCTCTGTCCTGTCGGTCGGCCCCAGTGGCAACGAGCTTGCTACACCACTGTCATCTCCACAGTCTTGAGCGGGTTCAGCTCCAGGTGGTTCTGACTGCACCAGTGGACCAACTGTTCCACCTCTTGTTTGTACATGGACTCGTCCCCCTCCCGGATCAGGCCGAAGACGGTGGTGTCGTCTGCGTACTTCAGGAGCTTCACAGAAGAGTCCCCTGAGGTGCAGTCGTTGGTGTAGAGGGAGAAGAGCAGTGGGGAGAGGACGCAGCCCTGGGGGGCACCAGTGCTGATGGTCCTCACCTGCTGCCTCCTGTTACAGGAGGCAGTCTTGTTTTTTAAGCAGGAGGATTTATTATACATGAAGGAGTGTCTTGTGATTACTGTACAGAGACACAAACACTTCCCTTTTTTCAAGCATTATTTGTATCTGTCTGCTGAAGGGTTTTGATCACAAGACTTTGAAAATTACTTGGCAAAATATGAGTGTGCTTGGATAGCACAGACGCTATCAGGGCCGGTACCCGAAATAAGAATCACTGGGGTTCAGATGCGGTAAGAGGTCCCCTGTGTTTGCTGCATCAAACATTTCACTTGTTTACCATGTCCTACGTATAGCCCCAGAAAATCTAAATGAAAAATCTCAAGACCCAAAACATACACAAAAGAAACAAAGATTTACACATATACACACTTTTCAGGTTCACATATAGATGCAAAGAGATGCCACTGCTGAGTGTCATTACTGTGAGGCAGCCATGCCGTGAGCATGTTAGCAATTGTAGTATCACTTACATGCAAATTGAAGAGTGGCTCTCCGGCTGAGGATGGACCCCCACATATTGAAAGCCATGCATTGGTAGACCCCTGTGTCTTGGTCCTTGTCCAGGTTGCTAATGATCAGGCTGCCCCCAGACATGTGACGCCGGTAGTCGTTGCCCAGATCAATGAGTGTTCCGTTTAGTGACCATCTGGAAAAACGCAAACACAATCAGTAGCCGAGCTCTCTGGAGATGAGCACTCAGTGTTTTATCACAGTGATCGATCTGATTGGTCCATAGCACATCATGCTGAGAGGATGAAAGGTGAGTATTAAGAGTAGGGCTCAGTGTTATTAAGAGAGAAATGTGAACCGCAGCACCAGCAAGTTAGGAACGAGGCAAAAATATCTCATCATTGAAGACCGCCATGGACCCCATTTGTCTGAATCCATTCAGATATAGTGCTTCCCTGAAAGTTTAGGCAAAATTCCAATATTGAGCATCTCTACCATAGTGGGTATTGATTTCCTCCTACTGGCATGGTGAAGTGGATTTGATTTCATTTCAGTTTTAATTACCCCCAGTAAGGTGGTTTCGTCTACTTAAATCTGATAGCAAGAACACCTGTAAAATAAATGTAATGCTTGGTGGAGATGTTAACTGGATTTCTGAAAAAGATTAATTTCAGTGAAACTATACGGAAATTTAATTCATGGACATGATGTGGGATGATAGCGTGCTTGATGTTGTTCAACTAGGTTTTTCCTTTTCTTTTTTTGGTGTGTGTGTGTGTGTGTGGGGGGGGGGGGATAAACAACAACTATTGTTTAAAGATGATCCTGAAATATAAATGCTTCGCAGAGGAGCTTTAAACTTTCACTTTGTATTTCCAGCCTTACTTTAAAGTAAAATTTCTGTACCGCTTTCCTGTGAATTGGCTCTAAATTTGATGAACAAATTCATATTCCCCTTAGGGTGAATTGTATTAATGTGGTCATGCACTCTGTTTAACAACAAGCATATGATAATGTTAGTAGTAGACCTGTGAATCAGTAGCGTACTGTATTCATAACCATTAAATTACTGCAGATATGAATATGAACAAGTAGAAGTAGTTTCATAGTTAACATGCTGATATGAGCATGTAGCTCTAAGCACTTGGCAAGCTCATGAAGAGACCCAATCTCATACCGAAGCTTTGAGCACAATTGTGAAAGGCAAACATTTAGAAAGTGCATGTCCTTGTCCTTATCTAACCAACTGGTTAATAATACAGTTTTATTTCAATCTGAGCCCTGAGGGTGGTCCTAATGATGTCATCAAGTTATGGCGCTTTTAAACTCAGCGCGACTCGACTCGCCATGCCTCGTCTCGCTTCTACTCGCCTTGTCCTCATTTGTTTTTAAACACCCAGATGAGAAGTAGGAGGTTGGAGAGAAGCTGTTGTGACGTATTTGATTGTGTTATCTAAACGAAGAAGATAACAACACTAAAGATGTAGAACCTGGAGGAGATGATAGATGTGCTGCTGGGTCTGTGGCTTGTGTTCCATATCAAGTTAAAAAATGAGAGTGAAAGAAGCTTCAAGCAGCAACGCTTTTTTAAAAATGTTGTTTGTGTCGGCGCTGCTGACACAAACAAACCATTGGTAGCTGCGAGCAGCTATGAAGTGACAGAGCTCCTGGTAGATCATATGTAAGTCACTTTGGATAAAAGCGTCTGCTAAATTACAGTAGTAGTAGTAGTAGTAGTAGTAGTAGTAGATCTTGTCGTTCCTTATCGCCCATCTAAATCCCTTTTTAATTCTCTCCTCAGCCACCAGGTTTATGAACATCTGCACCTTAGAGTTGGATCACCAAACAGACTTTTACGCTGCCATTGCCTGTCGAATAAAACGAAGAATAAGCCGCCGTCAGAGTTGCTCTTTCTCTGATTTCCTCCTCCTGACTCAGACGTCTGACTCCAACCCCCCGACCAATCGGTGGCCTGTAGTGAGATGACGTCAGATACAGCCGACTCAGCCGCTTAGAACCTCTGCAGAATAGTTACAGAAAAAGTATCTACTCGGCACGCCTTGACACCTAGTGGGAAAGAACCAAACCGAGTGGAGGCAAGTCGAGTCGGGCTGAGTAGGTACTAGTGGAAAAGTGCCATCATTGGGAGATTAGGGCTGTAGATCTGCGAGTCATATTTGTTACTGACCAACTGCACAAACTTGAAGGATCACTACCTGCAATATCTTGTGTTTGTGATGATACATATTCGAATCTAAATGGACATTAAAATGTCTAAATAATTAACTATATTAACATTACAAATCTGAAAGACTGAGCAGCTTTGGCCAATTCTTGTGTTCCTTCTAGTTAGTTTCTGTTTGGGTTTTTGTGTTTGTTACGTATTGCTTTCTGACATTTTCATATTGCGTTGTGTACGGGCCATTTCCCAAAGAAAAGTCTTAAGATATTCTGTCATGCAAACTGGTTGCAGAAAGAGACAGCTATTAATCACAGGCAGCAACACACCCACATATAAATCACTGTATAACATTCAGTAATAAAAACACTTCATATGCCAGTCAGAGGAATCCGCAATCTGTGACTGGGCGCATTTCAAGTCCTACATGATAACAGCCTTTATCTCACAGCACAAATGCAGATGCAAAGATACAGTTGACATTTCTTTTGGATTCCTATAATGAGGAACATCTCATTATAGGAATCCTTGGTCTCCCTCGGTCAGGGGGCTGGGAATGTTCCTGTGAAAAGAATTCATTTATATACACACATATATATATATATATATATATATATATATATACACACACACACATACACACACACACACATATACTATGTGTACCTGTATATATGTAGATACATAGAACATTTTTTGCGTCCAAGTATATTAACGGGCACTTGGGAAGATGCATTGTGCAGTCTTAAAGCTGATTGTGGCTCTCCTCAGTTTCCTGCCTGACAGACAACAAAACACAAAGCTGTCTTTCATCTTGTAGCCTGCATTATTCATCTAACACTCTGCCAGTCACTTAATCTGGCTGATATTGTTACTGTTTGGAACAATGTTACATTCAAACGCCTTATGATTGCAATGGAAAACGTCAGTTGTCCAAGAATATGTGTGAAAACGGTGACATTTACAGTCAAACATCATCCATTTATTCATAACAGTTCTCTATTCCTACGTCTGAATTCAGCGCAGTCCGTCCCCCTCTTTGGTTTGTTCCAAAGGGAGCACTGTATGTACAAAAGGAAAGGAGGCTAAAAGGATGGGGAGGTAGTTAGACTTGGAGCAGCCCAGCATGATTGAATTTAATAGGAGATGAAGGTGTGCAGCCTGGACAGATCACACACCCCTGGAGAAGCAAACTGGCTGGGTGCAATGGTAGCGTTACTCTGCACACACAATCAGTAACCCTCCCACCAAGTCCTCCCACAGAAATGCTTTACATATTAGCAGGCATGTTGGCCGTCTGTATGTGCTTTGAAGAAGAAGAAAATAAAACAACATAAGCTGGCTTTATGCCATCCTGTAGCCAAGCGCTTAACGTGTATGCAATCTTTGTTAGAGAATCTTTTTTTGAAAGCAGTTATGACACCCGTCACAATTATTGCCCGGTCGTAGACAAAACGCTCATCCTGCAGTCACAACCAGTTACACTCTGAAGGTGCGAAGTGTGTGAAACAACATGAAACTTCACACTTCAACATCATGTCTGAAGCATCCACCCGACAGTCACACACACACACACACTTTTATAAAGCCAGCTGGAATCATCATACTAAAGGGACAAATGTTCGCCTCAATGGGGTGAATATTTTTCATACGCAGCAATTTGACTCTTTCACCTGATGCAAGAGTTTCCATCATAAATTTCATTGTGTCAGCGTCATCCTCAGTCGTGCTAGTGTATCAATCCCCCTCCAATCAATGGACTGTAGCTGCAAATGTTCACAGCGGACTAAAACCCTCCATTCACTCATGTGCAGTCCAACCCTTTACTGGAACTAGTCAATGTAAAACTTCCACACCATCCTTTTTCAGATGGAAGATTGATTTATTCTTAACAGTAATGAAGAATTAGAAGAGAACTTAAATGTTTATGAAAATAATTTTCTGTTAGGTTTAAACGTAACTGCTTATAAATCCTCTGCATTGATGTGTTTGGGTTTCTCAGTCTTCAGTCAGCAGTGAATACATTATTTTGGTAGAGATTTTGGTATTTTGGAGTCACTAATACTGGAGTCTGACTGACATCCTGTATGTCTGCAGGTGCAAATGTTAGTGTGTAAAAGTGTATGGACAAATTAATCTAACCCAAGTAATCTAATGACTCAAACGAAGAAACAAGTTCTAGAAGAGGAATACCCAAATCTGACAACTAATTACAACACCCTTGTGCATTTCTCATTCCTATCCTCTGTTTTTACTGTTAGATCTTAGTAGTTGTTTTAGTTCTATTTTAATGTACTTGCTGCATATTCAATGTAAAATATGTCACTAAAACACTTTCCTTGCCCTCTAACAGGCGTCCCACAGATCTCCTCCAAGGATGAATTATTTTTTTCTTCTTAAACTAAAATATTATGACGGACCACTAAATGATCATGCAGAATAATTTGGACAGTAACGCTATACGTTTATTGTTTCACCTTTTCAATTTTATTTCATACAAATGAGACTCGCGATTTAATAATTAAAAAAGAAAATGCTAAGCTTGGAATTCACAGCAGATAGTTTATTTTATCACTTGATCCTAAAGTCCTAAAGAAATAATCCTCATTGGAACCATGAAACACATTTTCAGATTACATTTGATTTACAAGAAAAGAGGATTCTACTTATTTCTAAAAGTTTAATTTCAAACTTCCTTCTCTAATCTTCCATCTCTAATCTTGTGGCACATCTTTCCATCCCTAAAAGCTAGGGCTGTGTACCGAACATTGGTTCTTGTATGCCACCTGGCATTGAAAGATACTTGGTCTTTCCATTCCTATTTTCGGTACCTTGGATACGCAAAGTGCTTTGATTGGCTGTGATGTTACACTGCGTTAGTTGTGACGGATTCACGTGTAAGTTGTGTTGTCGAGGCCGTTAAACATACCGCCTACTGATGCCACTAGTGCGCAATGCAATATTTGCAAAGAGAGCATAGTTGCTAAGGTCGGAAACACATTTGAATGTACATGGGCTCAATTTATTTGAAAGTTGTTGAGTGCAAGAACAGCGTGTTCCATCCATCTTCCTCTCGGCGTGCAGCTCTGCCAGACATCACCGGGCCAGAGCAGAATCTCTCAGAAATATCCACCACCAGGCTCCGCTTCATCCAGTACCGAGGACGGTACAGCGTTTGGGATTTCAGCTGGTAGTTCTACGTTTAGAAGCATTCAGCCAGTTGTTATGTTGGTTAACATTGCTGCAACTTAAGAGGGGAACCGTCACTTGAAATGTGAACAACGTAACGTTAACTGAAGATTATATTGTTGCGTAAATTCAGTGTTTTGCTATCTAGCTAAATCAAAAGACAATTACTTAATGACAAACATATGTTAGTTCGTTAAATTGTAGTCAACTATTTGACGGCTGGTAGTGCAGCCGTCTCACAGCTAGAAGGTCCTGGGGGACGCTGTGGGCGCTGAAGTGCGTGTTAAGTTCCCCCATGACTTCAGCGCCCACACCCTGGGTGGGGTTGGTGAAAGATCCTTTCTGTGTGGAGTTTGCATGTTCTTCCCGTGTTCCCTTGGGTAGCTAATGGGAGCTACCCTCACAAAAACATGCAACAGTCCTGGGCTATACATGCCCCCTCTGGCCAACCGGGGCGCCAGATGGGGTGGGGAGGATCTGGCCGGAATAACGTGATCCTTCCATGCGCTACGTCCGGCTGGAGAAGCCCCAGAAGTGAAAAGAAGCAGCTGGTTCACTCCTCAAGTAAGGAGGAGACGTGAGCTCAGTGTAGGGGCTAGAGGATGGCAATGCAGGACTGACTTAGGTAGGAGCACTGGGTGATAAAAATGGGAAAGAAATCGGGGATAAAAATATTTAAAAAAAAAACAAAAAACTATTGGGCAGCTGGTCGATTAGACGAGAGTTATGGCAGTACAGAGCTCTGCCATCGACCCGAACCATTATTGACATTACCAACACTGAAAAATAAAATTCAACATTAGTTTGGTAATGTGTTATTTTTGACTCTAAAATTAATTTAATATAATTGGTATCGAAAAAAGTACCGTTCAGGAAACGGTATCGAAGTGAAGATATCGGTACCAAAAAAAGGTACCCAGCCCTACTAAAAGGTAACAAAAAGACCCAAACATTGGCCCGGTCACTGGAAAGTGTGAAGGAACCAGGAAACACCAGGAAGCAGCAGTAGAAAACGCAGGTTCAGTGGAGGAATGGCACACATCTCTGAACAGCCTGAAAGCAACGGCTATTCCTGACGGATCAATAAATAACTTATCTCTGAGTTAGGCCTACCTGCTTCTTATTAGCACGCTGGGCAATGGAAAGGCTAATCTAGTCTAACAACATGCTCTCTAATATTCATACAAGCAGACCCAAATGTCCTTTATGGATCAACACAACATTCACAACACTCACTGCATTCCCCGTGCATTCACTGCATGCACGGGGATCATCTACTTACATGAAAGACCAAAAAGTGAATGATTTGTTTCCTTCATCATCAGCAAGATACTGAGCTAAAACAGACACCATGACAAAAATATCAGGCTTGATTTTTTTTTTTAACATCATTCTCACATTTTATGAAACTAAAACCATCAAAAAAGAGGATGTGGTAGAACAATCTTTACTGTATGCTGTTGCAGCTTACAGTCAAACGGATGGAAACTAAGACCGCATCTTTTAGGTAGGGGTGTCAAATTAGCGCGTTAATTGCAATTAATTAATTACAGGCATATTTAGCGTGTTATGTTTTTTAATTGCTTAATCTGTTTTTTAATCTCTAACTTAACTTTTTCTGTTTGCGAGTTGCCTTTATTTTGAAATATGTGTTTGTGCTTGAGTTGTGGGTGGAAAACTGTGGTCAGTCACACCTTGAAGTGGACATTGATTGGCTGTCCCTGTGTTTGGGCGTGTTTAGCTACGCTGGTAGACTCCTGTTGTAGCTGGACAGACATTGGGGGGGGTGAAAATGGAGGAGCATGTGAAAGTTGTCGGTCTAGTGAATGGGGAATTTTCATTTCTAAAACGCCCCGACAGCACCATTGATAAAGGTAGAGTGATATGTTTTTGCGTAAAGGACTCTGCTCCCCACCGAAACAGCGAGCTCAGCCACAGCTAAGGTTAGCAGCAAAGATGTTGCCACAGCAACGATGTTGCCACAGCAACACACTTGCCCAAAACTAAACTCCAGGAGAGCACCTTGCGCATGCGCACATCTGCGACCGAGCTGGCGAATGATCTTGCCAAGTGGATGTAAATGGCTAGGACTGCATCTGTTCAATCCGTTAAAAAAAAAAAAAAAAAAAAAAAAAAATCACTTTATAAAGCCACTTTTTTTGTTGTTATATATCGATCTTTTGATCTGCTACAATAATGTAATGAATTTAAATGAAAACACCTCAAGTTGAGGGCTTTTCTCAGCAATTTTTAGGTGAGATTAAAAAAGAGATTAATTAGATTAATTAATTACAGATCTTAATTAATGAATCGCTCTATTTTTTTTAATCGCTTGACAGCACCACTTTTAGGCTTACAGTAAGTCAGTGTTGGGCCACTGTCCGATATGAACTATAGATTGTGTGATTATATGAACAGGTGAGGCCAGCTTTGTTCTGGGGCCTCAGGCTGAGACCAGCCTCGAGTTTATGATACCTGACCGCATGGCTTGGAACAAAGGAAAACCCCCTCATGGTGTCTCCAAGCAGGATTTGCATTGACGGCCCTTTAGTGATAAGGAACACCCCTCTGATTGGTCGGTCTTTATTAATTATTAAGGATTGTCCTTCAACAATCATTAATAACTCTTTGATGATTGAACCAGCACCCCCTCTGTGGCACAACATCAGACAGAGTTGAGGAGAACAACACCATTTGCTGCGCTGGGCTGCATTCGCATGCTGATCTGAGCATGCTCGGTATGAACTCCTCATGACCTTGAGGTTGCCATCAATTTTGCATGAGTGTCTCCTCATCAAATAGACTGGGGATTGTCCTGCAGCAGACTGGCTCACCTGGCTTTCCAGGAGGCCAGACGCGGACGGAGACAGCAGTAACCACACACACACACACACACACACACACACACACACACACACACACACACACACACACACACACACACACACGGACACACACACACACACACACACACACACACACGGACAGATGCGCGCACACACCGACACACACAGCTTTCAAGATGATAAAGAAAATTCAATTGCTCACCAGAGAACTCTCAACAATAATGTTTAGCGTGTTATCGATGCTCTACTTTAATAAATTGAATTTTATTTTGCATTTAAGCCAAGTGACACACAATAAATACCCCTAACCCTCCCTTTATGGCAGTGATTTCTTGGTGTGTGCACGTTTGGGAACGTCTGTCTCTGCTTGTCAGCTTATAAAATCCTATTGAATTAGTCAAATATTGACAGATGCATCGTACACATGCGCACACATATGCACAGCTAGTCTCACCGGCATAAATCCATTTATGATTACAATTTATGCTCCTTGATGCTTTTACTCAAATTGAATATTACATAAATAAATGCATGTCTATCAAATCCCAGGTGAGTAAATGAGTACGTGCATGTGTATCTGCCACTCACGAACGCTGGAACTCAGCATATGTCTAATATAGCAGTCATGTTTATGTCATTCGTTTAGTTCTGAGATGATTGCCGAGCCCGAGGGGTCGCGGCATTTCCTCGCGTAAAGACACAAATCACAATCAAGATAAGAACAGTGATTCCATATGAACCCATTTGAGAGTGGCAGCTGTTAGGAGCTCTGAGCTGTGACAGGATTGTTTCCAAAGAACGTCTTTAATCATATTCTGTTTACATCTCTGTTGTCTCTGTTAGCCCGCCCTGAAACGTGAACTGAAGCAGTCATGAATGCAGCTGAAGCTACACAACCTGACAGCAGACACCAGCCACAGCACATTTTTTCTTCTTTTTTTTTTTTAATTCCCACCTTCCAACCACTGCTTTGCCCTTGATCCTGCGTTACAGCCGTTTCATAGTAAACACTGTGACAGGTGTATTCATAAAGCGGAGCCCCGAGCCCCGGGTGTGCTCCGGGACTACGCCGGACTATTTGTCAACTGAACAACTGTCAAGGCTCCCGCTTGCATCCTCGCAGTGTCACCGCGTGGAAGAGGGGGAAGGTGGAGCCGAGAGATGACAACAAAATCAGCACCATGAAAGCCAGCGAGGACGATGAGGATAAAAACAAACGACAGCCTGGCCATCCCATTTTACGTCTGCTCCGTACCTGTACCATGACATTAAAATCAGCTGGACTGAGTTTTCATCATGTTTAACAGGAAACCTTTATCCTTCCAATATCTTAGTTGTATTATATCAATACAGATATTTATTTTTTATTTTTATTGCATTCTTTGAGAATGACAGTTGGCACTTCTGTCAGCCGCTCTTGTTTCGTAATGATCCTTGATATTTTTGAGCGCACTAGGACTGGAGACGCCTTCTCACTTCTAAAAATGTGGAAACTGCAATTTAATTCGTATTGATCCTCCACCTTTTGTGCTGCTGTAAATACAAAAGAATCAGTCTCTGAAAAACAGCCCCTAACAAATGCAAAACTCGTGTTTTTTAGCATTCTTTCATCAACAAGCCTTTTCTAAATGACAGTCTGAAACACTTCTTCTCTCAGCAGTAATAACAGGGCTGAGAGACACATATCAGGCTGGAGATGCAGAGAAAGATATAGCCTTGCCCTTTGAGGTCTTTCTTTATTCTTGATAATTTCATGCACAGTAGATTGCCAATGTACAGATACAGAGGCAACACAAGCTTTTTATGTTTGAAGATGTACAGCATGTTCTGTTCTAGTTTTCCGTGTGTTCTCAGATTATTATCGATTCACAAGAAAAGAGGATTCGACTTATTCCTAAAAGTGGTAAACTTCTGCTGCCTTAGCAGACGTACACTCATTTATATTAATCTCATGTCATCTGTGTTTTAGCGAGTTAAACTTACGATGATAATCATGTGGAGTCTGAGGCCCCGTTTACACGGAGCAAAAACTGAGGCGTTTTCATGCGTTTTGGCCGTTCGTTTACACGAAAACGCAGCTCAAAGCCCCCAAAAACGATCATTTCTGAAAACTCCGGCCAAAGTGGAGATTTTCAAAAACTCAGTTTTCACGTTTGTGTCTAAACAGAGGAAAACGGAGGAAAACGGAGGAAAACGGAGGAAAACTGAGGAAAATTGAGATTTAAGCTTCAGAACGTCACACATGTGTGCGACCTGTGTTTACAATTAGTTTGGCCACCGTCAATATTTTCTTGTATTTTACCTGTTTTATATTCCGTCTTGGAAGTAAAGCCTGAATTATGGTCCCGCGTTAAATCGACACAGAGCCTACGGCGTAGGGTACGCGGCGATTTGCGCCGTACGGTGTGCGTCGCCGCGTACCCTACGCCGTAAGCTCTGCGTTGGTGTAACGCGGGACCATAAATCAGCCTTAACTGGAAGTTACACGTGTCATTTGTTGAGGTTTTTTCCAGGATTCTGATTGGCTGGCATGACGTTAACAGCGTTTTCATGCGGGTCCGTGTAAACGAGGATTTTTTTGAAAACGTAGAGGGGAAAATATCCGTTTTTGTAAATACCCGGCTACGTGTAAACGTGGCCTGACCTAATAACATCTGCTTCCTGCATGGTAAAAGTGTGAACTGCATGTATTGGCATTAAGAGGTGGGGGAGGGTCTTAACAGGTCGAATGATTCAAGAAATGGCTGACGGCACAGTCGAAAATTAACTTCATGGTTTTTAGAAAGTGCCTGAGCATTGCTTCAAATATCTCAAAGAGTGACTCATGTCAACATGACAGGCATTCGGACTCATTAAGCCATCATAGGTTTGGACACCTTCCTCTGAAAAAAGCAGAGGAAGAACAAAATAAGTAAACCCCAGCTACAAAAGTGATCCAAGTTACACGCACACATGTAATGCCCTCTTCAGTGGCATATCTGATTGTATTATTACTACTCATTTCCAGGGTCAAGGGCGGTGCAGTTTGAACCCCGTCGTGACTCACGTCATGACTTCTTTCTAAAGGCATTTCCTGTAACCTCTTGAAGACACCCTGAGTCTTAATTCCAATTTCAGTGAAAGAAACTGCATAGAAATCACCCTCTCTGTGTTTTTTTCACCAGGACAGGAAAAAAAAAACAATCATCCTTTCCTTGCCCGAGGGGAAGCAAGTCAAGGACAATCAGCGTCAGAAAGACTGATGCAATCCTGAAAGGTTAAAAACAGGCCGTTTTCTCAAAGTAAAATCACGAGCAAAAATCTAGTGTCTTTAAAAGCATTACTGAAGATGTCAGTCCACAAGAGTGAGAGTTTGCTGAGTCAAACATCAGTTTGTCCTCTAAAACCTGGACTCACAGTCTATCCGCATCCCTGATAGGAGTCGAGCCACTGACCTAGAATAATCCTGGCAATCTGCGATATACGTGTTGTTTTTATCCTGCAAACAGAAACAGAGGACTCCGAAATAATAGAAGAAATTGTGAACCGTGGGAGCCCTGAAGCCATGATTCACAAGTTATTGATGGGATTGCTGAAAAGCGCAGCCCCACTATAAGTTGTAGGAATAACAGAAAAAAAAATGTATTGTGATTTTTTTTCAGCCTTATACTTTAGCTTGATACTAATTTTGGAGGACAGAGTATGGGAAAGTGTATCCTCTTAAGACCAAGCCGGATTTAACCTCTAAGAACTTTCCTACCCATGGCACCAATGTCAGTCCAGTCACCTAGCAACACTCACTAATAACAGTTTCTGAGATGCCCCATAAGATGAAGCCAGAAACCCAGATTTCACATATGTAGTCTAAAATTCAGTGAAATGGAGAGACTTTATTGCTGGTGCCAATGCTCAACACAGGGTGACAAAGGAGCACAGTAGAAAGACACTCATGCGAACTGATGACCATGAAACGGCCAGTCTTGAAATATGCTGAAGGCCCCCAAGGCTCGACCCCATGCAGCCTCGTCTGCACAAGAGAGGACACATTGGTTGCCAACTCCAGTACACAACAACAGTAGCATGTCAAATTTGTGTCTTACAATTGTGAGGCTCCTCGTTTGCTATTACTGCTGCTCATTCATGCAAGTTGCATTCTGGGATACTTTGCTGTTTCAGTCTACCGTACACAAGTCTCTACTCAGTGCATCCTCGATAGACTGCATCTGGGTATTCATTTGTAGTAGAAGTGGTAGTTATTTAGCCATCTGCTACAATGTTTAATTTTGTTTATTACCATAGTAACAGTCAGTCTGCGATGGATGCCAGCATTAGTATTGAGGTTAGCCTCCAATATTATGTTGTCTGACTTATGGCCCTTTTCCACTGGTACCTACTCAGCACGCTTCTACCCGCCACGCCCCCGTCTTGCGCTTTTCCACTACGAGCCAAGGCGGTTGGAGACGTGCCAAGCAGATACTTTTTCTGTATCTTTTCTGCCGAGCCGGCACTATATCTGACGTCACCACAATACACACCACTGATTGGTCGGGAGGCGGGGCCGTCAGACGTTTGAATCAGGAAGCGGGAGTCAGCGCGAGAGCGACTCGCAGCTTGCGGCGATTTTATTATACAACGCAAACGTCTGTTTGGTGATCCAACTCTGAGGTGCAGATGTTCATAAACCTGGTGGCTGACGAGAGAATTAAAAAGGGATCTAGACGGGCGATAAGGAACGATCAGATCCACCAGGAACTCTGTTTTACTCTCAGCTGCTCACGGCTCCAGCTGATTTCTCATCTGCTCCGACACAAACAAAGGGATTGCGCAATCGAGTACGTCACAGCAGCTTCACCCCGACCCGCCCACTTCTCACCTGGATGTGGAAAAACAAACGAGGACAAAGCGGGTGGAGGCGGTACGAGCCGTCCTGAGGCGAGTCGGGCTGAGTAGGTGCTGGTGGAAAAGCGCCATTACTTACGTTAAGTCAGAAGTTGGTAAACTGTGTTGTGAATCATTTTATGTTGCAGAGCGGGTCATTAATCGCTCTCGTGCATTAACATTGGTTATCCAGTTTAGTTGGACTAACACTATGGCCAGTGCATCTGCTATTTAATGTTAATCCATGTAATTTTAGCGAACATGAGATAAATTGTGCTGGACCTGTGGGAGGGGCCGCCTGCAGCACGTAGGCTACACAGGGCTGCGTCATGAGGCACATTCAAAGCAATTAATGTTTCTCTGGATTTTCGGTTCTGGTTCATCAACATTGATGCATTGACTGAGAAGAAGTTGACGTGTTCCAGTCAGCTTCCAGGGCCTCTTTACGCATGAAGGAAGCTTTAGAAACACTTTATGGGGTGACGTTCGATCATGTATCGAATATTATTGAATTCTTTGGTTAATCCATAAAAATGTTTCCGTGTTACTCCGGCTGAGTGTGTGCACATCACTTTCACATGTAATGTACCGCTGTACTGTAGATGTGGCCCAAGCGCAAACTGGACTGGATGAGTAAAAAAGGGAAGGTGACCCATTGATCACCGGTCAGGCACATTAGGCCTGACCGGCAATCGGTGCATCTGTAAACACCAGTAAAGACAAGAGGGCTTACTGAGTAAAGCCCAGCGTTTCAGCCATTCTTACCCCGGATCAGATCAATTAGTACTTGTCTACACCATGGAGATCCGCCATTGGTAACATTTGATAGTCATCAGCTTGTCTCCTGCGTGGTCTGTTGACCCACACATTAATACGTTCAGGTTAAACTTTTTGCAGTTTCCAAGACACAGGAGGAGAATAGTGGCAGTGATTTGTCAAGGTTTATACGGTCCAGTTACATGTTGTTTTACATGAGTTGTGTTTCTGTGACCTGACTACTACCATAAATTCCGGACTATAGAGCGCACCCATATATCGGCTGCACATGCTAATTCTTAAAATAAAAAAGAAATTGTACATACATAAGCCGCACTTGTCTATAAACCGCAGGTGTCCGCGTTGAAACATTAACGGATATTAACGCAGTAAGATTTCTTTTTTACTTTTAATTAAATGCCGGTAACATCCACTACATACATACCGCAAATGCCTTTTTTCAGAACAGTGAAAAAACAGAACAGTTTAAGTTCAGTGCTTTTAACAGTAATAATGTTGCAATTGAACAGCCTGAAGGATTACTTTGTTGTTACTTTTCTCGGCGAAAATACAGGAACCTACTGTACCAGCAAAAGTCACTGATCACTATCGTCATCGTCCTCCTGTTCACTAAAACCATTAAAATCCTCTTCTTCAGTGTCGGAATTAAAGAGTCTCAGAATGGCTTCGTCGCATTCCGTCTCTCTTTCCTCCGCGCTCTCAGTGTCACCGTCCCCCAGAGGCAAACCCGCCGGTGAGCTTGTGCTGGCCTCCTCGTCACGCAACAGTCTAGCCTTTCAGAAACCGTTGGTGATGGTGGATCTTTGACACTGCTCCACGCAGTTAGGATCCAGTCGCATCGGGTGATCTGAAGAACCGCGAAACGGGTGATCTGAAGAAACGTTGGTGATCTGAAGAAACGCGAGTTACCGTAATTTGCCGAAACAGTTTCATTGGTCCACTGTGACCTGTTCAGTAATTTCATTGGTCTGATATGACGAAGTTACTGGTAAATGTGTTGCCGGCGGGAAGCTAGTTAGCCAATGAAAATCCATAAATTAGCCGCATCGTTGTAAAAGCTGCAGGCTCAAAGCGTGTGAAAAAAAAGTAGCGGCTTATACGCTGGAATTAACGGTAATTCAAATATTAACCTTCCTCTGCTTTATGCACATAACTTCCTAAAAGCTCACTCATCGGGGTTGGTAGTTCGTTGGTTTTAATCCCAGCAGGGACTTTTGTGTTTGGAGTTTACATGTCCTACCTGTGTGTGTGTGTGTGTGTGTGTGTGTGTGTGTGTGTGTGTGTGTGTGTGTGTGTGTGTGTGTGTGTGTGTGTGTGTGTGTGTGTGTAGAGAGAGGTGAGATGAGCTTTAGCAGACCCCTGTGACCCTGAATAGAGTTAAGTGAGTATAGATGATGGATGGATGCTCGCTTCATCTGGTGCTTTATCACTATCTCAGTTGTCTTTTTTTTTTTTTTCAATGAATCTGCTGTTTGACAGAACCTAGAAGAGAAGAGCAACACTGCTGCTGCACGTAAAAACGAAATATTCGGCTGTGAAACATAAATGAACTCTGAGAGGCTAAAGGGATTTGCAGAGGGGGTCATTAATCTCTCTGGATATGTCACACCAAGTGAACACTTTCATATTACATGCTGTCATCTGATCCATTGTTCATATAAAATATTGATTGGCACATGTGAGATTACACCCTAATAATGATAATCTGTGTGCATTTGCATCATTGTGTAACAGCTTCCTTGCTAGGCTGGAGTGAAAGGCTACAGATCATCATTGGTGCTGTGCCTGAAATGTGTTTTCAGTGCACCCACATTAAAAGGAAATGTAAGCATTTAACTGAATGTCACTCACAAGGTTACTGCCTCTCTTCTCTGCTTGCGGTGCATCTACGTGGTGCTGACCAAGCTCCGAAACACAATCTACCACTAAAAAAAAAAAAAAAAAAAAAAGCACCAGCTGCCATTTTCAGGCAAGATCGCTGTGCTGCCAGATTATAGCCAGAGATATAAAATCTCTGGAACCTCCTATTTTATACTCGTGCTTTCTCAAGTCATGTGCCAAATGCTTTCTAAAAAAAAAAAAATCAGTGGCAATGCCAGTGGGGCCTCTTTGACATTAGTGGGAGCAACAATGAAGCAATGTAGGAGCATCGAGGCATTTAAACAACACTGGTAGGCAAGAGATGCTCAGCACAGACGGCACCACGGTCAAGGTCAAGACTTCGGTGTGGTAATTCACCTGTACTGTGGTGGCGGGCTCCCCTCTGCCTCGCACATGATGGTCGCCTGGTGGTCGGGGCTGTTGATCGGTAAAATTAGGTCACTTGGCTCCATCCTCCATCTTGGCCCTTGAAATATGACATCCTCTGTACAGACTAAACAGAGCAGACACAAGTCTTTATATCAGGTTATATCATCAAGAAAAGGCTGGAAAACAGAGCAAAACCACAGTCTGTAAAAGCAAACATGCAATCTTGGGCCGCTCGGTGGCTCAGTGGGTTAAGCGGCGGCTCATATACTGAGGCTACAGTCCTCCTGCAGCGGTCGCGGGTTCGAATCCAGCCCGCACACCTTTGCTGCGTGTCTTCCCCGTTCTCTCTCTCTACCCCTTTCCAGTCTGCATCTCAATAAAGGGCCACTAGAGCCCAAAAAAATCTTTAAAAAAAAAAAAAAAGCAAACGTGCAATCTTCCAAAAACACAAGACACCGCAAATTACATTATAATGTTCTCTTCACAATTCTGTCTTCAAATAAAGTGGAGATAGTGAGTCATGTACTGAGTTTGTTTACATGATCCAAAAGTACTTTGATCAAAGTCAGATTAAGGCAATACTCTGATTAATAATCTGCCATGTAAACATCAACCTTTATATAATTAAGGTCAAAGTTGGAGTAAGTAAGTGGAGTCTGCCAATCATAGATGGATCAGGACAACACGTACAACACCTTAATCAAAAATGTGACATCCTTTTTGGCTTTTCTTGGCATTTTGCATCAATAAATCGACAAGTTTGCATCGATAAATTCAATGAGTGTAACTTTCCCATCATTCTTTACTTATCTTCATCCAGAATGACCGTCCAGTGTATCCGCTATACCGCCTCACCGTGTTTGGTTCTAACTCTGGGTACAGAAAGTAGGCATGACCCTGATGACCTGAGTTCTGGTTGGCTCATAATGGACCAGGAGAACAGATATGTATTTCTATATTCAGATATTTATAAACCAAGACTTAGACTTGTCAGACCTTTTCCTAGTAATGTATCTGTTTATTAGACTTTGTCTAATATTGGCAGAATTGATTGTGTCGTATTTTGCTATTCAACTCTTGGACAATCCACTTTCTCGGTTAAAGCCTCTAGACAACAGAACACATTACCTGATACTACAGCGGGGAAAATGAGTATTGAACATGTCAACATTTCTCTCAAAAAACATATTTCTAATCAAGCTATTGACATGAAATTTTCACCAGATGTCGGCATCAACTCAAGTAATGCACACATACAAAGAAATCCAAACATTTATGTCCATAAATTAAGTTATGTGCAATAAAGTGAAATGGCACAGGGAATAAGTATTGAACACGCTTACTGAAATTTATTTAATACTTAGTTTAAAAAACTTTGTTGGTGATCACAGCCTCAAGACGCCTCCTGTATGGAGAAACCAGTGGAATACATTGCTCAGGTGTGATTTTGGCCCATTCATCCACACAAACCTTCAAATCTTCAAGGTTCCGGGGGTATCTTCTGTGAACCCGGATCTTCAATTCTTTCCCAAGATTTTCAATTGGATTCAAGTCTGGTGATTGACTGGGCCATTCTAGCAACTTTATTTTCTTTTTCTTCAACCAGTTGAGTGTTAGCTTGGCTGTGTGCTTGGGATCGTTGTCTTGCTGAAACATCCACCCTCTTTTCATCTTCAGCAGCCTGGCAGATGACGGCAGATTCTGATCAAGAATGTCTCCATACTTTTCTACAGTCATTATTCCTTCAATGATATGAAGTCTACCAGTACCAAATGCTGAAAAACAGCCCCACGCCATGATGCTCCCACCTCCAAACTAGACTGTTGGTATGGTGTTTTGGGGGTGATGTGCGGTGTCATTTTTCCTCCAAACATGTTGTCTTATGGAACCAAGAGTTCAATTTTGGTCTCATCTGACCAGAGTATGTATCTCCCAGAATGTCATGGGTTTATCCAAATGTTGTGTCGCAAACTCCAAACGAGCTTCAACATGCTTCTTCTTCAGAAATGGAGTCTTGCGTGGTGTGCGTGCATGGAGGCCATGGCGGTTGAGTGCATTACTTATTGTTTTCTTTGAAACAACGGTACCTGCTGATTCCAGGTCTTTCTGAAGCTCTCCACAAGTGGTCCTGGGCTGTTGGAGAACCCTAACGATGATTGTTTTGACTCATTTGTCTGAAATCTTGCGAGGAGCACCTGGCCGTGGCTGGTTTATGGTGATGCCGTGTTCTTTCCACTTCCGGATGATGGCCCCAATGGTACTCACTGGAATTTTCAGAAGTTTAGAAATGCGCCTGTAACCAATGTCTTCAGTGTGTTTTGCAACAATAAGGTTGCGTAGGTCTTTGGACAGCTCTTTGCTTTTACCCATCATGTAATGCTTCTTGTCCAACACCTTGCCACCAGCAACCAGAAACCTTTTTAAAAGGCATCAATCAGGACTAAACCAGCTGATATTACTTTGCACTAATAGGGGACAGGTTAACTTTCTAAATACTGACAAACTCCAGCTGTTTTCTTGGCTTTCCAGACCTTTTCACCCCTCCTTTTCTTAATGTGTTCAATACTTATTCCCTGTGCCATTTCACTTTATTACACATAACTTAATTTATGGACATAAATGTTTGGATTTCTTTGTATGTTTGCATTACTTGGGTTGATGCCAATATGCCTGTATAAAGAGATGTCATTCTATTAGTTCCTTCGAATATAAATAATAATCAATCAACTTTGCAATTCAAGATTTTTTGTCACATGCCTTTTTGTTATTCTGAATCACTCCTAGACCATGCGTAGCAGATCAGATCTGAATGCTTAATGCAATGCTTAATGCAATGCTTTACAGTCTTGTGCAGTAATGTCACCAAACCATGATGATCATAGTCAAGATGCTCCCAATAGCAACCAGCCTGAATGTTTTTGAGGGGCTCAGAAGAAACCCTAAACCTCCTCACCTGTCTCAGGTAGTAAAGCTAATGTTTTGCCTTCCTGACCTAATCAAGGGCGTGGGTGGGCCAGGTAAGATTGTATGTGAGCTGAAGATGTACTTGATGCTGTTAACTTTCTCTACTGGAGCACCACTGATGGAATGAGGGGAGTCGGACCGCTGCTTTGGTCCACCACCATCTCCTTGGTTGTGCTGATGTTCAGCTGGAGGTGATTATCCTGGCACCATCTTTCCAGGTTTTCCACCTCCTCCTTGTAGGCTGTCTCATCGTTGTTGGCGATGAAACCAAACATTACTGTGTCATCAGCAAACTTGGGCCACCCATAAATCACACACTGACACGGGCACCGCTGCTGATCAGGGAAGGTTCTGATGGTGTCACGAAGTGGGTGATTAGTCCAACACACAGTCAGAGTTCAGGGCCTTGGGCATACTGGTGAGACAGCTCAGGGGGCCACCCTCGGGGCCAGGCAGACCGGGGAGACAGTTCAGGGGGCCACCATTGTGGCTGGACACACAGATCAGGGGGCGCCCTCGGGACTGGACACAGATCCGGGGGGCGCTCTCTGGACTGGGCAGATATATCAGGGGGCTACCCTCGGGGCGTCGGCTGGAGCTTAAGCACAGTCCCAGGAGGTGGTGTGAGCCAAGACCTTGGTGCTGGCTTGAGTGCGAGCACGGTCCTTAGCAGGGGCCTGGGGCCGGCTGAGGGGCAGGCAGAGTCCTGGGTGCTGGCTGAGGGGCAGGCCGGGTCCTTGGCAGGGGGCTGGGTGCCGACTGAGGGGTGGCAGGGAAACGGAGACTGGCTGGGGCCCTTCCGGAACCTCCTCAGGAACAGGGACAGGCTGGGGTGCGTCCAGGGACCACCTCGGGAACCGGAACAGCCACAGGAATGGGAACAGGCTGGGGTGATTTCAGGACCACCGGCACAGAAGGCTTCAAGTGTCATAGACTTCAAGTGTAATGTAATCTCCTGCTGGGACCACGCTGGCTGGTCCGTTCTTTCACGAAGTGGGTGATTAGGACCCAAACGCAGGAGAGACCAGGAGGAAAGAGTTCCAAAAAAGGTGATTTATTAGGCCAAAACCAAACGAAAAGCGCTGCAGAGCAGGGTTTACAAAAACACAAGAGCAAAAATCCAAAACCATGACAAGATACACGAGGGAGGAAACAGTACGGACCAGCAGGGAGCAAGGGAAAGACAAGACCAGATATACTGAGCTGAAACCAAACCGTGACAGATGAGAAATTAAAATGGGGATGATTTGGTTTGCCAACCTACAAACAGAGCTAATGACTACATCTACAAACATCAACGTCGGCTGAGCTGTGTCAGAACACATCCTAGTTCATGTTATCAAGTGCCTCCTGATTGGTGGAGCAGAGGTTCCTGGGTAAGCTCTTGTTTGAATTATGGGATAAGAAAGATGGCCTAATGGTTACTCTTCCTGAAACACGGCTGAGCACCACCTGCTATCCCTCCATGAACATTGGTGAGTAAAATTCTGGGAAGTGGAGCTTGGTATGGTTGCCTTCTCAGTCTGGTTTCAGGGGTTTTTTCATTTGGCGTCGGTCGGGTCCACCGCTGCTGTTGTTGCATCGTGTAGTATCTGAGACCGCCACTGAGCTCAACTGAGAAACCTTCTAAAAACTGGTGGTGAGTTGATGCTCAGTGCTCACAGAGGTTTATGGAAAAAGAGCAAACAAAAAGAGGTAAAAAAAACACACCAACTGTGCAGAGGATCTGACCTTGGTGCCATCTTGCAAAGACTGTTTTCAACTAATCAATCAATCAACTGACACAATGCATCAACTGACATCTATGTTAAAGGTTTTGTACATGGATCCCTCTAAATTAGACAAAAAAAGCCTTGAATATCTCTGTCCTTTAAAAGTTGTTTTAAATAACCGTAGGACTTTAATTGTTATGTAAAATATCTTGCCGAGAAGCTGCTTTAGAGTTTTTAATGAAGTCCAACAAAAATGGCTGGGCAATATAATGGCACAGAGGTGTCCAGTGTTAATTATCTGTCTAATTACAATATACTGATAGCTACAGCTGATGACTGAAGTCACTTCCTAATGCAGATGGCCAGTTTTTTTTTTTTTTACATATTTCCTCAGTAATTAATGGCTCCTTGCAAATGACAGGCTTGATAAATAAAGTAGAGTGATCTATTTTAGGAATATCTATGTCATACTACACATGAACCAGTTAATTGGGGCCATAAGGATGCAGTCATCTGCCAGCGCCCTAAAAGGAAAGGATGTGTAACACAATCTGGTACTAAATCAAAGCAGCGTCACCAGACGGCCAGGGTACGACTAATTAATATCCTACTGTTAACAGATTGCAGCATGTGGCCAGCAGTTCTACACATGATTTCAACCAATAATGTCTCAAGGAAGTGAAACATGTTGGGACAAAACGACGTGACACAGCAACTCTTCGTGGCTTCATGTGTAGTAAAACAGTTACATACATTTACATACCCATAAATATGCATTTTAGATTAAATCAAAATAAGAGATATGCATGTGAAGAGCTCATCAGTTGATGTTTCTGATCTTATTAATTTGAATATTTTTTTTTTAACCGTCTCTAATGCCTTATAACGACGTAGTTATTCACAACCTGATAACGGCTGTTGTGTGCTGTAGTCACACTCGCAGATCCCAGAATAAAAACCTACACCCACAGAGAAGCAGCTTTGTTAAAAACTCATGTCCGCCATGAAGGTGAAACCACTTGGAGCTTGCTCCCTTGGGCACAATGTGTGAATTACCCATGAGCCAATTTGAATAACATTCACTGGGAGCTACAATGTCATTTGAACATGGGCTGACATTGTGGTATGTGCCAGCGTCTCTCCTGCCTGAATCCCAGGTGGACGCGCAAGGGTAGGATGAGACACAATTGCAGGCAGACTTTGGTCAAATGCAAAACTGGATTCACTGCACAGGTCAAGACATTGACCAGGAAGGTCCATAAAAAGCAAAAGCAATGGAGTCCCAGTTGTCCCTGCCCTCTTACTGGACAGGGAATTCACAGCAGAACACCAGGGAATGTTTAAGGACATAAAACTACTGTTAATGCAAATAATGACTGCAAATTAATCAGCGTGAACTTTAAGGTCAGGACATTTTTCTGAGGTCATTAACACCTCATCCCAAAGGCAAGGCAAGGTGCTTTACACAATGAAAATGTGAAACGTGAAGAGGAGAAAAAAAAAGTAACTGAATAAAGACAAGTTATACTTAAAGGAGCTTGAGGCTCCTTTTAAGAAATGAGACTCTCTAGCGCCACCCTTCACCACGACGGCCGTCGGGGGTACTGCAGCCAACAGTGAAGCCGGCACGGGAGAACGGGGAGAACACACATGCAGCGTCATGTGACGTCACATCCGCAGGACAGCGCGGGAAATTCTGGTCCGGAATTGCAGCACATTTTGCAGCACACAGCCTGTTCAAGGCAAAGGAGAGATACACTAGAGGGCTCATTGTTTTTGGTTTGGAACGCTTCATCTGACATTATTACTAGAAAACTTAAAATGTATACAGATTTTTTTCATAAATCTTGCCACAATCCGGCCTCAAGCTCCTTTAAGCGACAGTTACAGTTTGGTACTTAAATTAACATAGTTTAAAGTTAAATTCTGAATAGTTTAAATAATTCATCAAAGGCAGTTGTAAACTAATGAGTCATTTCATCTTGATTTAAAGGAATTGAGGGTTTCAGCATTCCTGCAGTTTTCTGGAAGTTTGTTCCAGATCTGTGGAGCATCAAAGCTGAATGCTGCTTCTCCATGTTTGGTTCTGGTTCTGGGGACACAGAGCAGACAGACCTGAACCATCCAGACCCGAGAGACCAATTCTCCAGTCGCTCTAGTAATACAGTATACCACGGTCAACGGTGCACTGAGACCTAATAATATCAGCACTGTGGTTCTTCCACAGTCTGTATTTATGTGGATGCCGTTGAACACCTTGACAAGGGTGGTCTCAATGTTGTGGTGACCACAGAAACTGGACTTGAAGATGGTCAGAGTTAAGAAGGTATTTAACTGCAAAACGTTTACAATAACCTTACTGATGAACGGACGATTTGAGATGGGTCTGTAATTTAGCATTAGCAACTTTGTCCATATTGTTCGTTTTCAGCAGTGGTTTGATGACTGCTGTCTTCAAGGACTTCAAGGTCTTCAAGGTCTGGGAGACAACACCTGACAAAAGGGATGAGTTTACTATTTGAATCAGATAAGATGCCATCATAAATCTTTCTTGAAGAAAGCAGTGGCTAAAATATCCAGACAACAGGAGGGGGAGTTTAGATAATCCGTAATATCCTCCAGGTCATTTTATCCAAATTGGTTTTGATTGGAGACAGCACTGTTCCTGGAGTTGATATTGATGCAATATATATATTGACTGCTTTTCTAATCTTCTGGATTTCCGTTGGTAAATTGATTGCAGGCCCTTGAAGAGTGGAGTTCAGATGCTCCTGACACAGGAGGATTTGTTAATCGCCCACAGCAGCAAACAAGACACGACTGTTATTGATGTTTTTGTTGATGATTTCAGAAGAGAAGGATTCCCTTGCATTCCTCAGTTGGAGATTATATCTGTGAAGTCTCTCTTTATAGACATCATAGTGAACCAGGAGTCCAGTCTTTCACAAAAGCATACATATTCTATAAAAATGCTTCTTCCCTAGACTTTTATTTAGAGAACAGAAATGTAGAGTATGGAAAAAAACTCAACAGTCACAGGAATATTCATCTATCACAAATACATACTTAGGAAAACACATTTCATCAGAGACATGCAATGATGACATAAACCACCATAACAAATTGCATATTATGTAATGAAACCGAAAAATAAAATGTACTAAAATGTCTTACCTGCAAGGCATCCTGTGATTGATAGCAGAACAATTTGTTTCCATGGTAACATCATTCTTAGTTGCCGAGGGCGAATGCGACTCATCCAATTGCTTGTGAATAGAATGGTCTCCCTTGAATAGAGGAATTTAATCTGGAGAGAAAGTAATTACGGATGAGATTAAAACGTGACATTTTGATCCAAATATGACAAGCATTCAACAGCAAAAACAACATGATTGCAACACAAGCAAGTTACATAAATGGTTTTTATTGTTTTTGAGTTGCTGTGCTTTAGAAGAGAAAGTGAACCTTGAGAGAGTGAGATGTGATGGGTAGAAAATCAGAAGCAGACAAAAATCCAAGGGTACACAAGTTGGTCGTGACTTTTCAGGTGCCACAGAAGAAGAAACAGCTGTCGGAGCGTGTTTTCTTTTACGGTTCTCTGTTAGTCATTCTACCTAACAAGCTCATTTCTGCAGCTTTAAAGAGGAGAGAAAATACAAATGATTGACCTCAAAAAATACTTTTCTCTCCTATTCAACTATTAATGGGAACTGACAGACTGCGTAGCAATACCCCACAAAATATCACCTCGTACTTTCACAGGGGGTTTAGTGGGCCATTAAGCGAAATGAGCACTTTGACTTTCACATGAAAAAAATCATTGTCTGTGAGATCAATACAAATACAGAAATACTAGAACGTGAAATGCTCAAACAGTGAAAACTGAGCAGCTGACAGACATAAAAAAACTACAATGCTAAATCAGAGAGAAAATCTGTCATCCTGTACTATTACGTAGGTAGTTACTCCTTTAAATGTCCATCCAGCTCCGTTTTCTAGTCTACTGCGCCTGTAAGAATAGTCCTCAGCTCAATTTGCTGCAGGGATTTGAGCTATTAACCATGCCATGAACACTGTCCATTACTGTGTTTGGCAGCATGACATTGAGAAACATGCAATTATTTATTCCTGTAATAAGGTTTAAAGAGGGTACATTTTCAAATTAGGTCGTCTTCATATTTGCGTTTGACATTATGATTCCCTATTAAACAGGAAAATTGGAAGTAACATCATTTTAAAAGCTGGAATGCACTGCTGAGAGGGTGTATGGGGTCAGTTAGACTACCTCAAACTAAAAGAGCAGAATATAACCAACCTAACTTAAAAGTTATATATTCATAATTTGAGTCCTGTCGCGTTAGGAAGTATTTATCAAGGCCAAACCCAGGAATAGCTGGGATTTCTCAGAGTTGGAGGGTGTCTGATCACACAATTTCACGGTGAGGATGAAACTCTGAGTACAAATGTACAGTGACGAGGGTAAGCCGGATGCTTGATGTAAAATTCCAACTACCAACCTGACGTGAGAAAAATTAGAAAAGAAATACTAATTTGCAGCAAATGCAGCACAAATACTTAAACATGTGCTGTCACTCTCACCAGCTGCAGACCCTGCTGCTCTTTCAAAACCAGGCTCCTGTTTTTCTCCGATACAGACGGGAGAAAACTGGCAAACTCTTGCCGATGCAAAACCCCTCTGTGATGCCATATGAGGAAGCACTTGGTAGTTAACATAATGAATGGAAAAATCGTGGATAAAGAAGTCTTCTTGCTGACTATGCAGCTCCATCACTCAGATGCTTGTTTACAGAGCAAATATATGACACCATAAATACGTGGAACGAGGACAGGAAATCTAATAGTCGACTAATGTCAGCAGAATATGCTTTTATTTGAATTTGACTGCTTCATCCCAACACTAGAAGATAACTCCCTGTTAAATAAACAATATCTTGCTGTCACGATGCAAAAAACATTGTAAATGCAAAGACGTGGAGGCTTGAGTTATTAACAGGCTGCTAATAAAGTAAAAGGCATCTTCACTCAGTAGTGAAGGGTCCAGTTTTAAACTTGGGGAGGTTAAGTCTGCGCTCTTTCAAACAGCCAATCTACAACACTACAGGACTGTCTCAGAAAATTAGAATATTGTGATAAAGTCCTTTATTTTCTTTAATGCAATTAAAAAAACTAAAATGTCATACATTCTGGATTCATTACAAATCAACTGAAATATTGCAAGCCTTTTATTATTTTAATATTGCTGATTATGGCTTACAGTTTAAGATTAAGATTCCCAGAATATTCTAATTTTTTGAGATAGGATATTTGAGTTTTCTTAAGCTGTAAGCCATGATCAACAATATTAAAATAATAAAAGGCTTGCAATATTTCAGTTGATTTGTAATTAATCCAGAATGTATGACATTTTTGCATTACAGAAAATAAAGGACTTTATCACAATATTCTAATTTTCTGAGACAGTCCTGTATTGTTCTTACAATGCATAAAAGGCAGACAGAATTATGATCCCCCACAATATATGGCAAATAAATTCAACGTTTTTTGTAATATGAAATATTATGTCATAAAAACAAACAAAAAATGAAATTGTCGGCAGTTATTTATATACCGTACTTGTCAACTAAAACGTCCCCATCATGACCGAAAAAAACCTGACCTAACTATACTCTGCCTGTTGTCTCTCGGTGTCAGTGTGCTGATAGGACCTGCTGTGATTTACCGTTCAAGTCACAGATAAATGAATAAATGTACACCGAAACGTTTCTTATGCAGAGATGGAATAGAGCCTCTAACGGTGCAATTCAGTGGCACAGAAGGGGCTTTGCTTGAGCTCTGACCTACATCACAGTAAGAGGAGAATGATATGCCTTTTAGGATTAAGAATTCAGCCCACCCCTCATCCTTACAACACAACCCTGTTGTGTGGATTAAAGCTATCTTTGAAATTCTTGAATGAGACCTACATACCAACCACTTACTTGTGTCACCAACTTGTTTGCTAGGTTTGTGCCTACTGTTTAACATAAAGCCCCCGCTACATAATCTTACAGAGCTTCTGTGAAGCACAGAAGAGGCTGCAGAGAAGGGAAATGGCGCCATTTGCTCAATCGTAATTTAATGGCTTGCGTTGGCATGACTCGGCTGTCTTGGTGCCAGTAATTGTTCATCTTGTATAAACGCGGGCACAGCCAGATTCAGAGTGGATTTCCTGGTGTCTTTCAAAATTTAGGGGGCGTTTTGCCAGTTGAAAAACCCATCACATTGGATTACACGCTCTCAGATTATACATGAGAAAGAAAATGTGTGCTGCATTTTTCAGTCTGAGTGCAGCGTTAAATGCCCTCCGTATTCCAGACCGGAGTCCTACAAGCTTCGAGCTCGTGAAAAGAAAATCTCGTTGAAAGACTTCCTTTGAAACTTACGTTATCCCTGGCACATCGTCTCAACTTATAAAATAGATGTTTATCACCGCGCTGGCGTCGTTACACAGCCTGTAAACCCACGGGCACCTATTTATTTTTGCATACTTGTTTCTAAATTAAAAACATGCGCCATAGAAAACGACTTTTATGTGCGTGCATGCGCGCATCTAAGAAAAGACATTACTCTCGAAATACTACTAATTGAAAGGTTCTTAATTAGTATATATATATATATATATATATATATATATATATATATATTCCAACACAGAGGTTTAAAAAGCCCTTCTAACATTCAAAAAGCTACAATTGAGCATAACCTGATGCTCATCAGATTTGAGAGATGAGGAATGCATTATTCTGGGCACAGAAAACTAAAAGTGACTCTTTCCGGCCGGGATTTGTAACAACAGGGACGCGGTGGCATTTCGTTTGCATCCTTCAGCTTTCTTTGCTGAAATGATGAGCAAAAGATTGGCTATATGCAGCGAAGCATCACACTTTCACATCCGTAGAAGCTAAACCTAATGAAAGTCTGCGACTAAATGCATTCCAGAGTAAATGAGATGACTTTTTGGTTAGTGAGACTGTTGCTTGGCACATAATTGATAGGAGAGGTGGTTAAAGGCATCCATTTCCCCCTCTCGAGGGCAGCATAATTGCTAAAGAATCTAATAAGGCAGGGGGGAAAGGGGGAAATGAGAGTTTCCATAAAAGGGCTGCACACGGTCTGCATTTAGATTTCATGCAGTATACACAAGCAGCACAGGCACCGGAGATCACGCCGGAAAATCAAGTAAAAGTTATTCTGTCCAAAATGAATATCAGAGTTTCAGTAGGTGTAGATCCACTGCAGCATGTGATGCATTCACGCCCATGTTGGTTTTTGTTTTTTCTTCCTCAGACTATCTGCTGCCATCTCCTTCCAATCACTCAATAAGAGAACCTGGGAGACGAGGAGCTGCCAGCCAAGGTAGACTCGAATGCACGGCTGACATGACAGATGTCTCCTTACATACTCTCATGGAGAGTCCTCTTTGTTTATTTCTCATAACTCTCGCAACTGAAAATGAAAAATGTAAAAATAAATATAGTAAATTACCTAGAGAATAATCATTGCTGTTGTTTTATCAAATTAGGCTGCTATCGGGCCAAAAGAAAATAAGAAACAGCTGATGGGTAATTATTTGGTATTTAGTGTGCCATGACTGAGGCTCCTGCGTGAGTGAGTAATGCTTCTCTTGGCAAAATAATGCATTATGGTTGAAATAAAGCATCGTTTTATGTAACTGCCTGCTTCGACCTGGTCCAAACAGCTGTTAACACTCATGAATGAACTGGGTGCGAGAATAATCGTTCCTGGGATGATTTTTCCACTTTCATTGAAGCAGAATGAAAAGATTAAAACCAAGGTGGAGCCACAGCACGACTGATTAACACATCAATGAGATGGCAAGGTTAGAACGGTGACCAGGGCCAGCTCTGATTGCAGCATGAAGCAATAATTATAAACTTTGAAGCGTCAATCGAGTGAAAAGCAATAATTCAGGGAACCGTGAGTGAGGCTTTGCCACTCAAACACAAAGCTGAGCTAGAAAGTTGCAGGTTTTTTTTAAACATCTGGCCAGGTCGCCGGGCGGACACACAGCTGGGCATTTCCATGTGAGAACTCACTGAATCCCTGGAAGACAGCGTGGCCCCTGTGACTCTCTTCAGTGTGAAACACTCCTGCACCCCTCAGCTGATGCCAACACGGACAGGAGCGCGTGAGAGAGGGAAGCTGCTACCTCTCTCTGCGCGCCATCGTCAGCCGAGCACAACCCCAGACCCCCGTCAGAGACACGGCCACAAACCGGGCTGGAGGTTCGGGCCGGGGGGGGCTTTCAGCTGCATTGGCGTTTTACTTTTTTGATTGTCGTCGATTTATTTCACACACGTTTATGGGCAACTAAATGGATGGAGGATATAATTGCCTATCTGGTTCAATCAAAAAGAGCTTTTGAAAGGAAATGGTGAAACGGTACAAACACAGCCTCTGCATTGCCATGCTGGATGTTGCTGCATTAGAAAATAACTCACTGCATGGCTTCAAAGACATGTTTCACTGCTCATCTGGCGACTGCTTGTTATTCTCAAAATATGTGCAAAGGGATCTATAAATAAATATGAATAGAGGGGAGAATGATGGCAATACCCTGCTGAATAGTAGATTGCTTTGAAGATGCAGCCGGCTGCATTTCCCCTTCACAGTTTGGTCCATCTGGGCGGGAAAGAAAGGGAATACTTGTGTGCAGACCAGTGGCAGGGAAATATTTGTTTTTTCCCCAATAAAGAAGAGTTGAGCTGAGCTATACAAGTTATCTCTTTAATCAATATCCCCTGTGGGTTTGTATTATTACTGCACCCTGAGATTTGATAGAGAAGCAACGATATCTGACTGTTGTAGTGTTAGATACCGTTAAGTAAATTTTAACATCACATCTGATGTGTTAACAACTCCGTTGATCTCACTTTCTGTTTCTCTGAGGCTAATTGTTTTAAACAACTTTGCCAGTCCTGGTGCTGTTGCTCTGTCAGTAACGGCACAGCAGCACCATCTGGACTCTGTCCCAGATGGAGGAAAAGAGCCCCCACAGTGAAAATCCCAGAAGGACCAAGCAAATGCAGCGTGCACATCATTATGAGCACGGTAGCACTATCTGCATGCACACCCTGACCCAATGGCCCTGTACAAATGTGGCTAAATGCATCTTGCCAGTGGAATTTTATTTTTAATTGTTTCTGTGTCACATGAGGTAACCTTTACCCCGCAAAGCAAATGCATAGGTTTTCACGTGCATGCAATACAATTAAGACAACCAAAAATAACATTGAAGTATGCAGTGATGATCCCCGACTGGACACTTACTGGTTCTAGGTTGCTGTTTTTTTTTCCTCTTCATTAACGAGCTTTGATGATAACTCAAATCAAAGATCCGTCAGATGTGCTGTCTCACTCACATTTTTACTGCAACTATTTTCTTTAGCAAAGGTAAAAAAAAAAAAAAGAAAAAAGGGAGGGTGAGGGTGAAGAAAGAGAGGAAAGAAGGTGTTCTCTTCTCCAACAGTGAGAGCGCTTAAGCCTTAAATTGTGCTCACTTGATGTGTGAAGACGGGACCGACACTGATCAGTTCCTCCGTTAATTCCACAGTGAAAAGTGAGATATGTGGCTGCGGGGCGATGCGCGCCACGCCGGAGTGTTCCTCGAGCCCCTCTGCCTGTACTCCACCAGATGATGCCCGTGAGCGGAGAAGAGAGGACAGCGGTGCCGCGGAGCGGAGACTCGCACTGCGCGCGTCCCCGGGCTCTGCTGCCTTTATGCGCAGGAGGAAGCGCCCACTGGTGACGCGGGAGAGAAACACACGCAAATGCGCCACCAGCCTGCAGGCACCCGTTCACCAGTTTTGACGTACACACGTGTGTGTGTGTGTGTGTGTGTGTGTGTGTATATATATATATATATATATATATATATATATATATATATATATATATATATATATATATATATATATATATATATATATATATATACTATATATATATATACTAATTAAGAACCTTTCAATTAGTGTATATATATATATATATATATATATATATATATATATATATATATATATATATATATATATATATATATATATATATATATATATATATATATATATATATATATATATATATATATATATATATATATAATGTGTGTGTATTTATATGTATATATGTATATGTATATATGTATATTTAAATATATATATATTTTTTTTTTTTTTGAATGTTAGAAGGGGTTTTTAAACCTCTGTGTTGGATTTTATATATGTATATATATATGTATATATATATATATATATATATATATATATATATATATATATATATATATATATATATATACATACATATATATATATATATATACATATATACATATATATATATACATATATATATACATATATATACATATACATATATATATATATATATACATATATATATATATATATATATATATATATATATATATATATATATTTTCTTTTTTTTTTTTTTATTTATTTTTTAATGTTAGAAGGGGTTTTTAAACCTCTGTGTTGGATTTTATATATGTATATATATATATATATATATACTAGAATTGGGCAAAGCAAAAGATACGGACAAATCGTTTTACACACGGATCTTTTTACAGATTTGCCGCGGCAGAAGTGTGTCAAAATCCACGTGTGCAAAGACAGCCAATCGAGAGCTCCCGGCTGATTTTTGCGCAGACACAAATCTGAATACAGACACACAAATCTTTTTACGCACACACAGATCTTAATACAGACACACAAATCTTTTTACGCACACACAGATCTGAATACAGACACACAAATCTTTTTACGCACACACAAATCTGAATACAGACACACAAATCTTTTTACGCACACACAAATCTGAATACAGACACACAAATCTTTTTACACACACACAGATTGAGATACGCAAACACAAATAATATTGGAACAATAATACCCCCATAGCGTGTGAGTTTTGAGACTCCCTTGACGTGACTAGATCCTCAAATAGGTTTTTTTTAACACGGAAGGATCTGCAACCAATCAGATGTCTTCCTTTGTTCCAGCCAATCATAAGAGCGCACCCCACGTGGGGGACGATTTACTCTAAACCAATCAGATTAAAGGGGCGGATACACCTGCTGTTTGAACTGCGTTAGCGCTGTTCACTTAGAAAAGTGATTAATATTTCGAGTTGGTGGAGTAAAGATAAATAAACATCAACAGGAGATAAACGATAAATAAACAGGATGGAGAGGAGGTCACTGTTCTGATTTTCTTGTGATCCCGGTAAATAAAACGATCAGAGCGCGATCAGAGATGGTTTGTCGGGCTGTTCAACCAGAGCTGTCAGGAGACCGGAGAGTTCTTAGTCCTGCCGATGCAGCAACTGATGAAAAACAGCGGAGATATTTCTGTATTTGAACTACAGGTGTCTTTCAGGAGAACGAGCCTGTTGACGGGGGTGAATATTGCTGCAGGTCTCGTTCTGGCTCTGGCCGTGAGTGGCGAGTGACCAGACGTGGAGGTCAGAAACAAGCAGCTGTTATCCTCACATTCATGATGTGACATCGCCACCACACAGAGACAAATATGTGTCAAAAGAGTGGTGGCAGATCAACACATTCCTGGTGCAGAGTCATGCTCATAGGAAGATGCAGCCGTGATGATGCTGGTGGGGGGTTTAGACCACCGATCATCAAACATCTGAGCTGGATACAGAGGTTCTTCGGTTATCAGTCGACTGATACCGACTTTACTCCAGATATTTCGGTAAATTAATCTCCTGACATGTGCGTGCTGCTCCACCTGGCCGCTGCTGCTCGTCCCCGTGAGGCAGCGCAGCAGCTCTCTGCTGGTCTGTCTGGTTCTGAATCAGCGGGACAATCTAACACGTAGTCAAACCAAACGGAGCAAATATATAAAAATCTCCGCTGTTTCTCATTCTCATTTGCTGCATCGGCAGGACTAAGAGCTCTCCCGACGGCTCTGGTTGAACAGCCCGACAAACCATCTCTGATCGCGCTGTTTTATTTACCGGGATCACAAGAAAATCAGAACAGTGACCTCCTCTCCATTCTGTTTATTTATATTTTATCTCCTGTAGATGTTTATTTATCTTTACTCCACCAACTCGAAATATTAATCACTTTTCTAAGCGAACGCAGTTCAAACAGCAGGTGTATCCGCCCCTTTAATCTGATTGGTTGCAGATCCTTCCGTGTTAAAAAAAAACCTATTTGTGGATCTAGTCACGTCAGAGGAGTCTCAAAACTCACACGCAAATCCAGCGCAACTCACAGACAAAAAAACATTTGTAAATCAGGTTATATTTGTGTGTGCATCAAAAATACATTTGTGTATCTTGTCCTACGCACGTATGAATTGTTCTGTGCACGTGTGAAACTGTGTGTGTATTTGCAAATCGTTCTGTGCATTTGTAAAACTTGTCCTGTGCATTTGTGAATTATGAGACTGTTCTAGCTCCATACTTCTCAGGTTGTTAACAGTATTAAAAACATAAAAAAAAAATACCTTGAGGTAATTTAGAACAGCACAAAATGTGTGAATAAATTAATCGCAATTAATCGCATAGTTAATTACAGAAATCATGGATTAATTAAGATTAAAAATTGTAATCGTTTAATATATATATATATATATATATATATATATATATATATATATATATATATATATATATATATATATATATATATATAATGTGTGTGTATTTATATGTATATATGTATATGTATATATATATTATGTGTTTAAATATATATTTATTTATGTCTGTTAGGGGTGTCAAATTAGTACGTTAATTAGGAATTACTTGTAGTCGCATGTTTTTTAATCGCTTAAGTTTACTTTTTCTGTTTGCAAGTTGCCTTTATTTTGAAATCTGTGTTTGTGCGGTGGGCTTCTTGTGCTTGAGTTGTGGATGGAAAATATTGGTCAGTCCCACCTTCAAGTGGACATTGATTGGCTGTCCCTGTGTTTGGGCGTGTTTAAATACGCAGGTAGACTCCCATTGTAGCTGGACAGGTGGGGGGGAGGTGAAAATGGAGGAGCACTGCCAAGTGGATGTAAAGGGCTAGGACTGCATCTGTTCCAGTCTGTTTAAAAAATTCATTAATGACTTTGTAAAGCCACTTTTTTGTTAACTATCAATCTTTAAATTCATTGCATTGTTGTGGGAGATCAAAAGGAAAATACCTCAAGTTGAGGGCTTTAATCAGCAATTTTTAGGTGATTTAGGAGATTAAAAAAATAGGAGATTAAAAAATAGGTTAATTAGATATATGTACATTATACATATGTAAATATGTACATTATATATATGGATGGATGGATGGATGGATGGATGGATGGATGGATGGATGGATGGATGGATGGATGGATGGATGGATGGATGGATGGATGGATGGATGGATGAATAGATAGATAGATAGATAGATAGATAGATAGATAGATAGATAGATAGATAGATAGATAGATAGATAGATAGATAGATAGATAGATAGATAGATAGATAGATAGATAGA
Source organism: Cololabis saira (assembly GCF_033807715.1). Lineage (NCBI taxonomy): Eukaryota > Metazoa > Chordata > Actinopteri > Beloniformes > Belonidae > Cololabis > Cololabis saira. The sequence continues at coordinate 37,108,587 of NC_084594.1, forward strand.
TAGATAGATAGATAGATAGATAGATAGATAGATAGATAGATAGACAGACTTTATTTATCCCAAGCTGGGAATTTGTAGTATATATATATATATATTATACATATATTATATATATATATATATATATATATATATATATATATATATATATATATATATATATATATATATATATAATATATATGTACATTTTTGTGTGTCTGTACGTGTGTGTAAGACAGCGGGAAAGGATTTGATAATGAATGGAGAGCTGTGTGTATTTTTGTACCAGGTGATACCTTTGCGTAATAATAACTAAACGTTTTTGAAGCATTTTTTGTCTCTGAATAGGTTGTCAGATAATTTCAACTTCATTGTTTTAGATGATGCAACCATCTGAAATCATACAGGATTTTGGTGGAGTTAAATAGTTGTTTTTTCACCCAACAGCACTTTTAATGTATATTTGCAGAATGATTTAATCACATGCTTATTCTTAGAAGTAGTTCAATCAAAATATTAATTCTAAATAAAATTATTAATTAATTAAAAAGCGTCGCCTCTTGAAGCCTTCTCTCACTCTCATTTTTAACTTGATATCGAACACAAGCCACAGACCCAGCAGCAAATACAGTATATAATGAATTTTATGCGCGCATGAAACCTTTACGTGCGGGTGTAAGCCTAAATTATGGTTCTGCGTTAAAACGACGCAGAGCCTACGCCGTAGGGTACGCGGCGACGCGCACCTATGCCGTAGGCTCTGCGTTGGTGTGACGTGGAACCATAAATCAGCCTTGAGCAGCACTGAGGGGAGAGGGGAGGGGAGGAGGGGAGGAGGGGAGGAGGGGAGGAGGGGGGTGCCGGGCTGCCGGGCTGTTCTCGCATCGCCTTCGCACAGTGTCTAGATGATTTGCAATTACAGGCTGAGCCTACCGCTAGTTTCTAAACTGTAAAAAGTGGGGGGGACAAAAACATGATTTTGAAAAGACAGGGGGACATGTCCCCCCTGTTGCGCCGGGGCACTCACGGCGTTTAGCACAGCAACGCCGTGCTGCCACTCAATCGCTTTATTTTATACTATTTCAATTCAATTCAATTCAATTCAATTTTATTTATATAGCGTCTAATACAACAGATGTTGTCTCTAGACGCTTTCCAGAGATCCAGAACATGAACATAAACATAAACATAAACATAAACCCCCGAGCAATTATTATATAAACAATGGCAGGTAAAAACTCCCATAGTGGGAGAAAAGCCTTAAGCCAAACAGTGGCAAGGAAAAACTCCCCTTTAGGAGGGAAGAAACCTTGAGCAGGACCAGGCTCATAAGGGGGGACCCTCCTGCTGAAGGCCAGACTGGGGGAGTCAGGGATGTCAACAACACACAGCAGGCAGGTGGCAGGTGGAAGCAGCAGCGGGATGACCAGGGGGGGGGGCTGCAGGCAGGCGGAAGCAGCAACAGCAGACATCCACGTAAGCAGGTCGAAGCAGCAACGGGATGACCGAGGATGGGGGGGGGGGGGGGGGGGCGGGAACACAGGCCAGAACGCGGCTCCCGAGGCTCCAGCCTGCAAACATGCACAAAAGAGAAAAAAGGGGGGGCCGGCACAAGAAACTACAGGAACGATGGACAAAAATGATAGCTATGAGATATTTATAATAAATAAAAATGGTAATGGAGAAGAGAGGAAGGGAAGAGGAGAGGAGAAGAAGGGTGAGAGGCACCGCCCAGCGGATCATGTCGGTGCCCCCCTGCAGCATAAGCCTATAGCAGCATATCTACCTCGAAGCTATATTTGAGACTAACTATCATAGTTTTGTTCTATAGCTGCAACTGTGACTACTGACTCTAACACACTAGAGTTTACACTACCTAGATATTTACCAACACCAGCTAGAGGTTTACTAAACATTAACTATAGGCTTTACTAAACAGAAAGGTTTTAAGTTTAGTTTTAAAGGTGGAGGTGGTGTCAGCCTCCTTAACCCAGATTGGAAGTTGGTTCCAAAGTAATGGTGCCTGATAGCAGAACGCCCGCCCTCCAAATCTACATTTAGATACTCTAGGAACTACGAGTAAACCTGCACCCTGGGAGCGGAGAACTCTGCCAGGAACATAAGGCACTATCAAATCTTGTAAATACTGCAGAGCTAAGCCATTTTGGGCTTTATATGCAAGTAATAAAATTTTAAATTGAATTCTGAATTTTACAGGTAGCCAATGGAGCGACGCTAACACTGGAGAGACGTGGTCTCTCCTGCTGATTCCTGTCAGCACTCGTGCTGCTGCATTCTGGATCAGCTGGAGCCTATTCAGAGAATTACTTGGACATCCTGCTAACAACACATTACAGTAATCCAATCTAGAAGATACAAACGCAAGAACTAGTTTTTCTGCATCACTCTGCGAGAGGATTTTCCTAATTTTTGCAATATTACGGAGATGGAAAAACGCTATTTTACAAACCTGATTAACATATGGTTTAAACGACAAATCCTGATCGAAAACAACACCAAGGTTTCTCACAGTTGCACTGGAAGCCATCGCAACACCATCTAATCCCTTCCTAAGGTGCTCTGGACCAAGAATGATAACCTCTGTTTTATCTGAATTTAGAAGCAAGAAATTTCTGGACCTCCAGTCCTTGATGTCCCTAAGACATGCCTGAAGTTTAACTAACGGTTCTGTCTCATCCGGCTTCATAGACAAATAGACCTGCGTATCATCAGCATAACAATGAAAGTGTATGCCGTGATTCTGGATTATACTTCCCAACGGCTGCATGTATAAACTAAACAAGATTGGCCCTAGCACTGAACCCTGCGGAACACCATAACAGACCCTTGACTGTTCTGAAGAAAACTCATGTACATGAACAAACTGGAATCTGTCAGATAGATATGATTTAAACCAACGTAGAGCTGTCCCTTTAATCCCAACAACATGCTCTAACCTGTGCAGTAAAATGCCATGATCAACAGTGTCAAAAGCAGCACTGAGGTCCAGTAGAACCGATATGGACACTAGTCCCTTATCTGAGGCCATAAGGAGGTCATTCGTGACTCGAACCAGTGCTGTCTCTGTGCTATGATGCATTCTGAAACCTGACTGAAAGACTTCAAACAGATCATTTCTATACAAATAGTCACATAACTGGCTTGAAACTGCCTTTTCCAGAATTTTAGATACAAATGGAAGGTTAGAAATTGGCCTATAATTAGCTAAGGTGTCTGGGTCAAGAGAAGGTTTTTTAAGTAAAGGTTTAATTACTGCCACTTTGAAAATCTGTGGTATATATCTTAAGCTTAAGGATAGGTTGATTTGGTCCAGTATTGTCGTACCAATAAGAGAAAAAACATTTTTGAATAGTTGAGTCGGGATGGGGTCTAACATACATGTGGTAGACTTAGCTCTATTAACAAGTGAGGTCAGCTCAGGGAGGTCTATAGGATCAAAACAGTCTAGAGTCAAGTCAGAGCCTATTTATATACTTTTTCTACTTTTACTGTGACCACCAAATAATGTTGTTTTCCTGTCCTCCACCTCATCAACAACATCTCGTTCTCAGTCTCCGTGAAATTTAGTGGCACAGTGGCTCGACACGTTCATTCATCCTGACGCACAAACAGGCTGCAGGAAGCCGCTGTGCATGCTCAGCAGGCTCATTCATATGCAAATACTACTTTGCATTGCCCATATATGGTAAAAAGTGGGCGTGTAGAGGGCGGGATATGAGGCGAATTCAGCTGCGCAACCTTCCAGCTGGACTGTGATTTATAAAGCGAACATTGCTTGCAAGTGTGCGTGCAAGTGTGCGTGCAAGTGTGCATGCACGCGGTTTTATAAATCCAGATTTTTTTTTCCCGCCCGCCATTTTCGGCTTTTGGCTTTACGTGCACTTTTAGTGTGGACCCTTTGCACTCTTTTATAAATGAGGCCCCAGGTCATTACCATAGACTTAAAAAAGTTAGTTTCACAGTCATTTATTTAAGAAGACATTGCCAACTTCCCTTCAATCTTCCAAAGGCATTCTCCACAACCACCTGGACTCTGCTGATTTGTATGTTGTCCTGTAACTGCTGCTCAGTGAGGCGCCCATTGTCTGCAAAAGGTTTCATCAGCCAGCTCATTTGCGGATATGCAGTGCCACTCAAAATGTAGTAACCCATGTCGAGGCCACCAATAGTTTTACACTGGCCAGGGAATAGCATACCTTAACCCACGACCATCCCCTACAGTCCTGACTCTCTCAAAGTTCTGGCATTGTGCAAGCTGCCAGGGAGTCCAGAGAACACATTCCAAAAATGCCCTTCACTATCAACCACTGCCTGAAGCACAATAGAATACCAACCTTTTTTGTTACAGTATTCTGTGTTATACCTTGATGCTGCCAAGATTGGTATGTGACAATCATCAATGGCGCCCACACTTTGTGGCAATCTCCATCTGTTCTCAAAGTAGATGGCCATCTCCTGGAGTGTTTCAGCATCAGGCAGTTTGATCACTTCTATCAACAATATTTGTTCGGTGGCAGAACAGAAGGCCTTTAAACACTTGCAGACAGTTGGGCGGTTTACCCCAAACAGATGGGCAATGCTGCGGTAGTCTGAATTGGTTGTGAGCTTCCAGATGGTGACAGCAACCCTTTATTTGAGGGGAACGCATAGAGGAAAGCTTGTGTCCTGCTTCTACAGTGTCGGTCCCAGTCGTTGCAGAGATACTGAAAGGTTTCCTGTGAATTCTGAAGTTCTGTATCCAATGTTCGTCTGAGAAAGTCGGCCCCACCACAGTCCACCTCGTGTCACTTCTATTGTGAGCCCAAACAGACGGTGTGGGACGTCTCATTAGTCGCAGGAGAGTCTGCAACATGAGTATATTGCACATTACAGCCAAGTCCGTGGCAACAACACCTGATCAGAACTAATTAAGAAAAAATGTGTAAGTAAAATTATTTAACTCACAATTCACCTTTGTCTTTGACAGCAGATTCTTTCTTCTGCTCTCAATTCAAGCAGAACAATTCTTTGAACAATTATTGTCTTCTCCTTCCCACTCAGCCCTCAGGAAATCCTCTCGGAACTCTTTTTATCTCAAAAGCTACCACTCAGTGTATGCCATGTAGGGAAACATAAACGCAAGATACATCTCTGTCCCTTCCAGGTTTGTTTCTTTTTCTCTTCATTCTTTTGCTGCACTATTCTTTTTTTGTCTCCTCTTATGCTGCTGACTCTTTGTGAACAGCAAAAAATGCACTTTACTGCCACCTCGTGGTCAGTTGTGTTACTTGTTCAGTCAAAGATTCTTGTGTGGCGTTATAGTCTAATGCAGTGGTCACAAACCCTGGTCCTCAAGATCTATTGTCTCACATTTTTTGGATGTTTCCCAGCTTCAACACACCTGATTCTTAATAACAGTCCTCATTAGCTTGTTATCAAGGTCTGGACAGTTCTGTGCTTGACACAGCTCCTTGTATCACGGTGTGCTGATGCAGGGTAGCATCTAAAACATGCAGGACAATAGATCTCGAGGACCAGGATTGAAGCCCACTGGTCTAATGGAACCACGCCAGCTGAAGGGGCCGAAGAGACGTTGACCCTGTTCATGTCTGGTGGGTTTACCCAGAACTCCTGCGCCTAGGAGTGGTACCCCGTCTGGTCTTCTGCTGCTGAAGCCCATCTGCTTCAAAGTTTGATGTGTTGTGTGTTCAGAGATGGCATTCTGCATACTTTGGTTGTAACAAGGGGTTATTTGAGTTGCTGCTGCCTTTCTATCATCTTAAACCAATCTGGCTGTTTTCTTTTAACCGGTGACATGAACAGGGCATCTTTGTCCTGACAGCTGGCACTCACTGGATATTTTGTTAAGTTTTTGTGGACCGTTCTCTGTAAATCCTAGCGATGGCTGTGCATGAAAATCCAAGTAGACTCAGACCAGCCAGTCTGGCACCCACAACCATGCCATATTTAAAGTCCCTTAAACCCTCATTCTTCCTCATTGCTCGGTTTGAAGTTCAGTAAGCTGTCTTGACCATGTCTAAATGCACTGAATTGTTTCCATGTGATTGGCTGATTAGATTTTTGCTTTAACAAGCAATTGAACATGTGCAGCTATGGTGTAGCCAATGAGTGTATAGGTTTTCTATTAAAAGGATTGTGTAAATAGTCCAAAACTGTAGTAAATGGAAATACACATTATATTTTATGCCATAAATCTATAGTCTGGAGCATTTCAAGCCACTGATGCTAATGTTGTCCCTCTATGAACTCACTCTGGACACGGGAGTTGGTGAGGGTCTGGGCTGAACCAGCAGAGTAAAACTCTCAAAATGCTCTGCAGCAAAGCTCCGCTATTATTGCATATAAGTTGGAGCAGCCACTGGTGGAGAGACAAGTGGAAAACAAATATTTTTATATTCAAAGGTCTTTGCATGGTAAAGAGTTTAAGTTTTGAAATATATAAGGGCTGAACTTCTAAGTATATGCACTACACAACTTCACATTTATACCTTATACAATATTGTAAATTTGCAGACGAAGTGATGGCCCTCATCCAGAACAACAATGAAACTATCTATATGGACAAGCTGGCAGCGCAAGCTTCATGGTGCAGAGACAACAATCTGAACTTAAATGTCTTCAAAACTAAAGAGATGGTCGTGGACTTTCCGAGGGAGAGGCAGAGGCCACCACAGCATTGATGGGTGAAAGACAAAACTCCCTATCTGAAAAATGTACTCTCTTGTAAGAACAAAATAGAAATTTCTTCACTCAAATAATTATATTTTTATGGATACCCAATAAATGTTATATTGCTTTTGGACAAAAATTACTATACTATGTGTTAACAAGATCAGTTAGGCATTAATGAGTTGCAAAGTGGAGGGATCAATTTTTTGATCATTTTACAGATAGGATTTTTTGCCTCACTCACGTGAGAGAGGTTTGATTGTTCACTGCTACCGTATCTGACAGTTTACCAGTACTAGAGATGAAATGTCTTTTGCTGTCTTGTGTCAATTTATATTTCAAGTCGTTTGAAAGTGATTTTATTTCCTTTTACAATTAAATTTAGAATAAAGTCTCAAAGTGAAAGTCCCTACAAAACTACAAAAGAATCTTTTACACAAAGAGTCTATCTTTTCTCAAATGTTATTGAAGGACCTTAGTAAAGACTAAGCAAAATAAAACCTGGACTTCTTGAGAAAATCTAACATCAGAAACCAGGGAAGATGACATAAACACAAAAAACTGATAAACAATCACTTTGGATATGACTGATCCCAGTCATTTCTTGTATAAGCCCGACAGTGATATATCATTTACTGACTGTTAAAATACCAATTTCGTCTGAATGTAAAAACATTTCACAAGCTGTTTTGGTAGAGTCTTTTGAGTCTTTGGAAGACGCACTGAATTCAACAAATGTAGGCATAGAACAGACATTCAGACTCATTTTTACCAGCTATCACATCATATTAAATAAATCTCACTGTTCTTGCACAAATAATTGCAAATATGTATATGTAGAGCAATGCATTAGATTGAGCAAAATATTGAGATTTTGATATTTAATGTTTCTGGTCACAACACACCTCTGAGAAGGACAGATGGAACAATTCAGTGAAGGAGATGAAACTTCTTTAATTAAGGCCTTTTGCCATCTTCTTGGTTGAATAGTTGTGTGGGGGAAGGGTGAGGGGAAGCTTGGCAGAGACCAAGGTCAGCAGCGATATGAGCCTCTTACATTTATCGACACTGCACATAATCTGCCGTCATCTACAGGCAACCCAAGTCGAGAAATGAATGATAGGACCAGCCTGCACAGACATGCACTGGCTTCCAAGAGCCATGGCTGCTGGGCAGCTGCTGGAGTGTCTGTACACCAGTCATGTCTGGAGATTATTTATAGCTGAATCGGAGCTTTGACCTCCGCATGACAAAAGGTTCATTTATTATCATGCAGCATCTTAAGTACCATCATGAGTGATAGTACAGAAGTGCGCAGTCAATATCTGATACCAAATACAACAATTTGATACTTTTGAAGACTGATTGAGATGAACAGATGCTCTGCATGTTGTTGTCTAAGCCAATATCTACATATATAAGTGGATGACTACAAAGCGTCCTGAAATAGTAAGAACAGTTGACCAAATGTTATACTTGGTGGACACTTTACTATGCATGTTGCAGCAGCATCGATCAACAGTGTTCAACAGTCTATGGGATGCTTCTAGGACTGAAGTATTAGACACCTGGGGCCTCATTTATCAACCGTTCGTACGCACAGATATGTGCGTAAAGTGTTCGTATGAACATTCCCACGCAAAGTATGGAATTTATCAACATGTACCTGTACGCAGGAACGCGTGTAAATGTAAGCACAACTCCGACCATGCGTACACACAAAATGTAGTGGTAGAACAGTGAAAATACAAATAGAACCCATTGAAAGAGTCACAGTGTTCAGCGATCTCAAACTTCACACATGTTCCCCGTTTCCTCTGATTAATAAAGATACTCAATTAGTAAATTAGCAGACATTTTGAATAATTGGTGTGACAGCTATAAAAGACAGCTGTGGCAGGACGACCTGAAAAGAAAATACAAGTACCATGGCTTATCTCGCACTGTTGGATGATATGGAGGTTTTGGAGGATATGGAGGATTTGGAGGACCATGCGCTCCGCAGAGAACGCGTTTTCAAAAAGCGTGCTGATCTGTTCAGTGAGAGCACGGAGTGGCTTCTCAGCAGGTACCGCTTCCCAAGAAATATTTTGATGGATCTATGCCGCGAATTGCAACCAATGTTGGAGCGAGAGACAAAACGCAGCAAAGCCATTCCAGTGCACATCCAGCTCCTGTCCACCCTGGGATTCTTGGCCACCGGGACATTTCAGAGAGAGATTGGAGACATATGCACCATTTCGCAGCTGACAATTAGCAGAATCATGCCGGCAGTGTTGGATGCAATAATTTCTCTCGCCCCAACTTACATCCAGTTCCCATACACACATCAGCAACAAGTCGAGATCAAACGAGGATTCCACGCAATCGCCGGATTCCCAAACATAATTGGAGCTATAGATTGCACCCTGTAGCAAGGCGAGTGCTACGGGGCCCGACCGACAGGACAGAGAGGACACGGGGTTTTGTGCAAGAACTCTTTATTCACCAGATCCAAACACCCACACGTGCACAAGCACCTTCTCCAACAGCAGCCCCCTTGCTGCTGTGCAGCCACGCCTTATGACGGCAGGCAGGGTGGAGAGGTTGATGGGGCCCACCTGTCCCCAATCAACCTGAGTGGCAGCACCTCCACCCTGCCACACACCCACATCGCCATAAAAGCACCATCACACAATGAATTCAGTTACATCAAAAGGAAAGGATTTCATTCAATAAATGCACAAATAATCTGCGATGCAAGTATGTCTCTGACAAACGTTGTTTCCCGGTGGCCTGGAGGAACGCACGACTCATTCATTCTGCAGCACAGCTCTGTTGGTGTGAACCTCCAAGCAGGATCTGTTGAGGATGGCTGGCTTATCGGTGAGTGTTACAACATTTTGAAATTATTTTCTGGGCTTCGTATGGCTTATTATAACATCTCTATAGGTGATCGGGGATATCCACTAAAGCCATGGCTGATGACCCCCGTACCCAACCCGAGGACCCCGCAGGAGCAGCACTACAACCGGGCCCATGCACGCTCAAGAACAGTGGTTGAACGCACAATAGGCCTGCTAAAAGGCCAATGGCTGTGCCTGTCCAGTGTGGGGGGACACTTCAATATAAGCCTGAAAAAGTCTGCAACATCATCTTGGCTTGCTCTGTGCTTCACAACCTAGCCATCAGACAAGGTGTACCTCTGTAGGAACCCCCCAGAGCAGACGACCCCATGCCCAACGCAGAGCCTTTCCCACCCCCCTAATGCCACTGCCATTCAGAGAGGGGATTATACAGGGATATTAGGTAGGTCTGTATGGAGCCAGATCAAGGCCAAAAGTTTTTGATTGAAAACCTGAGACTTGAACCTGAAAATTCAAGTTTTGATCATGAACTTATTTTTTTTACAGTTTCAATCTTTTTTTTCAGTATCAGATCCTTTTTTCAGTTTCAGATCAAAAAGAAAAGAAGTACATGATCAAAACTTGAATTTTCAGGTTCAAATCTTAGTTTTTCAATTACAAAACGTTTTGCCTTGATTTGGCTCCATAGGTCTGCCTGTTAGCCGATCTTTGAAAAGTGAGAAATTTCGGATCAAAAGTGTGCGTGGGAAAATAATGTCAACATCATTCAACATTTTGGAGTTTATTTGTTTAACATCTGCGATGCGCATGCAGCAATCTGTTTGAGTGACTCGTTCATCTGCAGTAGGGTATTTGAGATGGTGGTCAGTTGATCCCTTATTTCATTGATTGATTTGGTGGTGTCTTCTTGGTTTTGCATAACTGCCTCCGTCAGCACCCTCACCCTCCCAGGGCGCACCGAATGGGTTCTGGCTGCTCCTGTTCCTCAAACTCCCCCGGCTCCTCATCCGCCTCCTGAGAGCAGGCTGGACTGGCTTGAGTTTCTGAGTTATTTAAGAAGCATCACATTATTGTCACATTTATTTTGATTCAAATTCACAAATTAAACTGTCTAAATAAATGTTGTGAAACACCTCAGCTCAGCTTTTTGTTTTACCTGCAGTGTGACTGGTCGATGGTACAGCTGGTGGTTCTGTTGGGAGTGTGTCTGTGTCTCCTCCGGGAATGATGCCACACGGTGCTGTATCCCCGATGATGCTGGCAATATGGGTATCCATGGGTGAAAGCTGGGTTGTTGCCTGTCCTCCTCCAGTTGCAGATGTCTCCTTTCTGTGGGCTGTGACGCGTTTTTTGGCACCGAGTTTGATGTCAAACCACTTCTTTTTTATTTCTGAGAGTGATCTTTCCTCTGACCCAACAGAATTGACAGCAACAGTGACCTTCTCCCATGCAGCACTTTTCCTTTTGTTGGTCACACCTGCAAACACCTGCACCTGAATGCAAATGACCCTCACCTGCACGAGCACGGCAGGTAAGAACAGGTGGGATTTATCATCACTGATCACTTACTAGTGTGCGTACGACCGGTATCCGCACGTTTGATAAATTCAGATTTTTTTGTACTTACACGCATTCTAAATTTCATTCCTACAATAGAATTTAGAACTTTTTCTACGAACGGTTGATAAATGAGGACCCTGGATTTACTGAGAATAGGGAAGATTACAATATATATTTTGGCTATGAATCAGTGACAAGAAAAACATCTTAAGAGAACACGACACAGCAAAAAAACCAGGGTTTACGGCTGTGTATACCCCCGGTATTTCAGGTGCTAGCACGGGAATTTATGTAAGGTAAACCAGCCGAAAACGAAAAATTTCCCCGGTCCGGAAACACCCGTATTGTACTGGGACCTCCTGCTGTGTTTGGAGTAGCCAGCTCAGCAGGGTGCCATGCTGGCTATTGTCACACAAAGGTGTGACATTCCAGACTTGAGGGGGGTGGGGGGGGGGGGGGGTAACTTCACCGACCCAAGCCTCACCCCCCAACCCCCCCAACCCCCCCCACCCCCCCAAGCCCCACCCCCCCAAGCCCCACCCCCTCAACCCTCACCCCCCAACCTCCCCCAAGCCCCATTCCCCCAACCCCCCCAACCCTCACCCCCCAACCTCCCCCAAGCCCCATCCCCCCAACCCCCCCAACCCTCACCCCCCAACCTCCCCCAAGCCCCATCCCCCCAACCCCCCCCCAAGCACAGCAACCTCTACTGGTGCAAAAGAAAATTGCACCCGAGAGGATTACTGCAAGCTACCTGCAGTTTACCAGGCTACAAATACATGCACATTTCAGAAATCAAATAACCAACCACCTCAGTACAAGTAAATGTATTTATTGCAGAAAATTAAAACACAGTATTCCAAAAAGTTCAGTGTGTGTCCACATGAAAAAAACAAAAAAGGCACTTTTAAAAGCAAAGAGATCAAAACTTAGTCCAGTCAGTGAGCACTTCTCTCTCTTGCAGTTTTTTTTTTTTTACAGTTTGATCTGAATGGCCCCTGCTCCTCTACCAAACAGGTCAACTTAAGAGTTTAACAGAGCTAAAAACGAGCCATTGTCTCCCAGTGGCGCCGCCCGTTGCGTGGCACCGCTCTGCCCCAGTGACTGTCGCTGCCGCAGCGGGAGTCTGTACACATCTAGCCCTGGAGGCCAGCAACTGCAAAATATAGAGTAGCAATTAAAATGTGTATAATTTTTACCAATATTCAATTAACACTAAATTAAAAACATCTCAGTTCCATATACTGTAACTCACCTTCCCAAATATTGCTGTAACTTACCCTTGTTTTCCGTTGTCTAGTCTTCATTGCATTGTTTAATTTCTTTTTCTGGGGAGCATTTTCTGGCTGATCGAGACGATGGCTCCTTTTCAAAGACTCAAAATAAGTCTTGCAAGCAGCTAAAGCACAAGCAAAAATACAATTAGAATTTAATTAGTTTCAATATCTATTCAAAGCAATTCTAAAAGAACAAGGATGGATGTGCCTTTCTTTTTACCTGTTATCACGTCGCTGTCTGTGTCAGGAAAAGCAATGCCGACCTGCTCCAACATGTATGTCGTAACTGCAAGGTTATGTGGAGAATTGATACTGTTGGGAAAGAGAGGAGCCATGTTAGTTGATTAAAAACAAACTCAAACCCCAAAGCAACCTTTTATTTATTTTTTGTGTGGAGAAAATAGATCTAGATCACACGTGACTACACTGAGCACACGTGACTGTCTGTTACCCGTTGCCACAGCCACACATGTTTCAACAATTTCTTTCCTAATGCCGTTTATTCATTTATTTTTCATTTTGCTGTGGTAAATTACAATGATTACAAACAAAAAACATATATTTACCCTTGTTTTGGATCCACTTTCATAGTGTTGTTTTCAGAATTGTGTAAACGTCTTACAGCCTCCTGTATAGATTAATAATACAAAGTTAGTGTGATTCTAAAAGTATTTAAGCATTATTGCCTCCTGTGGACACGCAGTTAAATGTAAAAGCAATTGTGCACAGTACTTAGTCATAAGCAAACTTACTTACAGCAACGCGTGTGTTCTTTGCTCTTTTAATCCGTTTTGCGGGTGTGGAATCAACAATGGAGCTGCAACTTTCAACACGATAAGAGTTCTTCAGTTCCTCGTCCAGTAGTTCAAATCTGCCGTCCATGTCTTGTAGTGTGCGCTCTGATTTGGATAAAAGCCCAAGGACCGTTTATGCGACATGTTTTACAACAACGCAGCAGTATCTCCTCAAAAGCAAAAAAAGTTCTCCCGGGTGGGAGCAAAACAAACTAACTAGGAAAAACTTTAAAGACCCCCGCAACTCTCAACGCTGTGAGACAGAAACCAATGACATTACTGAATCAATTCTTAGCCACGCCCCCGCAATAACATAAAGGCCCTATCTCCATTTGCTATTCACATGGGCCAATTTGGCATAGACAGGTTGGGGGAGTTTGAATGGTAACTCACAGAAGTGTTGATGGCCGTTTGATGGCTCTCGATGGCTGCATTTTTTGAACAAAGGCCTAAAGGTCCCCTGCTGTTCCTCTACCCGTGGCAACAAAGTGGGGTCAGTAAACTCCCGATTACAGCTCAGAAATGGCCGTATTTCACAGTAAACTTCTTTCACCAGTAAATTCCCAATAACATCCACATACACCCAGCAAACACAAACATTACCGGTTAAATGCTATGTCAGCATATTCCCATAAACTCATCTTTTCGTGCTGTGCGAGTCCCTCAGATGTAAAAATGGTCATAGGTGGATAGAGGTTAAACAATCTGAGAGATATAAGGTTCCATTTGTGCCATAGATACTCACACTCACTGTTTAAGTCCACAGATTCACTAGACTTCTGTTTCTGTAATTTTCAACAGCACGTTGTTTGTGACAAAGCTTGTTTAACAGCTACGTTGTTTGTTTAATGTGCTACCCTGACACAGGATTTATACTTTGGTCTGTATTTTGTAGTCGTGTTTAACGCTGTCATAGTTCTGATGACTGTGTTTGACGGTGCAGATAAGTTGCATCAACATAATGTGTTGTCTTCTTGTGCCGTTCTCTAGTGTTATCCTTGCGTAATGAAGTTCTTCATTACGTGATTTGGAACCACTTCATATGTACTTATAACTGAACAATGATGACTGTAGCAAGCTCGTGCTACCCGGGGTCAACCGACAGGAAAAGAGGACACAGGGTTTCGTGGAGAAATTCTTAAACTTTATATGCACCCAGACAGACGTGTACCAGCACACTCGGCAGCAAGAGATTACACCAGATTGTATTATATGATGTGCTGTGGTACCTGGCTGTCAACTGAGATATCCTGTAAGACAAGCACATACTGAGAATTGTTTGAATGGTTGAATTATGAGCCGTTAATTTGGATTCGCTATCGCTTGTGTGATGCTGTGTCCCTGCTTCAACACCCTGATGACACACTGATGATGACCATTAATTCGAATCAGGTGTCTCGATGCAAAGAGACAGCTAAAATATGCAGGACCTCAAGGGCCAGGATTGCCCACCTCTCTTCTAGCATCAAGGCTTACCTCCTAAGTGTCCATTCTGCCCCCTAAATTCTCCATTGTTGTACCCCAGCTCTTCAACATCCGTGCTGCCCTCCAGCTCTTCAGCCTCCAGGTTGTACCCCAACTCCTATGCATTTACCCTAAACCCAAAGTCTTGAACATTTACACTGACCCCAAACTTTTCAAGATTTGTTCAAGTGGTCGTGGACGCACCTTTTCTTGTCTCCAGGGTAGTCCTGGTCCCACCTCACCAGTGGCACCACTTGCCATGTGTATGAAGGGGTCGGCGGTGCACCAATTCTCCATTCAGAAAATTGTATGGCAGTGAACAGCATTCGGTTGCTGAGGAACGGGGAAAGTTGGCTGAAAGAGACATTGATGAGGAGTTTTGAGACGCTGCCTCCAGGTGGACAACAGAAGGAGAGACACACTTGGAGGTGTCAGGACTGTGATGTGAACCTGTTTTGTGGTGGATGCAAACTGTTTTTGGAGTGGTACAAATAATTTTTATGGCATCTTTATTTTGACCCATGATTAATTTGTGTGTCATTGCCAGGATTTAAATGAAAAATAAGATTGGACATAATTTAGTTTTTTGCTGAATTTGTACATGTCTTTTTGAAATTTGCAATTTATATTTGTGTTCTAAGTTATAAAAATGGCTCATTAAACCTGTTTGTCATTTTCACAGTAGAAAAAACTCTCCTAGGATTTAAGGTTTTCATGTGGTTTTAGGACCAGTGTGATAGAACAGTTTGTCAAAAGGAGAGGAGGCAGCCTTAACATGACCATACAGAGGCAAACAGTCATATTATTCCCACAGTTGTACAAGAATCACCAAATGAGGAACCAGAGTAACTGCAGGCATAAAACATACAAACATACAAACTCCCAATAGAAAGGCTGAAAATAGCAGGAACTTTCTAGCTTTGAGGGAACAGAATAGCCAGATCTGGGATGAATGCAAATTTGCCTAAATTTGAAATAACTCTTCAATAAACCTTATCAATGATGTCAAGAAGTAGAAGTTTCGAGAGCTATTGTTGTCTGCTCATGCAACTCATCCCCCACGGGCCATGTGAGGGCATATATAAAAGCCTTCAGAGGGCTTATGCTACTTGGCAGTTTACTCACTCTTTTCATACTCAGAAATACATTTCTCACAGGACATAGGTAGAAACAAGTAGAAAAGGAAAACAAGTGAAAGATAAAATTTACCTGAAGAGATAAACAGCTTCAGCTTTGACTTAGAGAATAATGATTTCTCTCGCTCTCTCTCTCTCTCTCTCTCTCTCTCTCTCTCTCTCTCTCTCTTTTTTTTAACAGGCTTGGAAGTATATAGTATACCTCTTTTATGGCTGTTTCTGGCATTTTTCCAAAGTTGGGGATATAACAACATCCACTGGTTTATCGGTGCTCTTCATATCGCTACTGCAAATGAAAAGAAACACAAAAATGCACCAAACAACCTCTATGTGGAAGTTTCAGAAGAGGAACGCGCGAAAACATATACATTTAATGCAAAATGTACAGCTGATGTTTGGACAGTTGCACAGGTTCCTGCACTGTGGGCTCTTTGTCTCTGCGAAACCACTTTTAAGCGAAAAGCATGTAAGCCAAGCATTCAGTTATTTGTGAATCCTTTCAGTTGGGGAAGTGTGCAGTGCAGTTTGAGCTCCTGAGTTATTGCGTTTACTCAACTGAGACAGAAAACCCCAAAACAACATAGTTCTGGTTTTCAGTGGCATGGAGGCAGAACCATACAACTCGAAAGGCAAATGCTTTAGATGAAACAGATACATAGAACGAATTTTGGTACATGTGTATTTTATTTTTTCATTTTTGGTGAAATGAAAATGCTTGCTAAATTACTCATGACATTGCAGGAGAAACAGTCATTTTATGAGGGAAGAAGTCTTTGTATGTGTTGAGAGTGGTGATTATGGAGAACCTCCCTCAGATGTGCGTTAGTTTGGGATTCATAAACACGGACAGATTCAGTCTTTTTCGATCACGTTCTAAGCATTAGATCCTTGATAACAATATGCAAGAAACCATTTATGCCTAAGCTCTTTGCACTGAATGCTTGCTTCATGTTACTAATTCTACTTCTGAAAATCATATATTTCTAATTCTACAGCTTTACTCTCCTAATATTACAAAATGATGCTTGAAAATTTATGATCTATGTCTGACACATTTGTTGGGACTTTTCCACCACTCTGTCTTATTCATCACTTAAAAGGTTTGAGTTGATGTTCAGTATCAACGCATACGATGTTATGAAATGGTGCAACAGCAAATCTCTCTCCAGATATGTCACTGGTGTGTGGTTTTGCTTCGCCTTTTCTCCCACAGATGAGGAAATGCATGTCATTTTGGTATCCCAGATCTGCTGTTGACATCGACTTTTTTTTTCACTTCTCTGTCTTAATGTCAGTGCAGTCAAAGAAACTGCAAGCTCCAAGTGTTTGATATCTTTCTACATGTTTTTTTATTTTCTTTCGCTACTTTGCAGGCATCAATTAGTGTCATTTCAGTCAGCTGCTTAGAAGAGCCCATGGCTGTTGAGCGTAAAAGCTTTAGAAGTCAGGCTGCTCATCAACTCTGGAATAACTTTCAGTAATAAATTCAAAGTAATTCTTTAGTAATTAATGCATAATAAAACTAAACAGAAGAATGGCCAAAGTCATTCATCTCACACAGGATGAGAGGCACAGGTGTGCCTGTCAGAAAGGCTCCTGAGGCATCTTGTCAAAGGAAATACGCAGAATTTGACAAAAATAAATCTGATGTCGTAGAAGGTGCTGCTGTCACTTGTATTTGATAAATCAGTCTATTGACTTACCTTTCCAGTCCATTCTAAGATGTCTGGTGTTGCATTTGAAACCACCTCTTAATGAAGTTTGAATCCAAATAGAAAAAAAAACATTTTTTTGCTTGTTCAGTTATTGTTTGTTATTAAGAACATACATCACTGATCAGGCTAAAAATAAGCAATTAACAACAAATTTGAGCACATATGTCAGTGGATCTAGACAAAAGAGAAATAAAAAGAGAAGCTAGCTTAGACGATTTCTTCTAATGAACCATCATGAGCCAAGAGCACCTTCAGCAGAAATACCAGTTTATGTAAATATGTAAATTTTGTTTTCATCTCTGTGGGGTGGGAATGTGCAACAACTATGCACTTTTCAGAGAATTAAATGAAATACTCATTATTATACACATACAGTTTATTTAAGGACGTGTGCTCCATTTATTATAAAAAACAAGAAGCAACCTCTGGCCATGTGTATTGTAAATTAATTGCTTTTAATGATCAACAGGTGCTATGTCATGGCTCCTAGACATTATTGAATGAGCTGGATGTGTCTGTGCTTGTGCTCATAGATCAGTTCAGTTTCCAAGCACAACGTAACCTGCAGAACTCAATAACTCCAATAACTCTGTGTCTGCAACACCACCCTTTAATTAGTTCAGTAACTCATGCTTTGGTGTCTTCTCTTCCAGGCATTCATGACTCTCAACCATAAAACTATTGTCCTAAAAAATGGGGAAGAAAGCAAAAGGAAAAAGCAAAAAGGTTCCCAGTTCTTGATTGGAGTTTGTCTTCATGCTTGCATTGGCTTTCTTCAGGCGCTCCAGCTTCTTTCCAGTCTCGAAACCTGGTGGAGGTTGGTGGATGATTGGAAACTGTCTCTAGGAGCAAAGCATCCTGGTTCTTTGATGAACTGGCAACCCCTTCCAGTGTGTACCCCAGCACTCATGCCAAGTCAGCTTTGTAGGGATCCCACGAGTTGCCACGTTTGCACTCCAGGTCGATTTCAGTCCTTCAATCAACTTTTTGCTTTTTCTGGGCTATTCAGCGTCCCTTGTAAGAATGTTTTAATGCTGAAAGTTCTTACATACAAAAGCATGAAAAAGAATGCAAAACACTTAAAGGAGCTTGAGGCTCCTTTTAAGAAATGAGACTCTCTAGCGCCACCCTTCACCACGACGGCCGTTGGGGGTACTGCAGCCAACAGTGAAGCCGGCACGGGAGAACGGGGAGAACGCGCATGCAGCGTCATGTGACGTCACATCCGCAGCCCAGCGCGGGAAATTTGGGACCGAATTGCAGCACATTTTGCAGCACACAGCCTGTTCAAGGCAACGGAGAGATACACTAGAGGGCTCATTCTTTTGGGTTTGGAACGCTTCAGAGTCAGAGTCAGAGTCAGAGTCATTTTTATTGTCCCTCTAGGGGAAATTCTTTTAGCAGTCTGGGAAAACAGTCATCATACAAACACAGACATACCAAAAGAACAATTAAAACATTAAAACGTGACATAGTAACCATAATAAATGAGTAAAAGCAAAAGTGCTTTCATCAGTGCAGGCAGAATGATAAAAATATATTAAAAACATTAAAATGTATGCGAGTTGATCATTTTAACAGCGGTTGGTATAAAAGAGAATTTATACCTATTGCTATTGGCCTTGGGAAGCCTACAGCGCCGCCTAGAAGGGAGAGGGACAAACTCTTCTGACAGAGGGTGATCAGGACTTCATCTGACATTATTACTAGAAAACTTAAAATGTATACGGATTTTTTTCATAAATCCTGCCACAATCCGGCCTCAAGCTCCTTTAAAGAAGTGATTTTGTGCATTAATGTCCAACTCTAATATTGTTTTTTATAAAAGTCACAATAGCAAATTCATCAGTTGTTTCAATTATTTAGACTGAAATTTGAGGGAGAAGAACTAAAGCAAAGGAGAGGGTTGCGGGGCAGCGAGTTTCATCTCAAGGCAATACCTCGTCCTAGTCCTAGTAGCAAGTACTTTAAAAGTCCTTTATTTGTAGCAGAAACAAAAGGGAACACGCCGTTCCTAAAATTTAAGACATTCTTTCATATCTCTGGCACCAAACTAGCTCATCTAAAAAACTACAATCCCAATGCCAATAAAGTTGGGATGCTGTCAATGTAAATATGGAGCACAAAACAATTATCTGCAGATATCATACACCCATATTTCTTTCCCAGTAGAACATAAACAACATATCAGATGGTGAGACTGAGATATATTGCCATTCCAAGGAAAATATGAGGTCATTTTGAATTTGATGGCAGCAACACACTTCAAAGAAGTTGGACCAGGGGAAACAAAAGGCTGGAAATGGGCACAATCCACAAACAACTGGAGGAGCATTCAACAGCTAATGAAATAATTTGGCGGAGTTCAAAGTTCAAAATCTTGCATCAAGGATGGCATACGAATACACTGGTGCCTGTGGTATCAGTAGTCTACACGTCTGGAAAGGCACCATCGATGCTAAAAAGGTACATATAGGTGTTAGAGAAACATCTACTCCCATCCAGGCAACTTCTCTGCACAGAAATTACATGTGCTGCTAAAAGTAATGTATCACAACCATTTAGTACTGGATGGCCAGCATGTGGGATCTCCATTACTAACGGATCTTAAGGTATTTGGGTCAGTGGTTTTTAATACCTTTCATCTACTTTCTCTCCTCCTGTGTTATGCTTCCACATGCTACCATTACTTAATATTTTGATGAACATTCCCTTTGTATACATTTTTATGTCTGTACGTGCGTGTGAACATGCTCAGGTGTACTTTCTTTGGTGAGAATGATGGTGGCGAGCAGAGCCAATCCTGTTTTCTGCTATGTAACAAACCATGGGTACCACTTTAGGTATTGAACATATCTTTGGTTTGGCAATTGTTAAACGAATGATTCTGAGGAAATGCAAGTCCAACTCCCCTCCTTGCTCTGAAGGATGGGTGAATGAGTTGGTTTCCTGTTTGTACCTTGAGGAAGTGTGCTATAAACTTTTGGAAGTACACTCCAAATACCCTGCCATTTGAGGTCCCTTTGCCAATCATGTTAACAAAGACAATGGACAGTCTCGACTTAATCGGACCAGTGCATCCGGCCCAGTACCCAGTACTTCATCCACTGTGAACTACATCTCTGGACTTGCCTTTAACATAAACTGGATGGCATACGAATACACTGGTGCCTGTGGTATCAGTAGTCTACACGTCTGGAAAGGCACCATCGATGCTAAAAAGGTACATATAGGTGTTAGAGAAACATCTACTCCCATCCAGGCAACTTCTCTGCACAGAAATTACACGTGCTGCTAAAAGTAATGTATCACAACCATTTCATACTGGATGGCCAGCATGTGGGATCTCCATTACTAACGGATCTTAAGGTATTTGGGTCAGTGGTTTTTAATACCTTTCATCTACTTTCTCTCCTCCTGTGTTATGCTTCCACATGCTACCATTACTTAATATTTTGATGAACATTCCCCTTGTACACATTTTTATGTCTGTACATGCGTGTGAACATGCTCAGGTGTACTTTCTTTGGTGAGAATGATGGTTGCGAGCAGAGCCAATCCTGTTTTCTGCTCTGTAACAAACCATGGGTACCACTTTAGGTATTGAACATATCTTTGGTTTGGCAATTGTTAAACGAACGATTCTGAGGAAATGCAAGTCCAACTTCCCTCCTTGCTCTGAAAGATGGGTGAATGAGTTGGTTTCCTGTTTGAACCTTGAGGAAGTGTGCTATAAACTTTTGGACGTAAACTCCAAATACCGTGCCATTTGAGGTCCCTTTGCCAATCATGTTAAGACAATGGACAGTCTCGACTTAATTGGACCAGTGCATCTGGCCCAGTACCCAGTACTTCATCCACTGTGAACTACATCTCGGGACTTGCCTTTAACATAAACTGTACAAGTTTGAAATGTCATTGTAGCAAGCTCGTGCTACCCGTGGTCAACTGACAGGAACGAGGACACGGGGTTTCGTGGAGAAATTCTGGCTCTTTATTATCACCCAGACGTGTATCAGCACTCGGCAGCTCAGTGTCATCCCTGTGAGCAGCACCTTGCTGGTGTGCAGCCGCTCTTTAGGTAGCCAGGCAGGGTGGAGAGATTGATTGGGAACAGGTGTGCCCAATCAGCTGAGTGGCTGCTCCCCCGCAGACCATGCCCAATCCTCCACCCTGCCACAGTCATTATTTGTTGAGTTGTTCAGATCTGCAATGTTTTGTGACATCACAGACCAATCTCAGGATGACACTATTTAGCCTCTCCAACTTTTCCTCCACTCAGATTCACATAGAGCAGCATTCACTGTTCATTTAAAGTGGGTGAACCAAAGCTAGAACACCATTTACAAAAGATGGACAGTAGATGAGAGGGAAGGAGTCAAGTTGAGGGCCTAACACCACCCTACAGAACCTAAGAGGAAGATCCATCATTCCTCCTTGAAGTATTTTATATTAATAAATGCACCTCCTGGCCCTCATTTTTTTATATATTTATGCACTCAAGTCTGGAGTCTTTTCACATATTAAAGGAAGTGCCAGTACACAAATTGTCATGATAAAATGTAATACTTTTAGTTGTGTGTTTATATCAATAAGCAGTAAAGAAAAGCAGAAAGTCACTAGGAAGAATTGTAATTAGTGCATAATAGTGCATACAGAGTGTCTTTCAGTTACCACACATGGCCTAATATTTGGAGATGTACTGTCAGTGACTATGATGGAAAACCAATGCTGGCATTCATGTACATTTTCCGGGAAGGATGGATCATAATTGGTGTGATTCACTCAACTGCCGAGCACAATTACTGTCTGGGTTTTTACATCTGCAAGAAACTGCTCCAGATGCTCCTCTTTACATGCATCCTGCATGAGTCTGAATGTGAAGCCTGACCTATGAAGATGTCCCCTTTGTTTCGTTGAACGTGGCCCTTTTTTCGATGGCAGCATGCCCACCCACAAACCAATGCCAGACACTGCAACTGTGTCATGCTCCTGCTCAGTTTGGTTTGTAGAAATGGAACACAGGGAATAATCCATTCCATTTGATAGCTTTCTGGCAGGGATCTCGGTGGCTGTCACAGCAACTTAAGAACAGATTTGCTGTCAAAACTGAAGCATTATGTATATCACCACCCTTCTAATAAGGCACATGCTCAACCCCAGGGCCTCACTGCTCTGTTAAGGCTGAGTATAGATATTTCTCTATGATCAAGCTCAGCCCTATATGTGAAGCTTCAGCAAAAAAGTTGAAAAATGACAACTCAAAGAGTAACTTTCAAGAAATGACTGCATTTCTCTTCCATGCAAAGAATCCGTACGATGCATTATGAAACAGGGGTAGTTAAATTACCACGCAATTTTGTCCTCTATAAAACAGAGTACCATTACTGGTCATTAGAAACCAGGGTGTTCTAAGCCCAAATCATTTCAGACAATATTGAACACCAGGATGACAAGCCCACCCTAACCCTAACCCTAACCCACTGGGATGTCAGTTAGGAAGTAGATGCGTCTGCAGATGTTTTGAGTAGAGTATTTGTGGTGGAGTTCAAGCTGAAGCTTTTAGCATTGACATCTTGTTGAATCTTGCACATTTTACCCGATATCAAAGGTACATGTAATAACAATTAAAAATCAAAGCTGCAAGCAGCGATGAACGGGCCCTCGTGCCTGCAATTTCCACCAATAAAGGTCAAGGACTCAAAACAAAGTCCGATGACAACACCCACAACTCTCTATGTCAAACCATTCAAAAGTTATGGCAGAAAATAGGATCGATCAAATATCGACCAATCAGAAGAAGGAGCGGGGCTAATTTGCACCAATTATGTTCAAGGACTCAAAACCGAGTCCGATGACACCACCCACGACTCTTTATGGCAAACCATTCAAAAGTTATGGCAGAAAGTAGGAACTATAAAATATGGACCAATCAGATGAAGGGGGGGCGCGCTTTTTGCCGTCTATCGTCGCCACGGTAACGCTTCTGACTGAGAAAAGTAATGCTCATCATCGCAGGATCGAGACGTACATTTTGATGTATAACACACCGGGGTGCACGTTGCGGTTCAGGCGAAGAAGCGGCCGAAGAAATTAATTCAAAATGGCCGACTTCCTGTTCGGTTTCGGCCATGGCTCCAAGAGACTTTTCTTTAAGTTGCGACATGATACAGGTGTGTACCGATTTTCGTGCATGTACGTCAAACCGTATTGTGGGGCTTGAGGCACAAATTTTTCCGGGGGGCGCTGTTGAGCCATTTTACCACGCCCATTAATGCAAACCATTAAATATCAAATCTTTCACCAGGCCTGGCTTCTATGCAAAATGTGGTAACTTTTGGGGCACGTTTAGGGGGGCAAAAAGGCCCTCATTTCGTCGGAAGAAAAACAAGGATAAAAACAAAAACTCCTACAGATACAATAGGGCCTTTGTATGGTCAGTGCTCGGGCCCTAACAAGAACAGCAAAGAAAAAACATCTCCATAACAATGTGCTGATGGAATGGCTAGCTGAGCTGTGATTATGAAATCAAGCAGAATATCTATTCATTTGGCTGGCATGTGCAGACTTATGTGTGTCTGAACATCTGTTGCATACCTCTATTAGTTTTCCCTCTGGATTGGTTCTTCAGTTACATGTTTTTAGAAAAATAAAATGTCTCTGGAGACTTTGGTGCCACAAGGGGGGGAGCACGCTCTGGTTGTTGTGTTTTCAAGTGAGGCAGTGTTTGTTAACTCCTCTGTCCTCACTTTCTGCCGCCTCTTGATGTGCACCACCATTCTGCTCCGATAACTTTTTATAGTTGTTGCGTCAAAACATAATTGTGAGGACAATTACTCTGCATCTTTAAATGTTTCTAGTGGAAACTAATTTTTCAGCCACTAAATGTGTTTCATTTTTATACTTTCTCCATCAATCGAGATGTGAAACTGCTGAAAACCCACCATAACCAGGAGTCTTCTGTTCAGATTTCTAGAACAGGAAAAGGAAATAAAAACATTTAAGTAAAGGCTGACAGGGTGCATGCTCTTCCCTACCACTATAGGACAAATACAGTCTAGAGTGGAAATAAATTGTTGCACAGTGAAAATGAGTTCATACCATCAGCCGACTCCAAATGAAGCAGGGAGAATCCGTCAAGCAGCCAAGAGTTACAGTCATGGATGATGAGTTCAAAAATGCTGCCTGTCAAATAAAATGATTCAAAGACAATCAGCTTACAATGGCAAGTCTGTCAGCTGGCCAGTGGTGAGGCCCCATCAGAATGTGAGCTGCCCATTGACCTATGTCCAAACCACAAGTAGTCGTATCATTAATGAGATAGATATGGGAGGATCACATTGCAGTACTTTGGTTTGTATCATTCAATACTTTTAAACAGTCCAAAATAGAACTGAAGACTGAAGTATGCTGTAATAATTACACCTTCACTGCTTCCATTAGACTGAAGAGTATGTTTTTCCCCTCGTGTGACATTTCTTTTCCTTCTCAAGATTCCACATTATTATTATTTGATGTATTTAGCTTGTGTTGGTTCTTTCTGTCCTGATTACCCCCACCCGTTCCTCATGACCCAGCAACGGTTTAAAGAGCTCTGTGTTCTCTGTCCTGTGCTAGTGTGTCTGTTGTGATATACCTTTATATACTGCTTCCTGTCATCTTCCAGATGTTGCTATTGTGTTCCAGTGTTTTCAAGGGGTTTAGGGGTTCTTTAGTCAACCAGCTGTGGCAGTGACTTAGACCAAATTTAATGCTATAGTTCCATGCACTTGGGTATTTTATTATTGTTTTAACATGTGCTTACCTGCACTTTTCACGGTTGGTTTTATTCTGTAAAGTCCTTTGAGTTGCACTTGTGTTTGAAAGGTGGTATATAAATAAACTTGATTGAACTGCATAGGCAAGGTAAGGCAAGTTTATTTGTAGAGCACAGTTCATACACAAGGCAGGTCAAAGTGCTTTGCAACTACATAAAATCACAAGAAGGCAAACAAAATCATTCAATAAAAAATATAATCATTAATAAATTAAATTAATATAATTAAAAAGGGAGATCAAATCTTTTCAGCTGTGATATCCACAGCTAAAAATAACAGTTTTCAGTCTGGATTTGAAAATATTGAGGTTTGTGTCACATCTTCTGGAAGACTGGTCCAGGGAAACGCAGTTTTGTTCAGTCCCGACTCAGGACACCAGCAGCAGACCACTGCCTGAGGTTCTCAGAGTCCCAGATGGCTTGTATGGCTCTTACATGTCAGAGATGCAGTTTGGAGCTAAGCCATGAAGAGACTTTAAAGTCTATTCTCTGAGCGACAGGACACCAGTGTAGAGACCTGAGAACTGGACTAATATGGATGTGTCTCCTGGTTCTGGTCAGGACTGGAGCAGTTGTTTCTGTAGTCCTCATCTCCTGCACTTAGTTTCTCCTACCCCTGCATCCCTGCCAAGGAGGAAAGACATCAGGGAAAATACTAGAAAGCAGTTGATGATACAAGTCTGTATGAGGGTCTACAGTATATGTGCTCCGGAGCCCCGGCGGCGCATACGGAGCTGCGGGGGCTGCTCACGGACCGGCCCGGCTCCAGTGTTCCCTAACGGAGCCACTCACTGGTTAGGTAAATTAGTAATACATTTTTTCTGTCTGGTTTCAGATCTTCCAAGCACCTGAAGCTGTTCGACACCTTCAGAAAACGCACGGTCCTTCCTTGAGCCAGCAATAGTGCATAAATGTTATTTATATACAACTTATATTTTATCTTTTTAACAATAAAGTTGCCATTTGTAAAAAATTCAGTGTTGTGATTTATTTACAGTTAACATGATTCATCTGTTTTGTAACATAAATGATGAGAAATCTTCCTCTGTGAAGACAAGGTGACTAAAGGCTGATTTATGGTTCCGCGTTACACCAACGCAGAGCCTACGGCGTAGGGTACGCGTCGATTTAACCGTAAATCAGGCTTTAAGATCCGTTTACAGCGTGTAACTGAATGAGAGCGTCCGCTATCAGGTCGAGCTGCGTGACATTGGACGCTCTCTGTCCACACTGAAACTGTTAAACTCGCGGCCAGTTAGGACAGTCTAATACAAAAAAAATAAAGCCATGGAATTGATTTTGTCGCAGAAACTTCTCGCATGGGACACGTTTTGTGTACGACGCAGCCGGCTGCTCTGGCCGGAGCGAGGCTTATTCTCCTCCCCTCCTACACGTCATTCAAGCAGCCAATCAGCGCAAAGCCTCATTATCATAGCCCCCCCCCCACCCTGAAAATGAAGCACAGAAAAAGGCTTTAGAAGCGGAAAAAATAAAAACATGGCCCAGACTGAATTTCTGATTTATGTAGAAAAAACAAGCTTTAGATTGTTTTTAAGACATTCAAGGCCTGTTTAAAATATACATTAAATGCCATAATATGTCCCCTTTAATGTTTAGTTAGTTGTTTGCTTATGTGTAATTTAGGTATCAGAACTTTATTCTTCTATTATAGTGTTGTTTCATTATATTTTAACACTTGTGTAAATCAATTATGATTCATTTGAGTGAGAGAAGTTGTTTGTGTTTATTTTATACAGATTTGTAACATTTGCTGGTTGCAAAGGCCTGTGCACGGACTCCTTTCTTCACTGTTACTCTATTGCGCCCCCCCTGGCAACAGGCTGGCACGCATAGAATAACAGCTACTTTGAGACTGATTGTGCAGTTTAGTTATTATTTCCTAATAATTCATATGGTGCCTCGTTTTGATTTATTCATTTTGATAAGTCATGTTGTTTATTAATTATTAATACCTATCGTAAGACAATTATTAATAACTCTCTAATAACTGAACCAGCACTCCCTTTGTGGCACAACATAAATGGTGCCCTGTATGAGGGGCTTTTAATATAGCAGCTTTGTGTAGCTTTTCAAGTCTGTGTAAAATAATCCAATATTAATTTTGAAAAAAAAGTACAATTTTTTTTAATTCTAATATTTTTTTCATTTATACATTTATTTTTTTCAATTTCGTTTTTAATTTCTAATATATATTTTTTTTTTAATTAATTTTAATTTTTGTTTAAGTTCTCTTTGCTTAAAGGGGACCTATTATGGCATCTAATACCTATTTTAAACAGGCCTTGAATGTCTTAAAAACAAGCTTTTGATTTTTTTTGCTAAATAAATTAGAAATTCAGCCTCTGAGCCATGTCTTTAGCATCCCATTCGCTAACCTCATTATCTATGCGGGATTCTGAGTGGGCGGGGAGGCGATGATAATGAGGCACTGTGCTGATTGGCGGAAGCTCCGGCCGGCGGAGTTAGTTGTGGGCGTGGTTTCACGCATCGGAGGCCAACCTATGTAAATCGCATTACGTAACGATGGGAGCAGAATCTAAACGGCTCGTAGAAGATTCTTCAGACTGTATGGCTCATCCGGCCGGGCTGTACAGACACTGCAGAATTTGGTTGCTTTCCTCCTTCTCTGAGTTGGCAGGCTGAGGGGAGACCACTTTATATATGTTAAAGCAAGAGAAAACGTGTTTTTCATAATAGGTCCCCTTTACTTTTGATGTTTTTTTTTTACGGTAATCGATATCCTTCTCAGAAACATAAGCATACATCAAGGTGCTTGTCTTTTTTAAAAGTAAATACTGAATTTGCGTGTGCTCTTAGGATTCCCGATTTGAAATTATGTTTTCATGAGATATCTAATGTTAAATAGAGATAGTTTCACAGTAAAAGGTCTGGATTGTAGCTTGGTGGTGATATGCATGGTATGATGGGTTTTTGAGTGTGTGTGTTTTCCCTCCTCATTCTTCAAATGTACAGTATGTGACTCCTCCTGTTCCTAATCAGCGCAGGGATGGAAAATCTCTCTAACACATTGGGTTGCAGCATGTTATCAGGCCTGCTGTCACCATCATCACAAGTGTCACAAGAACCTGAACAAATCACAGAAATTCAACCAATGAAGGTGGTTGTGGGTGTTTATGATGGTGGATACCAGGAGCAGGGGCAAATGTAGAGCCAAGAGTTTAGTTCATGCACTGATTAGCTCCTTCACATGGGTTGTTAATTCCAATGTAGGGCTGGAAGTGAAAAGAAAAACACCTGACCAGTGAGTGGGGTTGCCTGGCTGGTATCCTTGGGAGGAAAATGTAGTTCCTGCAGGCTTCTGACACTGTGGTAGAGTGTGGGGGTATGTTCTTGTGGCTCTGCCTTGCGGTGGTATCATAAAGATGTCTGGATTGTCCTCTCACTGGACTGAACTTGTTTTCTGTGTCAACTGCCTTGAGATGGCTTTTGTTGAGGATCAACGTATACATCCATCTATTTATACCTGCTTGTGCTGTACAGGGTCATGGAGCGACACTATACAAACACAGTAAATTGAATTCCCTAGTGGAAGGTTTAACATTGAAAATGATGCAGTTCATCTATCGGCAATAGAGTGTAATGCTTGTCACAAATATAAAGTCACATTATAACTAACTTTTACATGGATTATTATGTGAGCAAGCACAAGTGTCTAATAAATTATAATGCAAATCTTAAATTAGGTATATGTGGTAGTGAATGCAAAACAAAGATGACAGCAGAAGGTATTGAACAGATTATGTTGTAGGTGGAGGAAATGATCCACTGTGGAACTAAATGTGAACACAAACCCACTCACCAAGCAGAAACATTTATGATTGATAACTCTTCAAACCTTCAACCTCAATGCTCAGTTATAGTGTTAAAAAAAATAAATCTGCCCACGCAAAAAATTAATGTTTTCTAGATTTTAGCTTGTTGGTGAACCTTTATTTATTTTTTTATTTTATTAGTTTGCACACAGTAAAGTATCACTTAGAATCAAAATAAAACAAATGTGACAGGAGAGGTCAAAAAGCCAACAGGCTTATGCAGTGGACCTCCCCTCAATTTAGGAAAAAACCTATATTATTTACTATCTTGGAATGTAGATGAATGAGCAAAGACATTCTATTTGTCCTTTTCCAGGTTTTTGTTATGAACCTTGACACTTAGAGTTAAATAATTGAAGTTTGTCTGATGTTTTAACCCTTTAAATCCAGACATATACAATAATTAGGGTACGAGCACTTACAGTGTGAAGGCCCTATTGTATCTGTAGGAATTATTTTTTTTTTCCAACAAAATGAGGGCCTTTTTGCCCCCCTAAACGTGCCCCAAAAGTGACCAAATTTTGCACGCAAGCCAGGCCTGGCGAAAAATTTGATTTGCATTAATGGGCGTGGCCTAATGGCTCAAAAGCGCCCCCTAGAAAACTTCGTGCCTCAAGCCCTACAATACGGTTTGACGTACATGCATGAAAATCGGTACCGAAACCGAACAGGAAGTCGGCCATTTTCAATTAATCGTGTAATTTTGGCGCAATTCATACCATTCCTTCCATTCCTTTAATTTCATTTTTATTTGGAGTGTAAATTATATATTGAAATCAATAACATTTCAAATATTGCATTAAAACAATTTCTAAATAATTATTTTCCTCATCATTATGAATATATTAGGTACATTTACATGTTTTTTTATTTGTCATAACTCTTGGTTTGTATGAAACGTTTTCCACCCTTATTAATTAAGAGGATGCTACAAAGGTCCCAGAAATTCAGTTATTAAATATGATACATTTGGCATTATTGGGATAAAACAATGGATCCAATAGATCTTAGTTTTGTCGGCTTAACTGGGCCAAACTCACGATGTGGAATATCTGCACCACAGCCGCCGTTGTAGGTTGAGTGGCCAGAACGGCATAAAGATGGCAGTTGTAAGATGTAATTTAAAATGTATGATATTTTTTTTCGCAAGGTGCATGTTATAAAAAAATACATGAAGAAAAAAAATTGCAAAGAAAGAAAAGTTAACTCAGTCAATTGAACGTAGCTGAAATCAAACAGCCAAAGCAATTTCACATGCACCCTGCTGCATCAAGCCTTCCCACAGACTAAAGGCAAACCTTAAAGGGGACCTATTATGGCATCTAATACCTATTTTAAACAGGCTTTGAATGTCTTAAAAACAAGCTTTTGATTTTTTTTGCTAAATAAATTAGAAATTCAGCCTCTGAGCCATGTCTTTAGCATCCCTAACCTCAGTATCTATGCGGGATTATGAGTGGGCGGGGCTATGATAATGAGGCTCTGTGCTGATTGGCTGCCTCACACGATGACGCGAATGACGCGATACACCGCTACGAAAAAATGGCGGAAGCTCCGGCCGGCGGAGTTAGTTGTGGGCGTGGTTTCACGCATCGGAGGCCAACCTCTGAAAATCGCATTTTCGTTACATAACTCATCCGGGCGGCTGTACAGACACTGCAGAATTTGGTTGCTTTCCTCCTTCTCTGAGTTGGCAGGCTGAGGGGAGACCAGGGGTTAATTTGTGCCGGATCCTGCCGGAACAAGATCCGGCACCTCTCGATTTTGGCCTCCCTGCGTTCCGGGACTTATTTGGGCAGATCCGGCACCTCTCGTATATAAAACAATAATAATATAAAAAAGTTTTTTTTAATGTATAAAAAATAATAATATGCATAAATTCATTTACAGAACAAATCCCAAGCATTTCATGTTGTTTATAAAGATTTAACGTCATTTGAAGAGTCGGAGATTTGTTGATGCAATGAAAAGATGGGCCAGCAAACCACGCCCCCGACCAAAAAAACTGGATCTGGGGAGCCAGCAGCGCTGCAGCGAGCAACGCAAACATGTCAAAAAGACAACTGAATTTTTTTCAAAAAGAAGGAAGAGTTGCATGATTCTTCAAAACGAATCAGAAAAGCAACAAGCGGCGATGAGGGCAGCTGCAGCACAATCAATGTGCTCCTTGCGCCGCGGACACATACACATGAATGGATTTGTGTCGGTTGCTGTGGATTATGTTCTCACTACAAATAAAAAAACGGGCTGAAGCCCCCCCAAATTTGATCTCAGCCCCCCCAAAATTAAGAGGACATTTTTCCCTTTCCAACGATACCAATATTGTGTTTGTACAATTTAAAACTGCGTTATTTTGGGGCTGATGCAGCCGCGTCTCTGCCTGCAGTCACTGCACTGTGCAGCAATGTCCCGCCCACAGCTCCATGTGATTGGTTACACACAGAGACAGGCACGGGAAACAGCCAATCAGCGGTGAAGGCTGTGCATGCTCTGTGCTCACACAAACGGAGGAGCGGAGAATATTAGTTATTAATTATTTAGTTATTAATATTAGTTTAGCGGGTAGAGAAGCTCCGGAGAGGATATGTTTCCAAGGTAAGTTAAGGCAGCAGACACCCTATTATTGTTATTCTAGCTTTCCAAAATGCACCAGATTGATGCATTTAAATGCATTATGCTCCAAAAATTTCCCGGGGGGGGCGGGGGGGTCCCGGAACCCCTTCAATGTTCCGGGACCTCTTTATGGACAAATTAAGCACTGGGGGAGACCACTTGTTAAAGCAAGAGAAAACATGTTTTTCATAATAGGTCCCCTTTAAATAACCCCCTGCACAAAATGGCTACACTTGGTATCTCCCACTTTTAAGTAAGCACATACACCATGATTCAATATTGTATCTGAGTCACTTTCTCCCAGTAAATAACTACTTAATAAATCACTAATTGAGTGACTAAACGATAGAGAAATATTAAACAATTTCCATAACAAAACACAATAACTCTCCCCCATACTTAACCCCCCCCCATGGCCTCACTAATAAGGACAACCCCAATAAATACAGGAAGTGGTCGGCTAAGGTAATAATGGTGAGTATTATCACAGAAACAGTTTTAACTAAATGTTTGAATACTGGTCCGTGTCTTAATTCATGCACATAGTTATGTAGATTGACTTCAAACAAGACAAAAACAAACAAACCTGGGATAGTCTGCGTCTGCTGACCACTAAGCAAAGACAAAATTACCAGTGAAACATTTGGTCACAACTTAAAATATGATCTGGCATAGTGACAACTCATTCACTTTGTCACAGCCACCTTTTCTGACTTCCCAGGCAAATGAGTGCAGAACCAGGGGTGGGTTGACGTGCTGTTCCCGTGATTTACCTCATGCATGCAGTGATACTGAAATACATTTTAGTATACTTTAGTTGTACTCTTATTTATCTGTATGTTACTGAGAGTAACATCTACTAAGGCATGTTAGTTCTACCTTTCAATAAATTAATCTGTTTTAACTGAATGTACACAAAATAAATACATCTGTAAAGTAAATCTATACCCAATGTGCACACTCTTATCCTTATACATAGCTATAGACATGCACGCGCATAACCATACACTAGACACATAAATGCGGTTTAACATGTCTTTGCTGTACAAAGCAGATCACGCTGGCCATCGGCCAGAAAACATCAACAGCAGACACTTCCATCTGAAACGAAGATTCCAGCCCGAAGAACACCGGTCTTTACTACTTTTGGCTAATATCCATGAAGATGATTAGTGTAATTGCCCTCCACACTTTCAGATAACCTACTTTATTTCTCCTGTGTCAGATGTTCAGGGCAAACTCTTCATTACATTCTTTTTTTCAGTTTTAAGTCTTACACATTTCTATCAATAGATCTCATGTTCACTGGAAAATTGATCTATTAAATTAATAATCCTTTCATTTTATGATATTTTTTTAGTTTGAGAACATCTAATTGACGCTGCACTATGTGACATTATGTGACATCCACTACTTGTGCCTGGAGCAATATTGAGACACGGGGCCGTAAACATATCACAGTCTTGATTTATTCGGTCAGTTCAATATTTACTGGCATCTCTGGTGAGGTGATAATGCAGTGGACCTGGCTGTAAATCCTGTCTCTGCATACTTCTAGCATTTTACTGGATATCACTGTATTACTGCATCACCTTCTCCAAAGACAAAAACATCCATTCTTTCTGAAAGATGTCAACATTGAAGCAGCACACCATTAGTCAAGACGAGGGGAGGTGGATGAAATTCATCATCAATGGACCATTAACTTTTAATGAACTGGTACTACTCTAGATTTTCAAGATAAAGCTGTTCTGAAACTCCCCTTGTCGGAGGTTGCTTCCCTCTCCCCGAGCTGCCGTTGTCAACAAGCATTTTGGTGAAGCATTGCATCACTAATGACGTAGGAACAATTTTTTGATAACCCAAGAAAACTATTTAGCATATAAAACTTTGTCAATACTTCAATACTCAAATTTAACGTGAATTGTCAATTGATAAATTGTCAAAGGTAAGTTTGATGTTAAAAAAAGAAGAGGCTCTGGGGCATGGTGGCACAGCTGGTAGTGCAGCCGCCTCACAGCTAGATGGTCCTGGGTTCAATTCTTGCCAGGGACGCTGTGGGTGTTAAGTTCCCCCATGATTTCAGCACCCACACCCTGGGTGGGGTTGGCGAAACGGCCTTTCTGTGTGGAGTTTGCATGTTCTCCCTGTGTTCCCTTGGGTGAGGGGGTGCCCTTACAAAAACATGCAGCAGTGTTGGGCTATACACTGCCCCTTCTGGCCAGCCGGGGCACCAGATGGGGTGGGGAGGATCTGGCCGGACGTAGCGTGTGGAAGGATCACATTATTCCGGCCCCGAGAAGCCCCAAACTGTCGGGTGAAAAGAAGTCTGCTCACTCCTCAAGTAAGGAGGAGACTTGAGCTCAGTGTAGGGCCCTCCCGGGGTTGGCAGAAGGTGAGAAATGCCCAGGACTGACTTAGGAAGGAGCATTGGGTGAAGAAAATGGGAAGAAAAAATCTTTTTATAAAAGAGAAGAAGAAGCTTTGATTAAGCTACTTTTGTCATTTTATTGTAAGTTAGCTTGATACATTGCTCTGGTGGCTACCTTCAGTGTAGTGAA
The DNA here is from genome assembly GCF_033807715.1 of Cololabis saira. Taxonomy (NCBI): domain Eukaryota; kingdom Metazoa; phylum Chordata; class Actinopteri; order Beloniformes; family Belonidae; genus Cololabis; species Cololabis saira. The sequence goes on from NC_084594.1 coordinate 37,142,895, forward strand.
GTTTAATTTAATGTAGAATAACGTATAGCTTATGTTGTGCCACAAAGGGAGTGCTGGTTCAGTTATCAGAAAGATATTAATAATTGTCTTATGATAATTATTAATAATTCATAAAGAAGATGACTTATTAAAATGAATTATCAAAATGAATCAATCAAAACAGGGCACCACCTGACTTTATCAGGAAATAATAACTAAACAGCAAAATCAGTTATTCCATACGTGCCAGCCTGTTGCCAGGGGTGGCGCTGTAGGGTAACATTGAGGAAAGGAGTCCGATCACAGGCCTTTGCAACCAGCAAATGTTACAAATCTGTATAAAATAAACACAAAAAACCTCTCTCACTCAAATTAATCAGAATTGATTTACACAAGTGGTAAAAGATAGTGAAACAACACTTGGGATAAATTCCGATGCCTAAACTACACATAAACGACAGCTAACTAAACATTAAACACAAACTTCAGATCATCTACGCACGTGTGTGTGTGTGTGTCATGTGTGTGTCACGATGTCTGTTCATACTCATGGTGTGGCAAAATAAAGATGCCTGACTCAGTCTCGTGTTGATTGAGTCTCGCATGATTCAAAATGTCGGAAGAGATTTTATCTCATCCCGTGAGAAAAGAAGAACTCAGAGGCTTTATAGCCAAAATAATAGTTTGCGTGCATCTGCAAGGGTTAGTATGAGAGACTGAGAGGAATAAAGAATAGAGTAAAACCCAAGACACTAGAAGAACTTTTAACTACCAGAAAACCAAGCTCTTCTGATGTTTCCCACATAGAGATGCACATGTGCCCTCTGGTCATTCAAGTGGGAAATTAGGAAAGGCTTTGTTTTCTGTTGTGGAAGAACATGTCATCAAGATCCAGTAACGTGGATGCAGCAATAGACAAACGATAAAAAAACACACCTAAGCTAATAACCCCATTTGTGACGGGATCAGCGGTGCGGTTCACAACGTAAAAATAAACTATTTAAATGTGTTAACTATGTTTCTCTGCTCAGACACAAAAAAAAGGGCTGAGGCGAGAAGAGAGAAAGATAAGGGGCGAGCCTGCTCTTTATAGCCGGGCCCGGGCTGCAATAAATTGGCTGCGACTCTTCCTGCGATTTGGGGTCCTTGCCCAATGAGGGTGAGTCAGTTTGCAGGTTCCTTTGTTTCAAACCATGCGGTCAGCTGTAAGAAATCGAGGCTGGCCTCAGAGTTGGGTCTCAGAATTGATATTAAGTCTTTCCATGTTCAACATAGGACGGTAGCTCAATACTTAGCTCACTACATTTTCTAAGTAGCTTGCCCAACACTGGCCACATATATAGACAAACAACCATGCACGCTCATGTCAGTCAACCTACAGAAACCCAGAGGAACCATACGCAAGCATAAGGAGAACATGCAAACTCCACACAGAAATATTCCTGCTAGGCCTCGGAGAGGAACCAGGAACCATCTTGCTGTAAAGGAACAGGCAGAGAAGAGATTAAGATCTGTATTAACATTCAAAATACACACCACGGATGTACACGGCAAAAAATATCATACTGCATAGCCCCTCAAAGTCCCTCTCCCCTTTGCTTCTTCACCAAGCTGCTTCTCTTTTCTCTTTTTCTGGCCTTCGGCCACAAACCCAGGTTCATGCCTTGACTATGTGTTAAAGGAGCCAAAAGTAAAAGTAAGGAAGAACTTTTCTCGTGCTGGCACAATCTCACAGGTGAAACCAACTTTATACAAGCAGGACTTCAGTGTGTTTTGGTTCACAAGTGGGATTGAATTCTTAGGAGAAAAGATTCAATGACCAATAGTTTTAATAAGTATGATAATAATTAGATCTTATTGTAATAATTAACTATAATGAAGTGTTATGATTTGAAGGACCACACTAAAACAAGACCCTCCTAAATCTTTGGAGGCAGTAAGGGGGTACTGAGTAATGCCCACATATTTATTTTCTTTTTGGCTTCATTTTATGTAAATCAAACAACTGCACAATGAAAAAAATATTATGGCTCATGTGTCGCTCTTTTTGCCGCAAATACAAATACCCAATAGGTTTAGATGATTTTGATCATATTTTTAAGCACGCACGCACGCACGCACGCACGCACGCACGCACGCACGCACGCACGCACGCACGCACGCACGCACGCACGCACGCACGCACGCACGCACGCACGCACGCACGCACGCACGCACGCACGCACGCACGCACGCACGCACGCACGCACGCACGCACGCACGCACGCACGCACGCACGCACGCACGCACGCACGCACGCACGCACGCACGCACGCACGCACGCACGCACGCACGCACGCACGCACGCACGCACGCACGCACGCACGCACGCACGCACGCACGCACGCACGCACGCACGCACGCACGCACGCACGCACGCACGCACGCACGCACGCACGCACGCACGCACGCACGCACGCACGCACGCACACACACACACACACACACACACACACACACACACACACACACACACACACACACACACACACACACACACACACACACACACACACACACACACACACACACACACACACACACACACACACACACACACACACACACACACACACAGGACATGATTACCACGGTAATACTAACTTTTCTGCCGGGTCCTATTTCAGGAAACATGTTTTGTGTAAACTGAGGGGTTGAACCGTAGTTGTGAGAACCGCTGCGTGTGTGTATTATTAACTTGTAATCATAAAAACAGACATCTGTGTGGGATTTATTCTTAAACAGGACTTTTGAAATGAAAGAAACTCAGAGTTTTCCCTTTTCTCAGAGTTGAGTGTGGTAACTTAAACCCAAAACAGAGCAGCAGTATTCAGGTGCATTTCAGAGGCTGAGGTAAGGTGTACTGTGACTCTGTTACCATGGTAACATATGTTGTGAACACGGTGTGGTTGGCAGGTTTTGAACCACAAACCCAGAGTTCCTCTCTCTTTCCTCTCATTCAAAGAGCTTAAAGAGGTTTCAATCAATTATCAATCAGTCTGATGATGCACATGTTGAGGACATTATTGTTATTGTGAAGTTTACAATGTTTATAATGTTGCTGCATTTGTATCAGGAAAGTAAGTTAAGGCTTAGAATAAACTGAGATGCATACCTGTTATTTTTAAAGGCACATTTATTTATATAGCATGTTTCATAAATACACCAAATTCAGTGTCCTTTGCAAAATGTATTAAAATATTTTGGAAGTAAGAAACAGTATGAATAAAAATAGGATATACTGTAATACATAAAACACATAACAAAACCGTCATGGCAGTAAAAAACAGCACACACACGTACACATGGGGAGAGCTTTGATTGGTGGTCTGTACTGAACTGGGGGCCAGTGTGGGAGTAATATTTTCAGATGTCCATGTTCACATTACAACTCTGCTGCAACAGTTGAAATGAGTTGAAGTCCTTCGAGGTTGTTTGTGACGTTGAGTAGAGCTGTTTCTGCACTGGTACCGGGTCTGGGATTGGCTCTGGAATTGGCTCTGGGATTAAGATTGGGTCTGGGAGTGGTACTGGGATTGGGTCTGGAATAGAAAGGTCTAGAAAGATTTCCATCCAGATGTATTTTTTTACTGGGAAAGGGCAGGTTGGTTGTTGGTCTGGAGTAATGGAATACAGATGGATTGAAGTTTGTTTTTTTTTCAGTAAAGAGCTGATTAGATCACGCTTGAGAGAAACAGGATAAACATCTCTGCAGAGAGCCATCAATTATATTTACTAAGTGGTTTATAAAACAATAAAAAAGAGATTTGAAAACTCTCAGGGGGATCAAGTGAAGAAGTACTGGGCTCTTGTGTGATGAATAATATCGCCTGGACCTCAGGAGCTAGTCATAAATGTGGACACTGACATTGTGGAAATCATTTGACTTAAGGATAAAGAGGGACGAGACCACATGTGGTGATTTAAGATATGATCTCTAATCATGGAAACTGTTATGTTTAAAGCAAGTGACAGATTCGTTACATTCAGCTGGAGGGATTGATTCGATTCGTCTGTCAATCAAAGAAAACATGAAAGCAGAATTAAACAGATTATTCTTCATCAGTTGGAATAAGATTATCTGGCAGAATTTTTTCTTTGCTGTAGGCGCGGAGCACCATTTAATAGGTCTCAACGTCAATGTTTTTGAAGAGTTTTTACCAGTGCATTGCTGTGTATAATCTGAGACATGGCATCGGGGTTTGGTCCCCAGTTTCAGCGGAACTGATTACTAAATGCATAAACTAATTTGTTCATCGCTGATTTATTTTTTTGAGTCATTGATTCGTATGTGGACGACAGCAGTAAAAGATTTTCGAAAGGAGTGATGTCCTTCATGCAGCTTAGCCTACGTGCGGACACGTAATTAAGCAGTGACGTCAGAAGAAATATCAATTTAACTGACTCTAATTTGTCGTTCCACTGAGAGTGTACAGGGTCCCTAGAGGCGAACCAGGGTGTTAATATCTGATGAATGCTGAGTTGCCGTTCTGATCCAGTTCTAAGGGAGCACTGAGCATGAGCGATGCTTCCCGTTTAACTTGTTTTCAATTCATGCGATTTTACACTCATCGTCGTACGTAACCCATTATAGAGCTAGCGTAGATTTAACTCAAAAAAATAAATTTTAACTCAGAGTATATCGACCTCACTTCTCAAACAGACCCCACACCATATGAGGGTTCAGCTTTGGGCCGGGGCCGGCGATCTTTCCGCCTGGTGGAACTGCTTCAGTAGCCTGAGAGCAGTGGATAAACTGAGCATGATTTCATTCTCTGTGAATGAGTAGATATGTTGGTGAGTCTCGTATCTTTGTCCTGACAGGCTCAACACACCCCCGCCACCCGGGATGCCACACCAACCAGATCTGATAGCACACCACTCTAATCTCCCCTCGCGCCCTCAGAGACGCCCACAACCAAGCGTGCACGCAGCCACTCAGCGAGACCCCAACACTCACCTTTTCATTTAAATGAGATAAATATTTCATTGCTGAATGTGTCGTGAAAGATCACACGGGCATGCACAAAGGATCTACTAGTGAATATGCAATGATTCGATAAATATTTCAGCACTCCATTTCCCCAACTCCCAACTGACTCACCAGGAACCTGGAGCTGATTCTGGTGAGAATTAAACATGTTTTCCTTGCAATATTTATTTTGTAAAAACAGAGTGCCTTGGTGATTTGAAGATTACAAGACGTTACGCTGAGCTTGATCTTTTGACGGTTTCAACGTGCTGACTTTAATGACATAATATATTCTCTCTTGTTTGGGTTTGTAGAACATGACCCATAACGCCAATAATTCGACTATACTGACAAAATATTCACTCAGACTGCTGCTATAAATAGCATAATTCATATTGGAGGCTTTGCGTCTGTCAGTCTCGCTATAAGGACTCTCGACATGGCACACAAGGAGCCGAACAACTGACTTAAGTTTTCAGCGTATTCTTTTCATACGATTGCTACTGCAGTCATTGAATGTGGATGAATTCAGGAAAACTGATGTGTGTAATTGCAAGTTTCTGTTGGGATCATCTGTCATTGAGAATAGATTAAATAAATTGATTTTTGAATGGTAATGTGTGTGATCCATCAGAAAGATCTAGTCTGAGTACCACAAATAATATGCTCCTTTTGTCTGTCTAACCCTGAGAGTAAATGCTGTAATTCTGCTTCACTTGTAGAAACTGCATTCTATGTGGGAAGATGGTGAGATCCTGCAGAAACAGTACAGTAATGCAGTCCTTGACAAGTCAGGGTATAATGTGGAAAAGTACCAGTTGGGATGTATTGCTATGAATAATTGTCTTGAATAGTTAATAAAAATGATTAATTAATTAAGAAACCTCTGTTTCTATGAAGATTTTGAGCGACTGCATAAGGCTGCAGGTTTGTAATACTAAAAAAGAGCTTCAAACACAAATCACAAATTCATTTTTCGTAGGCATCTTGATAAAGCCTGGATGCATTAATTATAGATGGGTTACATCAAAACATGTGAGTAGTTTATGCATGTAGAACAAATCTTGTACACAGTCTCTGATGTTGGACCAGTGTTTTTTATGAATTGAGGAAGAAGCCTGATGTCCAGACTTTGCCTGCAATAAACAAGCATGTTTAACCAGCTGAAGGGATTTACAAGACATACGTTCAACTCTGAGATCTAATTTGGCATGATATTTAAAATCAGACATTTGCATAATAATTAAATACTATTCTTGATGAGTTCTATGGTGATGAGGGGAGTTGGGCCAAAAGACCAGGGTCTTTGTGATTAGATCTTTATTTTCCACCATCAGCTATGGTCACTAATTGTGGGAAGTGACCAAAAGACTGAGAACGCAAATACAAATGGCGGAAAATAATTTTCTCCATTGGGGGGCTGACCTCCCCTTAGAGATGAGGTTCAGTCGACCAGGAGGGATTTTAACTAGAGCTGCTGGTCCTCCACATCAAGAGGCGCTACCTGAGATGGTTTGGGAGCCTGGAAGAGCCTCCTGGGCTCCTGGCATTGATGATGATGTTACTTTGACTCTTGACAACCACAGAGAAACATTCTCATATGACCCCGTAGGTGCTGTGTCTATGTCCACTGTGGTATTTGGCTGACCCAATATTAAGCAGGACGTTTTCATGTTGTAGCTTGTTGGTGCACATAGATTTTCTTTTCTTTTTTTATAGTGTATGTCATACTTGCAGAATTGAATTGTTTTGTTATTGATGAAAAAGATAAAGTTTGTTTTATTGGATTTACCTGTATTTTTTTTTCTTTGTCACTGAACCCAACTGCAAGCTCCTCCAAAACCCAGTACAAGGTGGCCGTACTTAAGAATAGGCGGCAGCTCCAGCACCATGTTAAATCACAGCAGTACCCTACCCTGTAATAAAAACACGCCTCATGCAGGGCCTCGTCTGAGGTTTAAAACCATGTCTGAAATCTGAAGTCTCTAATGCTAATTCAAGGAACACTTTCACATTTATTTCTCCATGGGGGAAGGTAATGAAGTAAATTAGGCCTTGCAAACAACATCAAGCACGATTTCTGCTCTATCCAAAGATTCATATAATTTTCTGAGAGCGGAAAAACGGCACAGTAAACACATGGACGGTTTCAAGGGCAGTCCTCATCTACACGACTGCACCAGCCCTTATAAGATTTATATGAAAAAGAAGAACCGCAATATTCATTTTAGTGTGGTGAAATGTCTCATGCCAGCCCGGTGTGGTGCACCTACTTGTATGAGACATATTCATCAATAAAGCAATTGTTTAAGCTCCCAATGGGTTCCAGCAACGGCTGTAAAATTTATGAGCAGCAGTGCAAACAGACAGAGGATGGATCGAAAAGGGTCCCGGAGGCAGCCAGAAGAGAGTCCTTAGCAATAACAGCACAATCAATCACATGCAGCACATGTCACATCCAACCCCAGGCTCCCCAGCAGCGCAATCAGAACATATTCCCACGTTCACATGATCGCAGCTATGTCATCATGTCTTACTGTGGGAGCAGCTGCTTTGATAAGTGTGAGGGTGTATACAGCCCTGTAATCTTCCTACGCCAATATCTCCCTGTCCATGGTGCGTTGGTGTCTGGGAGGGGGCTATTGAAAGAAAATGTTGTAATTACAGGCATTGCTGTATATTTTACTTTATTGTACAGAACACAACAGGATAAAATGTGGTGTAACACATGTTTAAAAACCCTAAATTAGAAAAAAGGTTAGCTAAATATGGAAAACGCAAATAAATAAATAAATAAATAAATAAATAAATAAATAAATAGACAGCAATTCCTTTACAGTATTTGCATTAACTTATTTATTTCTTTGCACAGTATGAACCCAACATATTCCACTATTTTAACCCCAATTTTAACCCTAAAAGTAACCCTAACTGCAGCTTCTTTCAGTTCTTTAAAGAACCCACCCAAAGTGGGCCGACACCCATCTGGTTCTTCATTTAAAGCGGGAAGGCGAGACATTCAAAAAGCACAAAAACCAAGTGTACGACCATGCAAGGCCACGCCCACACACCTTTCCCCCAGTAAAGAAGCCATTAAACACGCTGCCTTCACTAGCACCGTTAGCCGTTAACACCACTGGCTAGTCCAACCACGATGTTCAAACTGCAGTAAAACTAGGGTTGCCACCTTTCAGAAACAGAAATAAGGGACGCCCTGATTTCAGCAGCGCAGGAGCCAAAAAAAAAGCCCCAAAACTTCTAAACTGAATAAAAATGTGTTTATTTTATATGAAAAAACAAAATGCTTTGATTTAAAGTTTAAAGTGCTTTAATAGCATTGAACTTGCATGACTGTACAGACAGACAACCATACTAGCAACTGAAATAGCCTCCTATGCTACGTATGTCCATATCAGCCCAGATGTAATATAGCCTACAGGTGAAGAATATGGTGTAAAAGTTAATTTATTTCAATAATTCAACTAGAATATGGTGTAAAAGTTAATTTATTTCAATAATTCAACTAGAATATGGTGTAAAAGTTAACTTATTTCAATAATTCAACTAGAATATGGTGTAAAAGTTAATTTATTTCAATAATTCAACTAGAATATGGTGTAAAAGTTAATTTATTTCAATAATTCAACTAGAATATGGTGTCAATAATTCAACTAGAATATGGTGTAAAAGTTAACTTATTTCAATAATTCAACTAGAATATGGTGTAAAAGTTAAGGAAAATACGGTACAAATCGTGTCCCGTATTAGTTCAATACGGGACGCAACATTTTTTTCTCAAATAAAGGACAATTCCGTATTTTACGGGACGGGTGGCAACCCTAAGTAAAACACAAAATTATGGAATTAAACAGTTCAGTAACATGCAGCATGAACGAATAAATCTAAAGCCCTTACAATTTCTCTGGAAATAACAGTGAAATAGAATTCTTACACATCTGTACAAACCTTTTACCCTCTCCCGATATCCCCCCCCCCCCCCCCCTCAAGACTGTCATGGTACGCTCATAGACCAAATAAACCTCACCTGTTTAAAACAGCTTTTTTTTCCTTTTCCTCCTTAATAAGGATGTGTTTCAGGCTTTAAAGGATTTTGTTCTTAAATTCAGTACATAGTACATAGTCTAAGGGTTCTTGAGACCATAACAAAGTCTGCCTTTCATTAAAGCTAGAGTTGGAACCACTCTGATCCCTTCCCCCTCTGTAACAATGACTTCTCCGACACTTTCACTGAAGGCAGCAAGTGCATCCATCCCAGACCAGCAGAGCTTACCCAACGAAGCAATGATACTGTACACTCTCTGAGGAGCCACCAGCTCTTGTTCAGTTGTTGCAAACATACATTTTCTGTTCTTTGGGTAGAATGGATGAAATGCTTACACAGTCTTCACAAATACTTGACTATTTTAGACATGTCTAAGAACAATGCAGCGCATACTTGTCTGCCCTCCATCCTTTGTTCTCTGATAGTACTTTGCAGAACTCTTTGCCATCAATCGTTTTCTGTTTTTTTTTTCTGAAAGTTTTCAAGTGCAGTCCTCGTCTTGTGCATGAAGCTTCTGCAAAAACTCTCCTTGAGTGCTTCAGAGGTTTCTCAATCCCGGCCTCTGCCCTCATCCAAACCGTTGCAGTGTCTCCATGACAACAGCTGCTTTCCTCTTCCCCTCCGCTTTCTTTGCTGGTTGAGGTAAAATGCATTGGTACTAGTGTGCCAGCACTGAAGTGTAAAATCAATTAGGAAATGATTGCGAATAAACCTAGAAGCAATTAGGCAATCATTTCATGTTACTGTGTCTTCTATATGTTAAAGCTACATGTTTTTTAATCTTCTTTTTCCTTTTATTCCTCACATTCTTCTGTCTTTTTTCATTTTTCCAAGGCCATCGTTTGTGCAGTATCCTAATTAATGATGACATAAAAAAATGACAATTTTGATAAATATAAGCATAAGTGAATTTTGTATGAATATGTCGCATATCTACATTGACCTTTAATCATAGTTTTATGTTTGTTTTATCATTTTTATGAGAACATCAGTACATATTTATTAAAGACTCACTTTCTGTCTGTTTTGCTTTTGTTGTATTTATTTCTTCCCTATATGATATAACTCCTGCTTTATTAACTCCTGGAGCTCATACTCTTCTTTCTCCAGCTGTTGCTGGGAACAGGTACAGAAGCACCAGACATGTGTGTTGGTTTGTCTTTAGACTATTTCTGTCCTTCTGTGTACTGACGTCAAATATGAACCCGGTAACATCTTCAAACTTTTACTCTTTGAAGTCACTGTTGGTCTAAACAACAAAACCCTGGCAGTATCACTCTTATTTTGAAGTTCCAAGTTGTTCTTTAAACCAGTAGGCTATAGTTGAAGGAATGGAGGCACATTGTTGTACAAACATTGTTGTGCAGCACAAAACAATAATAATTAAAGCTGCAAGCAGCGATGAACGGGCCCTCGCACCCTTGTGTACGTTCACGCGTGCTGCAGTGGAAGCGCTTGTATGACTTGCATGTAGATGTCTTCAGGCATAGCGGATGACACCACCCACGACTCTCTATATCAAACCATTCAAAAGTTATGACAGAAAGTAGGAACTATCAGATATCGACCAATAAGAAGAAGGGGCGGGGCTAATTTATGCCAATGAAGGTCAAGTACTCAAAACCGAGTCATCTGACACCACCCACGACTCTCTATGTCAAACCATTAAGAAGAAGGGGCGAGGCTAATTTGCACCAATTAAGGTGAAGGAGTCAAAACTGAGTCCGATGACACCACCCACGAGTCTGTATGTCAAACCATTCAAAAGTTATGCCAGAAAATAGGGACTATCAAATATCGACCAATAAGAAGAAGGGGCGAGGCTAATTTGCACCAATTAAGGTGAAGGAGTCAAAACTGAGTCCGATGACACCACCCACGAGTCTGTATGTCAAACCATTCAAAAGTTATGCCAGAAAATAGGGACTATCAAATATCGACCAATAAGAAGAAGGGGCGGGGCTAATTTGCACCAATTAAGGTGAAGGAGTCAAAACCGAGTCCGATGACACCAGCCATAAGTCTCTATGTCGAACCATTCAAAAGTTATGGCAGAAAGTAGGAACTTTTAAATATGGACCAACCAGATGAAGGGGGGGCGCGCTTTTTTGGCATCAATTGCACCAAAATTACACGATTAATTAAAAATGGCCGACTTCCTGTTCGGTTTCGGCCATGGCGCCAAGAGACTTTTCTTTAAGTTGCGACATGATACAGGTGTGTACTGATTTTCGTGCATGTACGTCAAACCGTATTGTGGGGCTTGAGGCACCAAGTTTTTTAGGGGGCGCTGTTGAGCCATTAGGCCACGGCCATTAATGCAAACCATTAAATATCAAATTTTTCGCCAGGCCTGGCTTGCGTGCAAAATTTTGGTCATTTTTGGGGCACGTTTAGGGGGGCAAAAAGGCCCTCCTTTCGTCGGAAGAAAAATAAAAATGAGGAAAATAAAAACGAGGATAACATCTCCTACAGATACAATAGGGCCTTCGCACTGTAAATGCTCGGGCCCTAATAATAACATCCTGCACAATATTTTGATAAATATGCTTTTATCTTTGAAACTTAGAAGATTTGTTGGCAAATGTTTTTTTTTCTTTTTAAGTCCAAGTTTAGGAAGGATGGGCAAAATAAGTCATGAGGCTTCAGCTTATACCTTTTTGGTAAAAAAAAAAGAAGGAAATGTGTACATAATATAATATTTATTGGATATTTCAAACTTTTTTAACAAATAAAAAACTGAAAAATTGGGTTTGCAAAATTATTCACCCCCCTTAAGTTAATACTTTGTAGCACCACCTTTTGCTGCGATTACAGCTGTAAGTCGCTTGGGGTTTGTCCCTATCAGTTTTGCACATCGAGAGACTGAACTTTTTGCCCATTCCTCCTTGCAAAACAGCTCGAGCTCAGTGAGGTTGGATGGAGAGCGTTTGTGAACAGCAGTTTTCAGTTCTTTCCACAAATTCTCGATTGGATTCAGGTCTGGACTTTGACTTGGCCATTCTAACACCTGGATATGTTTTTTGTGAACCGTTCCATTGTAGATTTTGCTTTATGTTTTGGTTCATTGTCTTGTTGGAAGACAAATCTCCGTCCCAGTCTCAGGTCTTTTGCAGACTCCATCAGGTTTTCTTCCAGAATGGTCCTGTATTTGGCTCCATCCATCTTCCCATCAATTTTAACCATCTTCCCTGTCCCTGCTGAAGAAAAGCAGGCCCAAACCATGATGCTGCCACCACCATGTTTGACAGTGGGGATGGTGTGTTGAGGGTGATGAGCTGTGTTGCTTTTACGCCAAACATAACGTCTTGCATTGTTGCCAAAAAGTTCGATTTTGGTCTCATCTGACCAGAGCACCTTCTTCCACATGTTTGGTGTGTCTCCCAGGTGGCTTGTGGCAAACTTTAAACGACACTTTGTATGGATATCTTTAAGAAATGGCTGTCTTCTTGCCACTCTTCCATAAAGGCCAGAATTGTGCAGTATACGACTGATTGTTGTCGTATGGACAGAGTCTCCCACCTCAGCTGTAGAGCTCTGCAGTTCATCCAGAGTGATCATGGGCCTCTTGGCTGCATCTCTGATCAGTCTTCTCCTTGTATGAGCTGAAAGTGTAGAAGGACGGCCAGGTCTTGGTAGATTTGCAGTGGTCTGATACTCCATCCATTTCAATATTATCGCTTGCACAGTGCTCCTTGGGATGTTTAAAAGCTTGGGAAATATTTCGTATCCAAATCCAGCTTTAAACTTCTCCACAACAGTATCTCGGACCTGCCTGGTCTGTTCCTTGTTCTTCATGATGCTCTCTGCACTTTAAACGGACCTCTGAGACGATCACGGTGCAGGGGCATTTAGACAGAGACGTGATTACACACTGGTGGATTCCATTTATCATCATTAGTCATTTAGGTCAACACTGGATCATTCAGAGATCCTCACTGAACTTCTGGACAGAGTTTGCTGCACTGAAAGTAAAGGGGGTGAATAATTTTGCACGGCCACTTTTTCAGTTTTTTATTTGTTAAAAAAGTTTTAAATATCCAATACATTTCATTCCACTTCATGATTGTATCCCACTTGTTGTTGATTCTTCACAACAAATTGCAGTTTTATATCTTTATGTTTGAAGCCTAAAATGTGGCAAAAGGTCACAAAGTTCAAGTGGGCCAAATACTTTCGCAAGGCACTGTATATATATATATATATATATATATATATATATATATATATATATATATATATATATATATAATATATATATATATATATAAATAAATATATAAAATAAAATAAACTAAAAAACTAACTGTTAAACTCACTTCCACATTCCCCTACGTCCAATATATAAAATAAACTAAACTAAAAAACTAACTGTTAAACTCACTTCCACATTCCCCTACGTCCAGAATCCCATGGTACACTTGGGAAACTTCTTGAGTTTCCTTGTTCCAATTGTTCATGCTTGGGGAGGTAGACAGAGGGCAGATCTGCCTCTGGCATGCTCACAGCATCAGCCAAGAATCTGTTCATTATTCTTCCTGTTCAACAAGTAGTGTGACCCCAATGAGAGTGGCGAGTATGGACAACTCTAATTCACAGAGTTGGAGCCAAAAAGCAATCTGATTCATGCACATGAATCTGCAGTGGAAACTGCAGCAGAGAGATCTCTCCTATTTCAAATGGATAGAAGGGAAGTAGTATGTAGCAGTCATTGCTTTACTTTGTTAAATCATGCACACTGATATAATATATATATCACATGTGACTCTTTAAATCCGACTCAATGGTATCTTCATGGTGGTTATGCGCTGGCTCATGTTATCTCGGAAGATTTATGTAAAAATTTGATTATGATTGCCTCAAAAGGCACATTTGAATAAAAATGCCTGCCTGAAATGAATCACAAGCATGTGGCACACAGCTTTTGTATTGAGATTGTCATGTCCAACACCCACACAAAACTCCAAATAAACATTTCAGAACCTCATTACAACATTGTGGCATCAGGCTTTCTGCTGCTTGTATTGCAAGATGTTCCTGAGATGAAAATCATAGGCTGCTGTATTGTTGTTGCTTAGTGATACCAATAAAAGCCTACACAATGGTGTATTAACATAGTATAAATTAGAGTCCGACTTTCTTGCACTGAACATCAAGGCACAGTTAGTAAAAAAAAATCCACTTCTAAGGGGATCACGTGTGCCTATACAGATAACTGTCAGCTAATATATATCTGTAGTACTAGCACCTCTGGCACTCCGGTTTCCTCCCAGAGCCCCAGAGGATTCATGCTTGGACTTCTTGTTTGGTTAACGCTTCATTTTATCTGCCATTGGAGGTAAAGGAGAGTTCCAGCAGAGTTCTTGAATTTTCATAGATTTTAGCAACTTTGTTTGCCCAATTTTCTTTTTTTTTTCCTTTTCCAATTTTGTGTTCTATTTTTAAATCATGACCTGTTTTGGTATTGGTTTTATGCCTTACGAATCTATATCCATGTTTCTACAGCACGTTTCTTATGCTGAAGTCTCAGCATAAGACACAGCAAAGTGCACAGCCCGTCATTTACTGCCTCTGGTTTATGCACAGGTGGTAAATGAGGTGTATCAGCATACAAAACACAAGTTTCATTGAAAGAAACCAAAAGGACAGGAATGGGTTAGCAGCAGATTTTCTGTGCTACGAAGGGCAGGAGATGATTTAGAAATCGTTGTATGGGAACTGTAAAGAAAAGTATGTACAATAGATTGTGGGATGGCACGTTGTGATTACTTGAGCATCTCCCCCTTGCTCCACAAGATTCCCTTCCTCACTCTGACATCAGTCCATTCCTTGCTCGGTCCTGTTGGTTGTAGGTTGAATGGGGAATCCCCACACAGCTTCAAATATTTGGCATCCTAATGCTCCTCTCAAACCAAAGAGCTGTCTAACATTTTCCAACGCAACAGGGTTCAGACAGGCCTCAAAATACACTTCAATTAATGTTAGCTAAAACAGAGGTTTGGCTGTGCAAAGTGGGGTATTCAAGACAATCTAACTTCTTCTTGAGTCTGAGCTGCCCTTGTCGCCATCCCTTCATTCCTAACAGTCATTCTATATCCAAAGTAGAGCTGCAGAACAGCAAGAAGTTTGGATCAGGAGCCAACTGGCAAATCCTGATTGATATGGAACTGCACATTGAAAGTATGTCCAGCTTTTTCACCCTCTGGTATTCCACTCCTGAACTAAGGGAGGCTGGAAAGGAATCCAGTGACAACCAGCTGTAAGAGCCCGCTCCTGCGGTGTGGGTCCTGGGCAGCTCTCCCTGCAACAGCAGCAGAACTTTATGATGGCTGCAGTCCTACAGTATGCACTCACCAGCCATTTTATTAGGTACACCAGAACAGGTAAGAAAAGGCAGCCAATGAGTTTATGAAACTGTCTCGTCTACTCCTACTTCAGTGTTCATAATCGGTGATGTTTTGCTACAACTTTCAAATTGTATTCATCCCTTGTGATTCATTTGTGTTGATGGTTCCACAGAGCACTTCAACAATTTTAAAGTAGACGACTACATCAGCATCACCGATCTATAAAGAATTTTCATACTGGCTTGACCAGACAGCTGTTCTTTGATTTAATTCCAGTCATTTGAGTTTCTTTTAGCTCTGGAGGCCAAGTCTAAGCCAATTGCACAGGTCACCATCAAATGTAATGTATACCACAGAGATGCTCTGTCCCTACTGCTGTTCTCACTGAAGTTGCCCCGCCTGAACCCTATTATATATATATATATATATATATATATATATATATATATATATATATATTTATATACACATTCTTCTGGGTTGGCTCCATGTGCAGAGCATCTGTCTCTCAGTGGTGCCGGCAAAGAGCCAAGAGCGTCAAACTGGGACTGCTGCTCACCTTGAGAGTGAGTCTCTCCCGACGTGACTGACATTTTACAGTGTCATACAGCATTGCACTTTTTCATAATTTTGTTTGACAGATAGGCCTGCAGGCCTTGGCTGAAGTCTATATAGTGTGCTGACTTTGAATTAATTTAGTTTTAACTTGAGAGCTTGGAGCCGTCTGCAGGAATAAACATAAATGAAGAATAAAACAGCAAACAAGAACACAAGATACGAACCTTCAGCACTGCAAAGACGAGTCAGTCGGGCTTTAAACTTTGTAAATTTGAAAGAAACTGATCTTGATTTGTTTGAAGCCTGAAGTTTAAAGTTCACTGCTGCTTTTCATTGTTTTAAATATTTGCTTTACTCAGCATGTTTTTTTGCTTTTAAATTAGAAAAACAAAAGCAATCAGCAGAAAAGCTTTTCGTCCATCTATGCTTTTGAAAGCATTACAGCCTCCAAACAAAAGCTCTCATTAAAAATTGATTGTCTGGGGGGAATAATAACACTTTAAACTGCAAAAAAAGCAGAAAAATGACGATGTTTGCACGGTTTATAAATGTATACTACTTTAGAAGACGACAGATGGAAAATTATGCTTAAAAGCAAACTCTATTTTTCTCCTCCAAGAAAGCGTTGAAGGTGCAGACTGTCTGGATGTTGATTCCAGGGGAACAAGAAAACTCCTTCATACATTTCAATCAGTTCTTTACACTGAGTAATGATTTAGCTGAAATAAATAATTAGAGGTGGGATTTGCAGCTCTCTGTTGCAATTAGTCATTTCATTTCTAAAAATAGTTTTGCTTTGTTAAAATGCAGCTGAAGTGACTTCACAGCGACGGTATCCAAAGGTCAGTCAGAAGCCATCTCTTTTCTCCATCTCTTCTTACATCCTCTCCACTCCTTTGATATTTATTTCTTTGGCCAGACATTTTTACAATTCCATGTGTATATATATTTACCTGAATATATTTCATATAGAGCATTTTGGGTGCAAAATGCAGGAACTGCTTTTAAGATATAGATGGCAGATATCACATCCTATTTAAAGGAGAAAAATACTTCATCTATCTCAAGCTGCTATAGTTACAACAAAAGCTGACAGATGCTTCCTTCACTAGGACTCAAGTCCACTCAAGTTGTGGTTATTATGCCATCCTTACATTATCCTAACAATTCTGAAAGGCATTTCTTGTCAGTAACAAGTTTACAGTGAGAGTTTCAATTTCCTGCTACTAAAGCGTCGTCAGAGCAACACTGAGGATTACATGGTTCTGCAGGCTCAATGGTTGTTCTGAAAAACAAATATCCTGATCGTGACTTAAGGGCAGAGGATAAGAGGGCGTTCAGTCTCGTCAGCAGCATGTTGTAAAACAGCAACAGGGAGTGTGCAGATGCATGAGACCGAATTTAATGCATCAGCACTGAAAATTAGCTTTAAGGAGGTCACTTTGGAAGGTGAACGGTTTATCTCAGAACAAAGCCATTAACTTTTCATGAACAAAAAGAACCCTTTATATACTTAATGTTGTAGTAGTAATAGTAATATCGCCCCGAAGGAAATAATTTCATTGATGTAGTCCACTATGAACACAATGAAACAGGCTCCATACAGTATATTGTCCTTCCACCCAAAGTTAGGGCTGCTGGTAACCGACTCTGGCTGATCGGGAGCAGAGTCTGGGTGTAAACACACGGATCCAGGACAGAGAAAACATTCGGAGCAAGTCTTGGTCAGATGTGACGTCACCGTGTTTTTGTACAGTCCAGATGAGGCTAATTTTACGACACTATGCAACAAAGAAATCCACCAGTTCCCTTCACGCGGTCTCCCGTCTCCCAATGACACCCCTCATCTCCTGAGATGACAGGACTCGAGTTGTACTGGAAGTCTGAGGTGTACAGAGCGGAGGGTAAATAAAAATACCGTGGATGATGATAGCTCTATTGATGACTGAGGTCAACTCAGGAAGGTCTACAGGATAGAAACAGTCTAGATGTCCAGTCAGATCCTAAGGAAGTCACTAAAGCTGAAGAAATGCCCACAGCTGCTACCAGGTGGGCCTCTTTGATTTCTTCTTTAATTCTGATGATTTTACTGTTAAAGTAACTCATAAAGTCGTCACTACTAACAACTGAGGGAATGCATCGCTCAAAAGAGTTGTGACTATTTGTCAGCTTGGCTACAGTGTTGAACAGAAAATGTGGGTTACTTTTATTATCCTCTATCAACAATGAATTATAAGCTGTTCTAGCTTTGCCAATGGCTTTTTTTTTTATAACATATTAGACTATGTTTCCATGCACGATAAAAGACTACACACTTATGAGAGTACCACTTCCTTTCCATTTTATGTACTTTTTGTTTCAGCATGCGGATATGCGGATTATACCAAGGAGTTAAGCTCCTATGGTTAGGGACCCTCTTCCTCAATGGAGCAACTGCATCTAAATTAATATGGTACATGGCCTCAGAGTTGGACAAAAAGTGTGCAGCTGAATTTTGAACACCCAGTTCAGGGATGTTTAGTTCAGACAGGCGATTAGAAAATTACAGTAGTCCAGCTGTGAAAAAATAAAAGCATGAATAATCAATTCCATTTCTGGCTTACAAAACCCATTTCGACTTTAAAATCTAATTCAATCAAAATCACTCTGTTTTCTTCTTTCTCAAAAATATTGCAAAGTTTATTTGACCATAAGGAGAATTCAACAAATTAAACAGGGAATACAACCAGGGAAAATGCAAAAAAGGCAATGTCCTTGTTCAAAAGAAGTTGTTTTAACTGGTTATCAGTATAAAAGACACCTGTCCACAACCTCAAACAGTCACACTCCAAACTCCACTATGGCCAAGACCAAAGACCTGCCAAACGAAGTAAGAAACTAAATTGTAGACCTGCACCAGGCTGGGAAGACTGAATCTGCAATAGGTAAGCAGCTTGGTGTGAAGAAATAAACTGTGGGAGCAATTATTAGAAAATGGAAGACATACAAAGCCACTGATAATCTCCCTCTATCTGGGGCTCCACACAAGATCTCACCCCGGGGGGTAAAAATGATCACAAGAACGGGGAATAAAAATCCCAGAACCACACGGGGGACCTAGTGAATGACCTGCAGAGAGCTGGGACCAAAGTAACAAAGGTACCATCAGTAACACACTACGCCGCCAGGGACTCAAATCCTGTAGTGCCAGACGTGTCCCCTGCTTAACATGTCCAGGCCCGTCAGAAGTTTGCTAGAGAGCATTTGGATGATGCAGAAGAGGATTGGGAGAATATTATGTGGTCAGATGAAACCAAAATAGAACTTTTTGGTAGAAACACAACTTGTTGGAGGAGAAAGAAAGCTGAGTTGCATCCAAAGAATACCATACCTACTGTGAAGCACGGGGGTGGAAACATCATGCTTTGGGGATGTTTTTCGGCAAAGGAGCCATGACAACTGATCCGTGTAAGGGAAAGAATGAATGGGGCCATGTATCGTGAGATTTTCAGTGAAAACCTCCTTCCATAAGCAGGGCATTGAAGATGAAATGTGGCTGGGTCTTTCAGCATGACAATGATCCCAAACACACCGCCCAGGCAACGAAGGAGTGGCTTCTTAAGAAACATTTCAAGGTCCTGGAGTGGCCTAGCCAGTCTCCAGATCTCAACCCCATAGAAAATCTTTGGACGGAGTTGATAGTCCGTGTTACCCAGCGACAAAACATCTCTGCTCTGGAGGAGAACTTCATGGAGGAACGGGCCAAAATACCAGCAACAGTGTGTGAAAACCTTGTCAAGACCTCTGTATTGAGATGAACTTTTGTTATTGACCAAATACTTATTTTCCACTATAATTTGCACATTCTTCAAAAATCAGACTATGTGATTTTCTGGATGTTTTTTTCCATTCTGTCTCTCATAGTTGAGATATACCTGTGATGAAAATTACAGGCCTCTCTTATCTTTTTAAGTGGGAGAACTTGCACAACTTGTGTCCGACTAAATACTTTTTTGCCCCACTGTATGTATGTACATATATATATATATATATATACATATATATATATATATATATATATATATAAAAACGTTGTACGTTTTTGCTAACTTTATAGATGTTCTACGCTGTTTGATAATTAACGAGGTCCTGAAGTTTCATCTATTTAGATTTTAAAAGCTGGAAGATACCTGACTTTATGATCCGGATTTCCCTCTTTTGAAATATTAACAGTGAGATTAGTGATTCACAGCTGAAGGCTGCAGTTGTGCACATACTGCAGGTGTAGTGTAGTATGCTGTTTGATGAAAACCATTTCACACAGGGCTTTTGATTAAAAGCACTCAACTGGGTCCTGATCCTTCGCCGTGGGTTTCCTGGCTGCCTCCTCTCGTGGTCATGGGGGCTCCCCCCTGGGCTTCCCTCTGTTGCCTGCTGGGAGGGGGCAGGGGGTGTCCTTGTGTCCCTCTTCTGGGTTCAGGTTTCTTCCTTGTCGGCTTCTGGTCTCTCGGGTGACGTGGTTGTGCCCTCCCTCCTCCACTCTAGTTGCAGGTCAAGTAAAGCCTTGTTTTCACTTTGCACACACACAATTACACAGACATACACACCTGCTCATTCACCTACATGCTCCCCCCACAGTTTTGGGGACAGTTAAACGCAGTAGCCCAGTACTGATTTAGTTTTAAAGACTTGGAATGGTTGCTGTTTGTATCTCTGCCTGTTTCCGTTTCTGTTTGTTTGTTTTCTGTCTTGCAGATTTCAATGTTTAAAAAAAAGCTTCATACAATGATGAGAAAACTGGCTTATAGGCCTATAAGCACTTGGCTGATACATAGTTTCTTAATTTTTAACTATCAGGGTTTTGTCAGTTCCTGTTTTATTTTGAAACCCGTGTCTTTTTGTTTCAATTTTGTCTTGAATTCCCAGGTGCCCCCCCGGACTCTGTCTGCCTCCAAGGCGGCCCCCCGGACTCTGTCTGCCCCCAAGGCGCCCCACCCCCCGGACTCTCTCTGCTACCAAGGCGGCCCCCCGTACTCTGTCTGGCCCCAAGGCAGCCCCCCGGACTCTCTGTCCCCAAGGTGGCCCCGCAGACTCTGTCTGCCCAGTACCGAGAACGGCCCCCTGAACTGTCAGGCCGCTGTGCCCGGTCCTGAGTTCGGCTCCGAGGTCGGCCCCCTGAACTGTCTTGCCGGTGTGCCCGGTCCCGAGTTCGGCTCCGAGGTCTCCTGCATCTGGGTCCTACTCCACCGCTTCCACAGGGTGCATTTTGTTTTCCCCATGCTGCATATAGTCTAAGATATTGACAAGACAGTGCTGAATTTCTGAAATACTATTTGTCACACTCATGCATACATTTTGGCAATGCACCACTTGCACTATTGACCATTTTTATGCAGACATACATGTAAATGTATATGAATATCATGCATGATAAAAAGCTTTTTCTGTCAACATTATCTTTATTAAACCTGCTTCCTATTCTGAGTGAGCTTCTCATCATACTGCTGTCAGTCTAAGTTATCCTGAGTGGTGTTACGAGAAACCAACCAAAGCATATTCAATAAAACACTGTAACCTTATCCTATAATTAATTATCATCTAAATTTGAACTGGATCCCCCTCCCATTTTATAGTCCCATTAATCATAACAGTGTAACAATCACTCTTCTGGCTAAGGTAATTGTTAAACAGTAATGAAGCTACACTAGCCTGGTGAGAATTACAGTGAAATGTGATTGATTAACAGTTGCAGAGTCATTGATTTACTGGTGTCTGGCTTCTGCATATCAGCATTTGATGTGCAGCGACAGCAGCAGATTTCTGGTCCCTGAACACTCCCTCAACAAAGGGGTCAGCTGCATTATTAACTCACCGTGTTTATTTGTGTTCCCATTTCTGCATCCATTCCTCTACTACATGTTCAGCAAGTTGTCAGCTAAATATTGAGGTCATTGCTAGAGGGAGGTTTTTATACTAAGATTTGGCACAATTTAGAATTAATTAAGTAGGTTACAGTTTGCAGTGAATGATTACGGCAGGATTATAACCGAGTTACATGACTTACTTTCTGTTTAAAGTGTTTCACTGGAGTGATCTGCTGTCATGGATTGTTACAGCTAGTGTAGCCTAGCCCCTGTACATCACCTCAGGTTAATGCAGGCTGTAAAGGATAAGACCACCCAGTCCTAGACTAAAGCTATTCTTTCACCGTTTGGAAAACTCAGGCAAGTACGACTTATCAATCAAAATCATATTACAGTGTGAATGCAACTCTGTTGTTGTTACCTGTAAAGATCTATAGTCTTGTGCGCATCAGCTATTCCTGATAACAAAACCCAAATGCCTTCAAAACCTTTACAAATTGTGGTGTAAAAGTGCTGTGGCAGGGTGGAGGAGCTGCAGCCACTCAGGCTGATTAGGGCACAGGTGGGCCCAATCAGCCTCTCCACTCTGCCAGCCTTCATAAGGCATGGCTGCCCAGCAGCAAGGGTTCTCCTGGGAAGCTGCTGTGAAGGTGCTTGGGCACGTGTGAGTGTGTTTTGGAGTAAATAAAGGTTTCGGCACGAAACACCGTGTCTCTCCATCCTTCGGGCGGGCCCCCGTAGCATCCACCCTGCTACAAGTGCTTTGAGTGGTCAAATGTTCAATATAAACAAATCCAATTCACCATTTTTAAAATAGGCTAACCAATATATTGTTGGGCCACCTATGAAATGATAGAAAGTAGTATCTGAAGTCATGGTTCAAATCAGTTCATCCATCCATCCATCATCCATCCACTTTGCAGGGTCCCAGGGGTCTGCTATCCCAGCTATTTCAGGCGAGAGGCAGGGGTTACACCCTGGACAGGTCGCCAGGGCAATTTAGAATCATCAATGAATCTAATATGAATGTTTTTGGACTGTGGGAGGAAACCGGAGTACCCGGAAGAAACCCACGCAAGCACGGGGAGAACATGCAAACTCCACACAGAAAGGTCCTGCTGGGCCTGGGAGTCGAACCGGGGACCTTCTTGCTGTGAGGCAACAGTGCTAACCACTAAGCCACCGTGCTGCCCTCAAATTTATATCATGCCAAATCATGACAAATGTAATCTCAATGAGCTTCAAGAATAAAGTTCTACTCATTCCAAACTAGTCCCATTAATAATACGCCAATCAAATAACAATAATAATTGATTCGCTAAGAAAACCTGCAGAGACCAGCAAAGAGACAAAAGCATATTTGTTCTTAATCCTTTTTCACCTCTATAAAAAGCTAAAAAAAAGCTTCACGACTCGTTTTATCCCATGGTTCAATTTCAAATAAACAACTGTTGTTACTCACATGCTTTTGCTTCATTTCCCATTATACTTCTCACAATTTTGATGACAACATCAGAGACATATATCCTAATGTTTCCTTTATTTTTATTGACAAAATGTAGTTTGGAAACCAAAATGAGTCATTGAGTTATTGAGTGACTGTCAGATCATAGTGTTGTACAGTCTGGGCCGCTTTAAGCCGAGTCAGAAAACCTATAATGGAACAAAGTTGTGGTAAAGAGATATGTTACTGGTAATGAATAGTTGTTTTGAGAAATACAGCAATATTTTGCACCCATACTCATCAGTGTCTCAGTATATTGCATGAATCTTGGCAAATATTTTGCTATTTTTTTAATCAATAAGGAAATTCTACCTATCACCACAGGGCACACGCACAATGAAGTCCAAAGCTGATGACTTTTTCCAAAACATTTCTAAAAAGATGAGTATACTTGCCAAGTCAATCCATCCACCCACTATTTACCTGCTCTTTTCTACTTAGAGTTCCAGGGATCTGTCGGATTGTACACCAACTGTCTTCAGGCTAAAAGGTAGGGGTACACTCTGAACAGGTGCCTAGTCCAACACAGGGCCAGGTGTGTGTGGTAGGAGAAAAACAACCACACATCATAAATAGGAGAAAAACTATGACACACACTCAAATTCCCTCTTATAGGCATCACACAATCACCACATGGCTGTGGCTGCTTTACCAATTCATTGATTCATTGTCTATAGGTCTGTTCTTGTTAGAAAGTTAGTTTTCCTGACCTCGGTCCAAAGCTTTCC
Source organism: Cololabis saira (assembly GCF_033807715.1). NCBI lineage: Eukaryota > Metazoa > Chordata > Actinopteri > Beloniformes > Belonidae > Cololabis > Cololabis saira. The sequence continues at coordinate 37,166,928 of NC_084594.1, forward strand.
CTTCAATTTGTACCTCTATAAATATTAATAAACAGGTTGCGCTACTTCACCACTGCCAAGAAACTGTCACGGAGTAGGACCCAAATGCAGGAGAGAGGCAGAGGCAGGAGTTCCAAAAAATGTGATTTATTAACTAAAAACAAACCAAAACCACTGCTGAGAAGGATTTAGTTATGTAACATCCACCACTGAAGCTTCATAGCATGCTTCAAATTCGACAGGGTATTTATGGTGAAGCAGTGGGCCAGAGCTTGCTTTATGTGATTTCAGTGATGACATTTGAACCACTTCACTGCTTCATCCAGACCGAGTTAGTTGACTGCTAGTTGAGAGGCGGAGCTTTGAACATTTGGCACGATTCAGTGTATTTAAGATGGCTCAAGCCACAGTTCAAGTCCCCGTTCTGCCCGTATTATACGTTAAGAACAGGTATTTTTTTTTATATTAAGTTTTTGGAATTATACTGATATGCAGCAACCATCGAGGAAGGGTTTTCAAGTGTGGGAATATTTCAATTTGGTGCCACCTAATAAGATAATTTACATTCAAAGTGTTTATTAGAAAGCCTATAGCCCATATTATGCACTGTGTAGTATGCAGTAGTGTAATAGTTATTGTATCATGTTATTCAAGAGGTGAAATTCTTACTGATGCGAAATAGGTAAGATGAATAACAGTTGTTATCTTGTAATAGTTGTTATCTTGGTTTTACAAGTGCAGTGTTTGCTTTGCCCCCAGCTGCTGATGTATAATAATGATAATACGTCATCAATGCTGAGGCATTATAGAGCCCGACACGAGAACACTCAGCCTCGTGCCACCAATTAAGGTAAGCATAACAGATATACAGAGAGAGTTAGAAAGAATGTAAATTAAATGTGTGTAAGTTAAATTGAAGTTACTTTTTTCTATTCATCTTTTTTTTCTTTTTCTTATTTTTAGGATCCAGGAAGCAAGAGCTTGATGGAGCTCTTTTGGACTTCATAATGAAGGACTCCCAGCCCTTCATTATGGTGGATGATCCTGGATTCAGGGAATTTGTGGCAAAACTGGGTCCTACATACACCATTCCAAGTAGGAATACAGTTAAGGCCAGGTGGGGAAGAGGCCTGTGGAAGAAAAGGAAAAGGCAAAGGCTGAGTTGCTGACCACCGACAACATCAGCCTCACAGCAGATATGTTAACCTTCAGTTAAATTTGTTGAAATTTCATGAATTAGTAGACTATAGTATTCTGCAAATTATGTTTAAAGCTCATAAAAAAACTTTACCAATCAACATTCAGAAAAGATTTGAAAAAAGAAAAAGCAAGTATAACTTAAAAGGAACAGAGATTTTTATAAAACCAAGATGCAGGACAAAATTGATGGAACGTTGTGTTTCTGTGAAAGGAATCAATTTATGGAACAATCTGAATAAAGAAAACAAAGAATCCAAATCAAACATTACATTTAAAAGAACAATTAAAACCTGTATGTTAAGGAAATATAACGAAAAATGTTGAGTTTGATTGACATACCCGTAGGCGGTGGTAATTTTATTTTAATGTTATTTTAATTTTATTTTAGTTGTTTTTATTCACTTAGTTTTTTGTTTTTTTTAATTATTGTTAATTTATGTTATTTGTGAAAGGGGCAGATCAGATAAGATTCTTCTTCTTTCTGCTCCTTTTCATTCATAAGTTAGGAACATTTGTATTTGTGTTTGTATTAAATTGTATTGTTTTTTTTGAATGAAATAAAGAATAAAATGAAATGAATGAAAATGAAATGTGAACATCCATTAACATGGTTGCATATCTGGCTGTTACCTGCCATTTTGTTGGTGATGATGAGCAGCTGTCTACAACTTTGCTGGGTGTCCATCCTTTCCCCAGTATCCACACAGCTGACAACATAGCAGCTGTCGTGCAGGAGCTGATGGATGAGTTGGGAATTGGTGGAAAGGTGAGATGCTTGGTGATGGATGCAGCCCAAAACACGATAGCCACTGCCAGATTACTGAAAGTTAGGCATGCTGTCTGCATAGCCCATGCACTCAACCTGATTGTGAAAAAAATCCATGGACGCAACTCCTGTTCTCGATTACATCAGGTCAAGGCAGCAGAGGATTTTCAAATATTATAAAAGCAGCACCACAGCAAAGGAGCACCTTCAGCAGTTGCAAGTGCAAATAGGCCACCCTGTAATGAAATTGATGCAGGAAGTGGAAACTTGATGGAATAGAATTTTTGAAATGCTACAGCTGATGTATGATCAGAGAGAAGCAGTGGCAGCAGCTCTGGCTACTCTGTACACGTTTGGCTTTAACAGCCAATGATTATGAAGCGACCGCTCAGTGCATCAAAATGTCACCGTTTCAGGCAGCGACTGTGGAGCTCTCCCAAGAGTGTAGAGTATCAGGCTCCAAAGTAGCTCCACTAATACCCATGTTGAAGCACACACTGAATCAATTGCTAAGTGGAGCTACAGTATTAACCTGTAACCTGAAGATTCTATAGTCGAGGTGCAGCAATACTTACTGTATCTGCTCCTCCTCTGGACTGAGCAGAGGATCCAACGAAACATTGGGTACAGAACAAAACTCTATCCATACTTATACCACCTTGCCAAATAGTTCCTTGCCACAAAAGCCTCATCTGTTCCTTGTAAAAAGAGGATTTCCCAAAGCTGGAGAACCTGTCTCAAATACAAGAAACCGTTTGAGCCCTTCTACTGCAAAAACTAATTTTCTTGACTAAAAACACTAGACATAACACAATCACCCTCTTTATTACACCAAACACATCTTCCAAAAACACCCTGTACCCCATGCACACTCCACTCCAATTTGTTTTTCAATTTTTATTGCTTCATGGGTAAATTAGAATCTTTAATGGAGGTACTAAAAACACAAATGTACAACATATATAAGCGTTTATTATACACATTTACACATACACATTACACATACAGTATACACAAGAGATGCATAACATTCTTAGGGCTTCACTTAGTGCAACAATCGCTCCTGCCAGTATGTCACCCAAGAGAATTGAATGCAGCTTCAGGTAGTGAACCACTTTACGACACAATGTTTCAAAATGATTAATTGTTTCAAAAAGTCTAATTTTGCCATAACTAGTAGGATCTATAAAACCACAAAAGTTTACTACTAGAAAAAACTAAAATACCTGACAGGACACAAGGAGGGTAGAAACAGTACGGACCAACAGGAAGCAAGGGAAAGACAATACAAGATATACACATACGGCTTGACGAGACAAGCAGACAATCAGGGCAGATGGGAACAAGGGAAGTCAAGACAAAACTTAAACACAAGGACACAGGGTTTCAAAATAAAACAAGAACTAAATACCAAAACTGTGACAGAAACTTTCTTCCATCTTCTTTCCTTGTAAAAACAATGATAGCATTTCTTGAAGTATTAATGCAATTAAACAACAAAAGAACATAAAAAAAACAAATGACACTTCTATTAAGGTTTGATCTACCTGTATACGAAAATCACGAATTCACTAAAAAGTAATCTCAAATCCATCATAGTCCAATCAAAAACAATCAAATTTAGTTCAGTTATATTCTAATTTCATCCATTTAATTGTAAATTAGTTACTCCAGTAAATTTCAATGGATTCCAGATTCAAAATTTATAAAATGCTAATTCATTAAAAAACACCCTAACTCAGGAACCCAGCAGATTGCACTGGATTTTCACTGTAGTACAGTTCACCATCGTGCTCAAAGCACAATTAAGTAATAATAGTGCAACTATTAACTATAAACAATAGTGCAAATTTAAACATAAATTTGAATTAAATAAAAACAGCAGCTCAACGTAAGATACTCAGCTGGGTTGTAAACAAATAAGCAAATACAAGTGCAACAGCGTCATAAAGTAAGGCCAGTAATGTATTTTTTAGACCGTACTCTTACTTCTTACCGTCCTTTTCTGGCTTAAACAAATTACCTACAATCTTTTTTTTTTTTTTTTTTTTTTTTAATTACCTACAATCTTCCTCGCAGTAGCCAGGGTGTCCATCATGCTGTTGTGTGGAGAAAACAAGCCTCGTGCATGCAAAGGCGGCAAGAATGCGCGACAGCCTGTGGCCTTTTTCTAAATGCTCAGTTTAGGAAGACGATACAGATGCCAGCTTCGTTTGGTTTTCAATCACCATTGTAAATTAACTTTTATTTATTTGCCTCTGCTGTAACAATGCTGTGGGCATGCGCAGATCACCAGAAAACAAACAACTTTATTGATTTCACTTTACGTGACAGTCCACACTTCACAGCCCCACCTCACCCATTGCTTTCTTCATTTAACCCCTTCCCCCTGACGACCACGGTATGCACCAGTTCATGTGTGAAAAAGTTACTCAAGAGCTGTCATGGTATTTTTATTTCAAGTGTTTCTCAAACAAGAAGCTCTAAAACCAATATGTCAAAACTCCAAGTACGTTTTGTCAACAAAGTATTTGATTTATAACAACTTCAAAATACATATGCAACAAATGATAGCGCCCCCAACACGAGCAACACCTGCAACAAAATGCCACAAAACGCGACAGAACAAAAGATCAATTTTCTCCACCCCAATGTAGTGGGTATTACGGAGCCCTTGAGGTGACATGGAAATTATTATTTTTATCTCGTGCGCACGACTTTTTATGTCGTGCGCACCACTTTTTATGTCGTGCGCACCACTTTTTATCTCGTGCGCACCACTTTTTATGTCGTGCGCACGACTTACTGAAAAGTGGTGCGCACGACATAAAAAGTCGTGCGCACGACTTTTTATCTCGTGCGCACCACTTTTTAGTCAGTGAGAACAGAACACTGGATTGAATAGGAAGGAAGGCCAAAAGGAAACCCCCAAAAGTGACATATCCGCTCACTTCAACATATACAGCTATTGATGCCAAGCATTTATCTAGTCGTCGAAGTCCGATCTCGGGAAACTGGCTTCACAAACGACGTTTTAAAAGTGGAACTATTTCCAGAGGCGGAGTTGTCACAAAGTGCTTCGACATTGTCACGTGAGCGTGCTGGACCAATCAGAGTGGCCGCTGGTCCAAGATCGCTGCCTACAGTGCTGATTTTATTTGTAGAAATAAGCTTTAAATTGCACTAAAATGACTACAAACAATGTTATATGTAAACGAAAATTAATCTGAATTATAAACCTAAGAGACCTGCTGAAACAGTGATAATTCTGTCATTAGACAGAACATTAGACAGTGATGATTCTGTCATTAGAAATAGGGGGTTCTCCCAAATGATGGGAATATAATACCCATGCTCAAAACCTATGTTAAACCTGCAATAATAACATGTTTTCTATTTTCTATTAAAATAGAAAATAGAAAACATGTTAATAATAACATGTTTTCTATTTTCTATTAAAATAGAAAATAGAAAACATGTTATTATTTTTTATTATTTTCTATTTTATTATTATTTTATTATATTATGATTATATATCTATTATATTATTTTATTATTTTCTATTTTAATAAAAAATAATAACATGTTTTCTATTTTAATAGAAAATAGAAAACATGTTATTAATAACATTTTTTCTATTTTCTATTTTATTATTATTTTATTATATTATTATTATATATCTATTATATTATTTTATTATTTTCTATTTTAATAAAAAATAATAACATGTTTTCTATTTTCTATTAAAAATAATAGATAGTAATAATAGACAGAAAATAATAAAATAATATAATAGATATATAATAATAATATAATAAAATAATAATAAAATAATAATAAAATAGAAAATAGAAAACATGTTATTAATAACATGTTTTCTATTTTCTATTAAAATAGAAAATAGAAAACATGTTATTATTGCAGGTTTAACATAGGTTTTGAGCATATGGGTATTATATTCCCATCATTAGGGAGAACCCCCTATTTCTAATGACAGAATCATCACTGTCTAATGTTCTGTCTAATGACAGAATTATCACTGTTTCAGCAGGTCTCTTAGGTTTATAATTCAGATTAATTTTCGTTTACATATAACATTGTTTGTAGTCATTTTAGTGCAATTTAAAGCTTATTTCTACAAATAAAATCAGCACTGTAGGCAGCGATCTTGGACCAGCGGCCACTCTGATTGGTCCAGCACGCTCACGTGACAATGTCGAAGCACTTTGTGACAACTCCGCCTCTGGAAATAGTTCCACTTTTAAAACGTCGTTTGTGAAGCCAGTTTCCCGAGATCGGACTTCGACGACTAGATAAATGCTTGGCATCAATAGCTGTATATGTTGAAGTGAGCGGATATGTCACTTTTGGGGGTTTCCTTTTGGCCTTCCTTCCTATTCAATCCAGTGTTCTGTTCTCACTGACTAAAAAGTGGTGCGCACGAGATAAAAAGTCGTGCGCACGACTTTTTATCTCGTGCGCACCACTTTTCAGTAAGTCGTGCGCACGACATAAAAAGTGGTGCGCACGAGATAAAAAGTGGTGCGCACGACATAAAAAGTGGTGCGCACGAGATAAAAATAATAATTTCCATGTCACCTCCAGGGCTCCGTAGGTATCATATGATACTAGAAAAGCTACACTTTCAGAGGATACCGGGGGAGGGGGGGCTGGGGTAGACCATGAGTGCGAGGGCCTGATCAACGCTGCTTGCAGGTTTAATTAGGGCCGGAGCACTGACAGTGCGAATGCCCTATTGTATCTGTAGGAATTCTTTTCCTTGTTTTTTTTCTTTCTTCCGACGAAATGAGGGCCTTTTTGCCCCCCTAAAAGTGCCTCAAAAGTCACCAAATTTTGCACGCCAGCCAGGCCTGGCGAAAAATTTTATATTTAATGGTTTGCATTAATGGGCGTGGCCTAATGGCTCAACAGCGCCCCCTAGAAAACTTCATGCCTCAAACCCCACAATACGGTTTGACGTACATGCACGGAAATTGGTACACACCTGTATCATGTTGCAACTTAAAGAAAAATCTCTTGGCGCCATGGCTGAAACTGAACAGGAAGTCGGCCATTTTGAATTAATCGTGTAATTTTGGCGCAATTTATGCCATTTCTTCAGCCGCTTCTTCGCCCGAACCGTAACGTGCACCCAGATGTGTTATACATCAAAATGTGTGACTCGATCCTGCAACAATGCGCATTACTTTTCTCTTTCAAAAGCGTTACCGTGGTGACACTAGACGCCAAAAAGCGCGCCCCCCCCCTTCATCTGATTGGTCCATATTTGATAGTTCCTACTTTCTGCCATAACTTTTGAATGGTTTGACATAAAGAGTCTGCGGCCTGCACTGAGTGAGCAGGCCGCATCTTTTCACCAGACAGGGTGGGGTTTCTCTGGCCGGGCGTAGCGCGTGCAAGGATCACGTTATTCCGGCCAGATTCTCCCCACCCCATCTGGTGCCCCGGTTGGCCAGAGGGGGCATGTATAGAATACTGAGCTCCGTTCAGTAAAACTGTTGATCTAGCGACTTTCTGGGTCATTACTGCATTGAAACTTGAGATGTTCATGAAACTGCTGTACAGACTTCTTCTGTTAATATGTATAATTAATAGTTTGCCATTCTTGTTAATTTGATTGTACTGCTCCTCAGTATAATAGCAGCAGTTATTGTTGATTGAGTTGAAGAAATTGTTATTCGGGTCGATATCCTATTCCATATCCTGGGAATTATGGTCAGCATATTGAAATGTTTGAAGTTCCAGATTTTCCTGTTTACTTATCCTCTGAGTTATTTTGCTGTCGTTTCCAGATGCAAATATATCTGTAGATGTAGATGAGTAACTTATTTTGGTGTGTGTCATGGTTGTGTATAGAATACCTTACAGACCAGGGGCCTGTACTACGAAGCGGGATTTGGGGTTAGCGAGGTAACTTCAGGTTTAACCCTGGGTTTTCAGGACTACGACGGTGGTTCACTTCTTACCGGGACACATCGCCATGGTAACTTATGCTGAACCGCTAACCTGCTCCGGAGCAGGTTATGTTCGAGATACAGATCGCCGGGTATAAAAGCACCGCCCACTGACCAATCAGCTCTCTTGGAAAATGACATGCCCTTTCGAAGAGAATCCAGTGGAGCTCTGTGCGCGGATCGTGAGAGGATCCCTCCGAACAGAACGCGTATTCTGGGACCACCAAAACCCCTTTGCTTTCCCTGTATGAACGATCCAAAAAAAAAAAAAAAAAAAAAAGGAAAAAAAGAAAAAAGAGGTGGAGGAGAAAATAAAAAATAAATCAATCAACCCTAACCTAATTAACCCTAACCCTAATAAAACAAATCATCACCCAAAATCCGATGTACAGTCAATCCAAAACTAATTAATTAAAGAAATCAAGAAGAAATCAAAAAGAAGATGCATTTGTAAGGGGATAGCAAAAAAGGGATTTTCAATTTCGTCCCTCGAACATTCTGAGAAGTCACTTTAAAATACTAAATACCCCCCTCCTGAAAAAATAAAAAATTAAATAAAATAAATAAATAAACCCAATTCTTTGGTACAGCATCAGCACAAGTTATCGGTCAACAACAATAGTTATAGAACCAATATATACAGGACTGTCTCAGAAAATTAGAATATTGTGATTTTCTGTAATGCAAACACAAAAACAAAAAAATGTCATACATTCTGGATTCATTACAAATCAACTGAAATATTGCAAGCCTTTTATTATTTTAATATTGCTGATCATGGTTTACAGTTTAAGATTAAGATTCCCAGAATATTCAAATATATGTTTATATCCCTATGAATTTACGCATTTATACAGTCAGCGATCTTTTGCCAGCTGTCTTTCCTGCATTTTGCAGCTGCAACTGTGTTGCTTTTTGCCTGTATTATATGCCTATACTCATCATATTTCCGTAAAATTATTGTTTGCTCTTCGCTACTGAAGTAAGCGGCTCTGACAGCGGACTTCTCCATGCTTGCGATTGGTCATGCGCTGAAAACACCGCCCCTTTTATGTGCACGCGCTCATATCCAGATTGGAGAAACCTGGGTTGATATACCGAGTTGATAACCGCCGTCGTGTGACCGCTTAGCGTGATTGCAATTGTCCCGCTTAGTGAATCTGGATAAGGAAAAGATATCCTGGATATGTTGAACTTGCTTCGTAGTACAGGCCCCAGAGAGCATGTTGATAACTGGTACCTGTCCTGCTCCTCGATGCTTCTTACAACCAGTACTTTTGCCTCCTCTGGTGTTTCGTTATGTTTGCTGAATATTTTATAATTTGTTGTCCAGTTATGTTGACATTTTTTATGCTTCTTCAAGTAGGGTGCTTTTTTGACAATATCTGCGTTGCGCTTGGGCACGTCATGTAGTTCGTCAGTTAAGCTAAGAAATTGAACCGTTCAGTCCAGTTTTGTGTCATGTTTCTCAATTTGTGCGTGTAGTTAGTCATAGTCATTGATAAAATGCAGTTTACTTAGGTGTAGCCAATGACTGACAAACAAGAATGTCAAAAAGAACAACGATAATGATTAAAAACATAGCTCCACCTGGGATATGAGCCCCAATCCACATGTCTTCAACTCACCAATCACCACCTCCACTTCATACAATGGTACAGATGCAAAGTCTTACTTATCTTGTTTCTGTAACAATATATGACGTTTTTTGGTCAAGACCCCTGTTAGAGTATCTTTAATTTATCAAAACAAGACGCTTTGAGACTGTAAATATATGCCACAAGTACTTTTAATTCTTGGAACACAGGACTGATCAGAAAGATGCTGGAAGACGCAGTCACATTTGTGGCGAGACGTAGTGCAGAGGGGGAAGTTGTCCAACAACGCCACCTGGGGAATTGCACCCCAGGAAATAAACTCGACTCGGTCTACTATGAGGTCACACAGATTCGTTACACTAAGTTAAGAGTACATGAGACGGACTTCCAAAGATATATAAATTACTTTTATTTAACAATAGTTTAAAATGAACATGTTCTTTTCAACCCGAGTGTCTGCTAAAACCAGTAGTTTAAGGGGAAAATAAACAAAAAAAAGGGGAGCAGGGCCAAACTCAGGGAGGCGGACAGATTAAAGAAACTTAAAACACACAACACTACAAACCAAACCACCACGTGCCACAGCAACTTAAGGGATGTGAGATGGGGACCACCACCAGGGAGTCTGCCACGCACTACCCAGCTCCTGTCCAGGGGGAAAAAGAAACAAAATTAGGGGAAGTGACACTCAAGGGTTGGATTATACAAATATTTAAAATAGCCTATTCTAAAACACTCACAACATTCACACCCACATGCAGACCAACATAAAGAATACAAATTAATTGTTTTAAGGTAAACAGAAATACTTAAATACTAACTCAGCTATGGGTGGCAACCCCTAGCTAAATAACAAAATCAAAAATGTAACCAAAAACTAAACATAACCAGATGTGACTCAAACAAAAAGAAAACAAACAAACAAAGAAAATTGCTTTAAACAGCTGGCCCAAGGAGGAACCAGAAAGCAAATTAATAATTAACCAAAAACAAACAAAAAGAAATAAACCAACAAACAAAGAAACAACACAACAATTGCGGTGGGGCTTCAGTCTTATGGTGCGTGGAGAGCCGCAACCAGAATTAAAAACAATGGCGTAGAAGACACGAGTGAAGACGAAGCGGCTGCACCAAGGCTGGAGGCCGCGGAGGTTTGACTTGGATGGCTGTGATGGTCAGCAATAAGCTGTGCAGTGGATCCTAGGAGCGCAGGAGGAGAGAAAACTTCTGCAGATTCCACAGCGATAAAGAGAGCTTTAACACTCTAGATCCAGTCCCAGTCTGCAAAACAGCAGAGAGAGGGGACACCACACCTCCTCCAGCTGCAACCCAACTGACACGGCCAACACTTGTGAACCACACACTAATCATGCCAAGCTAACAGAGCACGCCAAACTGGAGCAAGCCGACACAGGTCCTTTCCAGGTCAATGCCAGAGAGAGGATGCGACCTGCAGGAGCGCAGTACTTAACAGGTGATGCTGATTAACAATCAAGCACAGGTGATGCCGATTGCGTGGGAGGGGGTGGGGCAGAGCAACACCCAACCTGCCACACATTGCTACAACTTTATGACTTTAGCTGTTACACACACATTTGGCATTAGTATTGTTGTATCAATAAGAGAAAACTTTTTTTTCGAGTAGTGGAGTGCGGTCTAACAGACATGTAGATGATTTAGCTCAGGGTTTTTTCTACAGGATCAAAATGGTCTAAAGTCAAGGCAAAGCCCAAGGAAGTCGCTAAAGCCGAAGAAAACGCCCACAGCCGCTGCCAGGTGGGCCAGGTTGATTTTTTAATTCTGATGATTTTACTGTTAAAGAAACTCAAAAAGCCTTCACTTCTGACAGTTACAGGAATGCACGGCTCAACAGAGTTGTGACTCTTTGTCAGCGAGGCTACAGTGCTGAACAGAAAACGTGGGTTACTTCTATTATCCTCTATCAACAATGAATAAAAAACTGTTCTAGCTTTGCAAAGGGCTTTTTTATATACTATTAGACTGTCTTTCCAGGCACGATAAGAGTCTACACACTTACAAGAGTACCACTTCCTTTCCATTTTACTCACTTTTTGTTTCACCATGCAGATATGCGGATCATACCAGGGAGTTAAGCTCCTATGGTTAGAGACCCTCTTCCTCAAAGGAACCACATTCTCCACTTGCTGCTGCTGGAGCAGCCCTTCAGAGCAGAGTTTGGGGGAAGAGGCGGTCCTGGAGGCGGACCGGCAGCTGGCGCAGGGCTGCGTCACGAAGGAGGGCATGATCCGGGACGCACCAGCTCCAGAACGGGGCTCCGCCGTGAGGGAGGCGGTTGTGGACGCACCGTGTGGCCCGAGGTCACCATGGGCCCGGCTTCGAGCGCATCTTCCACGGCGGGCGGGCCGACACCGGGGGCGACCACCCCGACCGTTCCGCTGCTCAGGCGCCGGGGACGACCCCCCGACCAGGAAGGCCCGGAGGGTTCCGGGCTTCCTCTCCTGCTCCGTGGGGGCGGGGGGGGGGGGGGGGGGTTAGGCTCGGCCGGACGGACAGACCCCGGCTCGAGGTTGGCGTTGGGGGTGTGTGGCAGGGTGGAGAGGTGGATGGGACACGCGCACCTGTGTCCCATCCACCTGAGTGGCTGCCGCGCCTCCACCCTGCCTGCCTTATAAGGCAGAGCTGGACAGCAGAAGGGGGTCCGGGTGATTTGCATTAAATAAAAAAGGGTCTGCACGAAACTCCGTGTCTCTCCATCCTTCGGTCGGCCCTGGTAGCACTCGCCCTGCTACAACCTGATTTTATTTTTATTTTATCTTATTTTTATTTTTAACTGAAACATGGTTGGGCACAGATGCCTCTCCGATAAATTTTAACTAGATATTTTCAATTAATAGGGTGGTGGTACTGTTTCAATAGGATCAACAACACTTGCTATTAAAGAAATTCAATTTGATCAGTATGCAACTTTTGAACACCACACCTTTGGTTTTGGCAACCCTAAAATCTTATGTATTACAATTTACAGAACACCAAAACAGTGTGTTACAGTTTTTAGCAAAAAATCATTCTTATTTTAAAATGATTATTATATCCTGTGATTTTACCTGCACATTGACAATCTTAATGATGATTTAGCTAGGGATTTTACTGATCTCCTCAGCTCAATAGATTTTATTCAGCATGTCACACAGCTGACTCACAACAGACGACATATTCTGGACCTTGTCATTAGCCATGGCATTCCCATTAGTGTCTCCTCTGTTTTTGACTTGGCTGTGTCCGACCATTACTGCGTGTTTTTTAACATCACCGGTCTTAAGCAACCGGAGGCCGTAGTGCGAACTATGATGACACGCTATCTGACTCCTGAAGTGGCTGCAATTTTTACTGATATTTTACAAAAATGTCATTTTAACAGCATTTTGTGATTTTATTGTTGATCATTTTAACCAAAAATTAAAGTCAACCCTGGACCAAGTCGCTCCACTCAAAATAAAAAAGATAAAAACAAAATTGATATCCCCGTGGGGAAGTGAAGATTTAAGAATATTGAAAAGGCAATACAGGGTTGCTGAAAGAAAATTAAGGAAAAATAAAATAAAAATAAATTTACAATTGTTATAGGGACAAATGAGATCATAAAATAATGCAACAAAAATAGCAAGGAATAACAATTTTTCTAACATGATCTCTAATAACAAAAATAACCCCAAGGTCCTTTTTCCCACAATAGACTGTTTAGTAAAACCCTGATTTTAATAATTATTGACAAACTACCTACCTCTTGTGAGGAATTTGCTAAATACTTCACGAGTAAAATTGATATTATTAGATCTAGCATTTTATCAGAACAGTGGACTATTTTAGATAACAAAAGCTTGCTTTAACTGAGGAAACCCTGAACGGTTTTGCTCTGGTTGATTCTAAGACACTTGGTAGAGTTTTCTCCCAAGTAAACAAAACTACCTGCCTTCCTATTCCCACATCACTTTTTAAAACACTTTATGGATCTCTTGAATATGAGCTTTGAAATATTGTAAATTGTTCTCTTCAGACGGACGTTTTTACTGCTGCTTTTAAAACAATCTGGTTAAGATGAACCACAGTACAGAGACAGCTTTAGTTACGATTGTTAATGATCTCAGGTGTAATTTAAAATATATCATTCTTAGTGCTACAACTTAAACACCTGGTAGGTGTCTCTGAGACTGTCCTCAAATGGTTTGAATCCTATCTCACAGATCAGAACTTGATGGTAAATATGGATACATGCTCCTCATGTATCTGTTTAATAAACTGTGGTCTGCCCCAAGGATCAATTTTAGAACCCATATTTTTTAACTTATATATGCTACCACTGGGTACTATCATCAGGAGACAATTGCACAGCTATGCTGATGACACACAACTGTATATTGCCATTGCCTCCTGACGACAAAATGCCAATTGATGCCCTTTTTAACTTTATTCAGGGTATCAAATCCTGGATAGCAGAACATTTTCTACAGCTCAACCAGGACAAAACTGAAGTTTTAATTATTGGTCCTGACGCTCAGAGAGGAAAACATTTGTTGAAATTACAATCTTCATCACTAAATCCATCAACCTGTTAACAGGATTTTAAAGGTGAATTTCGCCTGAACAGGCCTATACAAATTAAATCATCAATATATCTACAAGTATAAGGACAATATGTATATTCTTGGTCTCATTAGATAGGCAGGACCTGACACCAAACATTTCCAGTGAGAGATGTGAATGTTCACATGCCTGAGCAAATTGTGATAAACCAAAGAAAGAAAAGAAAATTGTATCCTCTTCTAATTTTTTTTTAGTTTGCACAGTGGAAAACACCATGATAGCAATGCATATAATTAGATACTAAGGTACTACTACCTGGATTCAGCAAATCCTTATCTACAACTGTACCAAGTTACATGAGAATAGCTTAAAGCACATATATTTTATAAAGGTTTTACTCCAGTTTTAAGATCACTGCATTGGCTGCCCGTGTGTCTCAGGATTGATTTTAATGTCCTTCTAGTTGTTTTTAATTTTGTCTTATGTCTTGTGCCCTCTTATCTTGCAGAACTACTTTTAGCATACCAACCCTCGCGGACCCTTAAGTCCTCTGGTACTGGCATTTATTAATTCCAAAAGTTAATACAAAAACCCATAAAGAGGCAGCCTTTCACTTCTTTGCCCCATGACTGTGGAATAACCTGCCAGTGGACCTGAGGGCTGCAGAGAATGTTGATACCCACTTTTTTAGTCTTGCTTTTAATTTAATATAATTTTATCTTCTAGTTCAGTTTTATCTAAACTTTTTTTTATTTATTTAATTATTAGTATTTTATTTATTTTATTTTATTCTAATGATTATTATTATTATTTTACATTTAATACTATATCATGTTCTTATCATTTTATGGTATATTTCGTTTTAGTTTTTAATTTCCAGTGTGTCCTCAGTGGGAGCCCTCTGTATCAGGGGTGTCAGCTGGCTCTGGCTGCGTTGGACCTTCATGGGGGTCCACCATGCCCTGGGGCAGCAGGGGGGGGGGGGGGGGGGTTTCCAGCTTGCTTCCAGTGGGAGGATGATGCTGTACCTCTTCCCCCCTGCTGTGGTGGATGCAACCCCTGTTGCAGGTGGGATGGCTGGGTTGGCGCTCCTTCCCGATGCAGATGGGTCCGTAAGGTGGCCTTTCCTCTCTGGTCCCTCTGTGCCACTCCTATTTTCATTTTTTATTTTAACTCTACATTTTAATTATTATGATGTTGTGTATATGTGGGGGAGTCGAGTTTGTGTGAGTGGTGGTGGGGGGGGGGGGGGGGGGGGGGGGGGTTGGGCCCTGTTTTAACTTTTTTTATTGTACAATTTTTAAACATGTAAAGCACTTTGTGCTACATATAATGTATGAAAAGTGCTTTATAAATAAAGTTTGATTGAATGATTGAATGAACTGCATCTAAAGCTGAGTGCAGCAAATCTTTGCCAGTGTCACTGACAAGGATATCAACATCTGCAGAGGTAGAACCTAGGTCACAGCCCTCAACTGCTTCACTATGTTCCCCGAGCGAATGCCTCCATAGATTTAGCAAAAGCTTTATCGGATAAACATCTGGTAAAGTAATACCTCCTATTTTGCACTTTAATGTCGACAATGTTAAATTTAAATGTTATTAAATAGTTGTCGGATAGGAGGGAGTTTTCAGGCGACACTAACAGATTATCAGGTTCAACACCGTAGGCGAGGACGAGATCGACGGTATGATTAAAACAGTCTGTTTGTTTACTTTTTGTGAGATGCCAATCGATTCTATAAGAGAATTAAAAGCTAACTTAAGATGATCGCTGTCAACATCCATATGAATGTTAAGGTCACCCATTATGATGACTTTGTCTGTACTGCCAAGCTCATCCAAACAGATGCTTCATGTTAATGAATCATTGAAGAGGAGGAAGTTGGAAAATACAATAAACCTTTTCTTTATTTTCCTCCTCCTTCACACTTAAATGTAATATATTGTATAACAGTTGTCTGTTCTGTTTACTGCCTGAACATTGAAGATGCCAGTCCTTTGGTTTGATATAAACTCGAAGTGCCATACATAATGCAGCAATAACTGAATCTCTACAGATGTTCAACATCAGCCCAAACTAATGTGAAATGCTCCTTTCATTATAAAAGAAGACCAAGTGCGCCTCATTAAATCTGAGCCCTCTCTTGCCAAAACACAGGCAATCACACATTTGCACAGCATAATGTGGCGCCCTTGACTGGTGACAGGCACTGAGAAAAGGAAGGAGAATATGCAGTGGAATTGATAGCATTTCCACTATCACTGAGCTCTAACTGTTAAATTGTGAAGCACAGGATTCATTCAGCAGCATTAGTTATTGCTGTTCTCCCTCCAGGACTTTATGACCCCTGTTTGATGTTAGTGTGACTGCAGCAACATATTTGAGGAAATGCTCTGTAATAACTCAGCTGCTCACAGCCCTGATCAGAGTTAGCATAGTTTATTTTCATGTCCTTTTTCCGTTGGTTTGATTATTTCAGTTTAGTTAGTTTAACGAGTGCATCAGTAGTTGTAGTTTAGTTTTAGTTTCGGAGTTATTGACCTACAGATCTAGGTTGAAGAAATCCTATCAACGGTGCCATACAGAACACAAATCCTTGTTTCTTTCTTTTGAGTATTTCATGTGTGTGTGTGTGTGTGTGTGGTGGGGGGCTTCAGATGTGGCATGAGTCTGTATCATGGGGTGCAATGGGACATATTGCACGTTGTCTGTCTTTCAATCTGGAAGAGGGAGCTCTGATTTCATGGTGTGACCTGCAGGGACAGATGCCAGATGATTTGGGATGTTTCAAACCCCAGCTGGTGGACTCCTCTGGAGCAGTGGACTGAGTGGTGGGAACATGGCGGCAGTCCACATAGTCCTCCATCTGCTGTTCTGGAGGGACCACTTCAGAGAGCTGGCTAAGGCTCAGTGTGAAACTGGTGCCTTGCCCAGGCCCGTGTCTCATGGCCCATGGCCTCCTCTGAACCCCTCACTCTGACCCCAGTGGCACTGTGCCAGCCACACCGCTGGGATCATGGCATGTACTTTGCCACCCAGGTTTGTGCTGTACAGACATCTTTGGTTAAGCCATTATTTGGTTTAACCGACCTCCGTTAGGACACTTCAGTGCACTGACTTCTGATGGTCTTAATTAACAGACATACCACCGTAGAACAATTAGCAGCTGCAGCCTGAGGGACAGTCTACACCTAATCAGGGTGAAATCTTTAGACCAAGAGGACCTCAGAGCTGTTAATACCTGAGCAGTTTGACCCCGCCCCAGTGGCTGCAGCTGCCCCCCACCTCCCCTGCTGCACTTAGCCAGAGGTGCTAATTGCCAGCATCATCAACAATTCATTAGGGTTACTGATTAAAGCTCTGCCGTGTCCTCATTTCTCAAGCATCAGAGTTCACACAGAGCAAGCAAGCAACTTCTAAGACATGTTTGGGATGGAAAATGGGAAATTGTTTATTTATATATATATATATATATGTATATATATATATATATATATATATATATATATATATATATATATATATATATATATATATATATATATATATATATATATCATATGTATTTATATGTATAATAAAAACATTCTGACGCTTAACTATTGAAGCACCGTGGCTATAACACCTAATTAATAGTTTTTTTGTGTCCTTTATGGCTTCATTTAAAAACATGTAGCAGTTACAGTAGGTACTTAAATAAATCTACAAAGAACAAAATACAGATTTAAGAGCAGGGGCTTGATAGTTTAACAGACATTTTATGTTCATCTTTCAATCATTCATTATTGTAGTAGGACACATTCATAACATTCATGTGCAGCAGGTGCAACAAATCATAACTAGAGCGTCACCTTTAATTCCAAAACTATTATTCATATCAACTATCTTGTTCCAACATTAAACACTGAAAGTATCAACTAACAGTATTATCTCACAACTCAACTCAGTCTTTTCCTCATTACTCAAGGCAAACAAGTCCTGGTTGAGGAACCAGACAAATCGCAGCTCATAAACCCCATGATGATATAAAAACTCTCGGTTTCCTGAATGAGACACTGGGGCTCCCCTCTGGAGCCAGGTCTGGAGGTGGGGCTTGCTCGCCAATGCCTGGTGACTGGAGGTGCCTGGCCAGGCCCAGCCCAAAAAGGGCAATACAAGGGCCCTTTTCTATTCGTTCCCCACCCGTGTGAGGTGCCATAGGGGTCAGGCGCAGTGTGTGAGCTGGGTTGTGGCTGAAGGCGGGGACCGCAGGGCTCCGATCCTCGGCTACAGAGGCGTTCTTTAGAAATATGGAATGTCACCTGTCTGGTGGGGCAGGAGCCTGAGCTGGTGCCCGAGGTAAGAAAGCAGAGCCCAGGGACTTGGAGGTAGGCCCTCCCGATGAAAGTCATCAGCTCCAAACCAGAGACGATGGTTTTCATTCAGAAAAGGGCGGTGTAGTGAGTTCATTTATGTTGATACATTTATGACATCTTAACAACAAGATCATGGTGTTTTTCAATACTATCATGTTACTATCACATCTGGCCCGTAGGACACGGAAACTCATTTACAATCCTTTTGTTAGTCCCTAGAACCCAGAAGTGGCGTTGCCATGGCAACCCAGATATATTTGTTCCGTTTGTTGCAGACGCATTCCGGGATAGAAGAACACCTTTGTTTAAGTCTGTGACTTATTTGCTTTCAAGATGATTTAGTACTCCTCACTCCTCTGGCAGCGGCTTGTCATTGTAAACGGTTTGACGTACATGCACGAAAATCGGTACACACCTGTATCATGTCACAACTTAAAGAAAAGTCTCTTGGCGCCAATGCCCGAAACCGAACAGGAAGTCGGACTTTTTGAATTAATTGTGTAATTTTGGCGCAATTTATGCCATTTCTTCGCCCGAACCGTAACGTGCACCCAAGTGTGTTATACATCAAAATGTGCATCTCGATCCTGTGACGATGCACGTTACTTTTCTCAGTTTAAAGCGTTACCGTAGCGATGATAGATGCCAAAAAGCACTTCCCCCCCTTTATGTGATTGGTCCATATTTGATAGTTCCTACTTTCTGCCATAACTTTTGAATGGTTTGACATAAAGAGTCGTGGGTGGTGTCATCGGACTCGGTTTTGAGTCCTTGAACATAATTGGGGAAAATTAGCCCCTTCTTCTGATTGGTCAATATTTGATAGTCCTTATTTTCTGCCATAACTTTTGAATGGTTTGACATAGAGCAAGGGTAGGGCGCCCTGGTCCTAGAGAGCCGTAGTCCTGCATGTTTTGGATATCTCCTTGCATCAACACACCTGATTCTAATTAATGATTGTCACCAGCTTCTCATCAGGTCTGCACAAGTGTTAGTGACACACAGTCCTTTGTATCAAAGTGTAAAGAAGCAGGCAAACATCTAAAACATGCAGGACTGCGGCTCTCTAGGACCAGGGTTCCCTACCCCTGACACAGACAGTCGTAGGTGGTGTCATCGGACTCGGTTTTGACTCATTCACCTTAATTGGTGCAAATTAGCCCCGCCCCTTCTTCTGATTGGTCAATATGTGATAGTTCCTATTTTCTGCAATAACTTTTGAATGATTTGACATAAAGACTCGTGGGTGGTGTCATCGGACATGGTTTTGAGTCCTTGACCATAATTGGTGCAAATTAGCCGGCCCCTTCTTCTGATTGGTCAATATTTGATAGTTCCTATTTTCTGCCATAACTTTTGATTGGTTTGATATAGAACGTCGTGGGTGGTGTCATCGGACTCGGTTTTGAGTCATTGACTTGTATTGGTGAAAACTGCACGCGCGAGGGCCCATTCATCGCTGCTTGCAGCTTTAATTGTCATTGTTTTTTTTAGAATACAGAAATCATTCATTGACTCATTCATTCATTAAAACTAAATTAATTATTATGATTTTCATAAGCAGAGGTAAAAAGATTGTATTGACCGCAACAGTTAATGAAACCAATCTTTTAACATTAATCATTGAAAACTGTTTTAACTTATTGTTGCTTTTGAATCAAGATGTGGTTGTTATTCTGTGACTTAGTTGGTCAATATTGGTCAACACTCTTTATTTTTTTTTCCTAAGGTTAATTACAAGCTTGTTTATATGTATCATTCAATCTGAAAGAAGTTTCTTGACATGTGACTCGATGTTCGTTTACAGACAACGTCCATTGTTTGTGAAACGTTTTGATTCCACGGTCTTGTTAGTAAAATCCTGATACGATAGTGATAGGGAAGAATGTGTGGTTTTTCTTTTTTAGTTTTTCTTCATATCAGTCACAAGTTTTGAGGGAGGTTTGAGTCCTCAGAGCACACGGACGTTAGAGAACAAAGACGTTGACAGTTGGACAGATCTTATCATGATATTTTGAAACATTCTTACTCATCTCACCAATAATGTGCCATTATTATTTTTCCTTTTTGTACAAACATTTTGGTAATGTTAAGTTGCTTTTCTTTCATCTAGAAACCAGATCAGATCCAGAAAGTTCTTTCGGACAATCTTGCCGACAGCATGATTGTCATCATTTTGTTATAACATTCTTTTTCATCCGCTGCTTAATCAACCCAAATATTAATAAGCCTGCACGAACCCTCTCAAGGACTGGAGATTCTGTCTGAACTCTCCTGAAGACCAACAGCCTAGTCCTGGTACTGAGCACCTCTGACGGCAAGTTAGGTTCTGGGACACACCTGGGCTTTCGTTTCCATCAGCAGAGTCGAAGCGGCACCTTGGCTCAGCCCACCACACCCCTGTGATAACTATGAAGATGTACAGAGGATTTTGGTCTGATGTCAAAAATTAGCTTATGGAAGGATGTTAGGTAAACTTAGTAGTTTCTTCGTCAACTGATCACTTCTCAAATATCCCTTTATTTAACCCTTCTGACATCCAGGTGAATATCTTGGTCATTTTCTGCAGATTACATTTTTGAGGTTATTTACTGTATTTCCTGTCTTTCCTTACCATCTTTCCATTTTGTTTATTTATTTATTTTTTGTGTATTCAGTTTTACTAGTTTTTCCACTGTTTTTCATCACCATTCTTTAATCATCAAGACCTTTTTAAGATATTTATTTGCAAATTTCATCATTATTTCATGCTTTTAAAATTCATAACTAAGGTTTTTCATGTGTTTTTCCATAATGATAAATTCCCTTTAGATGATAGACTACTTAATTTTTCCTCCTTGACGGAGGTGGTGCCCCAAAGCAGATGATTATCAATTATTAATCATTTAATATGATGAAGCTCAAGTGGAATTGCTTCTCCAGGATGAAAGTGAGATGCTCCATCAAATAGAGGAGTTTAGGACTCTTACGGTCTTGTTCATGAGCGAGGGAAGCATGGAACGGATGATTGACAAGTGGATCAGTGCAGCACCTGCAGTGGTGCAGACTCTGCAGATGTCTGATGTGGTGAATAGAGTTTCTGTTAGCACATTGATCTTTGTTCCTACTCTCCCTGTGGTGGTGGACTGGAGATAGCGTGTGCCAGAGCAAGAATTCTAGCAACTGAATTAAAAGTCTTCTCCATGGAAACAGTTCCGTTGTTTAGTCATTCAAGAATGACTCATAGTAGTCAATGGAAGGCATGTCACTCGGATTTAGGAGATCCTCGAAGTATTCCTTCCACCGTCCGACGATGTTCCCAGTTGAGATCAACAGTTCCCCACCTGCAGCGTAAACGGTGTTGGCAGAGTACTGCTTCCCGTTTCTGAGGCGCTGAACGGTTTGCCAGAATTTCTTCAGGGCTGACCAAAAGTCTTCTTTCATGGCCTCACCGAACTCCTCCCAGACCCGACTTTCTGCCTCCAGGACTTCCCGAGCTGTGGCTTGCTTGGCCTGCTGGTACCTATCTACTGCGTCACGGGTGTCACAGGCTAACATGGCCTGGTAGGACTCCTTCTTCAGCCTGACGGCATCCTTTACTTCTGGTGTCCGGTTAGGAGGTTGCGGCAACAACGGGCACAAAAGACTTTGACAATGTGTTGATGTGGCAGGGTGGAGGAGCCACTCAGTAGATTGGACACAGGTGTGTCCAATCAACCTCTCCACCCTGCCTGCCTTCTTAAGGAGCAGCTGCACTCCACAGAGGGGCTGCTGTGGGAGAAGGTGCTTGTGCACGTGTGAGAGTGAAACTGGAAAATAGAATTGGTTGTGCACTGAAACTCCGTGTCCTCTCTGTCCTGTCGGTCGGGCCCCGGTGGCACTCGCCCTGCTACACTTGACAATGGAGGCAGAGAACATGGTCCACTCGGACTCAATGTCCCCCGCCTCCCCCGGGATCTGAGAGAAGTTCTCTCAGAGATGAGAGTTGAAGACTTCCCTCACAGAAGGCTCAGATGTTCCCAACAGACCCTCATAATACATTTGGGTCTGCCCGGTCTGTCCAACTTCTTCCTCTGCCAGCGTATCCAACTCAACCCGAGGTGGTGATCAGTTGACAGCTCAGCCCCTCTCTTTACCCGAGTGTCCAAAAAATATGGCCAAAGGTCAGATGAAACGACAACAAAGTCGATCATTGATCTCCGGCCTAGGGTGTCCTGGTGCCATGTGCACTAATGGACACCCTTATGCTTGAACATGGTGTTTGTTATGGACAAACTGTGACTAGCACAGAAGTCTAATAACAGAGCACCACTCGGGTTCAGATCGGGGAGGCCGTTCATCCCAATCACGCCTCTCCAGGTGTCTTTGTAATTGCCCACATGAGCTTTGAAGTCCCTCAGTAGAACAATGGAATCCCCAGTTGGAGCAAGTACTCCTCCCAGGCACTCCAAGAAGGCCGGGTACTCCGCACTGCTGTTCGGCCCGTAGGCACAAACAACAGTGAGAGACCTTTTTCACGAACCGAAGGCGCAAAAAGGTCGGGGTAGACTCCAACACATTGCGGCTGAGCTGGGGGGCTATAAACAAGCCCACACCAGCTCGCCGCCTCTCACCCTGAGCAATTCCAGAGTAGTGGAGGGTCCAACCCCTTTCAAGGAGCTGGGTTCCAGAGCCCAAGCTATGTGTGGAGGCGAGCCGACTATCTCTAGCCGGTATCTCTCAACCTCCCGCACAAGCTCCGGCTCCTTCCCCCCCAGCGAGGTGACATTACATGTCCATACTGCAAGGGCTTTGGTTCAGGGATTGGGTCGTCGAGGCACCCCGCCACGACTGCTACCCAGACCACATTGCACCAGCCTGTGATGGTCCTTCCTGCGGGTGCTGAGCCTACAGGCAGGCCCATGTCACCGTTTTGGGCGCAGCCCAAAACGGTGACATGGGCAAAGACCCGGCCAACAGGTGCTCGCCTTTGAGCCCAACCCCAGTCCTCGTTTCAGGGAGGGGCCCCGGTGACTCCAACCCGGGCGACGTAACGGTCCCTGATTTTTTCTTTTTCATGATTAGCTTGTCAACCGCTCTTAGTCTGGCCCGTCACCTAGGACCCTAAGATAATGCCCCAGACAACATAGCTCCTAGGATCATTCGGGCAACACAAACCCCTCCACCACAATAAGGTGGCGGTACCCTCTTTTGTTGCTCATTTTATATACTTATTTTAGATTGGATTATTGGTCAGGAAAACTTCTCCTTGTCTCCTTTTCATTTACTATCCTTTCATCTGTGATGTTAACCAGACTAGTATAATGGTCTTTTAAGTCATTATCTTCATACACAATAGACATGTTTGTTCAACCCAGCTGCTGCATGATAAAGGTAATTTAGCCTTTATTATGGTGTCACCTGGACACTTTCAGGACAGAAAGCAGTGAAAGTGGACACACAGAAAAGACGAAGGAGTTGTTTGAGGAGGCCCTCAGTGTGCAGCCAAAGAGAAATGTTGCACAGTATTGTGAAAAGGATGGCTGTCATCAAGGCTGCAGAAAGGTCACCTCCTGACAGATATTGTCAATCAAGAAGATTCATTTGTTATTAAAAAAAAATGGTTACAACACTGACACATTCAAAAAGCTTTGCCTGAGTACAGGTACTCCTTTCCATTGCCTATTAATTCATCTCTTTATCTATCTTGTCTCAGTCAAGGACAACCACTGACTGACAATGTGAAGCTGCTCTGCTGAATCAGTTCTGGATCAGCTGTGTGAAAATAAACACTTCAATATGCTCCAGTGAGTCACCATGAAAGTTGAATTATATTGTAATATTCATCAGTGTTGGTGAGGCATGGCTCAAACTCCTCCTAACAACATAGGAGCTTGTAATCTCCTGAATAACACACCGTGGTATAGCTTGAAAGTGTGGAAACTGCTGTCATTTAGGAGGCATCAAAATCACACTCCTCATTAATCCCTGACATTAGCTCAAGAACGCTTCTCATCTCCAAAAAAAGAAATCTTCTGTTTTTCTTTCTTCATACAGCACTTTCATGTTTAAGTGACAGGAATTTGTCATTTTTCAGACATAAGTATTTCATCATAAAGGAAATACTTCTTGTTAGAACTACAAAACTTGATGGCTTTTTGTCATAATGAAAACATAAAGTTTCTGTTGCTGTCGTAATTAGAAAAAACTTGACAATTGTGTTTGAAAGGTTGCAAGTCCCTTAGAATCTTTCATGTTTAATCAAAAACGTGACAAAAAAATTGACAAAAAACATGAAACGTATACATTAATTGTGGATAGTGATTGTGAAGGTATATGTGAATGTATGCTATGTATGTATGTATGTATGTATGTATGTATGTATGTATGTATGTATGTATGTATGTATGTATGTATGTATGTATGTATGTATGTATGTATGTATGTATACATATGTATGATATGTGAAGGTGACAGTCAGCTGTTAATGTGTTTTGTCCTGATAACTGACATTCACAGCAGACAGTTGTTAAGGAGCATGTCAGGGGACATGTTTTGTGTGTAGACTCCACCAAGTCACCCTCGTTTTTTGGACATCTAAACAATTAATGTCCATCCATCCAACATGAAAACACTGAAAAATGCTTGAGAGAGACAAAAACAAGTTTATGTTTGATTCAAAGAAAGATAGAATGATAGTACTCTTAGATAATATTACAATAATAATACTCCGTCCATCCAGTTATGAATACTCAAACAATACAAAAACAATACCTCCCGAAGGAGGCTTCCAGAAAGCATCCTAATTCGATTTGAGAATCACCTCAGTAAGTTCCTCTTGATTGAAGAGCAGCTTCAGGATTCACAAGTTGTTATCCAGATTTCCTCTGCGTGACGGCGGTGGGACATGAGACTTGATTTTTCAACGTGGACAATTCCTGTCTGCAAGTCTTGATCTGCAACACATCTGACTGACAGAATAGCTCCATTGGCGTCCCTTAAAATTAAGAAAAATTTGATTACTTGTGATTAGTCCTTAACAACTAAGCTCTGCGTTATCCCCAAGACATGATAGTTCCTTATGTTCCTAACAGAGTTCTCCGTTCTCAGGGTGCAGGTTTACTCATAGTTCCTATAAGATCCAAATTTAGATCTGGTGGATGGGTCTTCTGCTATCAGGAACCGTTACTATGGAACCTACTTTCAGTTTCGGTTAAGGAGGCTGACACCACCTCCACCTTTAAAACCAAACTTAAAATGTTTCTGTTTAGTAAAGCCTCTAGTTAGTGTAAACTCTAGTGCGTTAGGGCCAGTAGTCATAGCTGCAGCTACAGGACAAGACTAGAGCAGCTGGTCTGAAACAGAGCTTCATCCTAGATATGCTGCTATAGAGCTACGCTGCAGGGGGAATCCAACATGATACATTGACCTGCAGTCCCCCGCTCTGACCACCTCAGTGTCTGCGGTTTGTTTTGTTTCCGATTCAGGGGCTAAATCAATACAGTTGTTTCGTTTCTCGTTTGTGGGGTTTGTGTTCACAAGGCAAACGTCTGTAGCGGTTCAAAGCTCTTTACAAATGCCATGCGCGAACCAGCTGTGATTGGTCAGAAATGAACGCAGAAGAAGTTTCCTCTTCCGCACCCCGGGATAAACAACAAGCCTCTTTCACAGAGAGGCGCAAAGCGCAGACCGCCGCCGGCTTTCTCATTCTTTATGTGCTACCGGCGCAAGAGTGGACCGCTCTGCCGCTGAGCTCGGCAGCGGGCGCTGTGCAAACCCTGCCCGAATTCAGCCTTTTTTAATTTCACCGTGCCGCGCTGTGACAAAATCTCGGCACGTCCAATAGGAGAGAAGGGGTGGAGGCTGCGCCGACTCTTCTCCTTGTGCCGCGGTAGCACATACACATGAATGGAGTTGTGTCGGTTGCTGTGTCGATTATGTTCTCACTCCAAATAAAAAAAAAACAACCGCTCCACGTCTCAAATGGAATCGGGCCGAGACCACCTCTCCTAGGCGATCTCGGCTCACTTGTTTTGTCCCTTATCCGAGCTCGATTGCTGTGTTCATATATACCAAACGATCCGATCTTTAGGGGGAAACGCTCCCTGTTCCGGAACACTGCTCCAAACGGGACAGGTGTGAAAGCACCCTATGTCTCACCTCTCTCTGTTCTTCATCCTCTCTTTCTTATCTCTTTTCCTGCTCTACCCGGCTGGTCTTCAGCAGGAGGCTCCCCTCTTATGATTCAGGTCCTGATCCAATCCTGATCCAATTCAATGTATTGAATTAAAAGGAATTGAATTGCACAGAATTTCCCGTGGTTAGCCGTGAATGCACACAGCCCTGGGTTACCTACTATGAAATCAACAGACTTGGTTTAGTTGATACAGGTTTAGAAAAATCTTGAGTGAGGGTTTATCCGAAGGTTTGTTCTACCTCCTCTGACCAGGGTTCCAGGACTGACCAGGAGCAGTCCGTTTTGAGTAGGTTGCAAAGCAGAGGAGACATGATATGTAGTGAGTAACACCATAGCCTATTTTAATTATTTCCTATGTGTGTGAAACAAAAATTAAACACCCATTTTCAGTTCTAAGGTGTTACATTTCAGGACATAATAATAATAGCAACAACTCAAATGCACCTGCCAGCTCTGATTTAGTGACATACAACCTCAGTAGAACAACAGCCAATCACACGCTGCTTTATTAATCTAACACAGACAAATCTGGGATTCAGAAGTCGTGTTTGTCCTCCTTATAAAGCATCTACTTCCATGTGACACTATGGATAGACTTGAGCACCTTTAATGATTATACAATTTGTATTTTTATTTGTTCATTTTATACAAAACAAGCATATTGTCGCTTTAAACCACACGCGTCACAGCTGAGGCAGCGCAGCAGTAAAGATGCATCCATAGCACATGAGGACTTGGTAACCTTTACTTGGTTACAGTAGGTTTTATCCATTATAGCTATCATTCATGCACTTTATGTCTGCAGTGACTACTGGTCATGTGCAGAGTGATGAGAGCCAGTACTCTTCTAAGCCCAGTTAGGGCAGCGCTAAGCTGCCACAAGGCTTGTTTTCTGGTACAACAATTGCTGTGTTCTGACCTCATGGCTCTCGATTGATCTGTGGTAAAAGGAATTTTATGGTGATATCATATTTGACTGAGTAGGGCTTCAGAATTGTTGGTGTCATATTTTCAAAATGACATTGCTGCACTCCACATTAAAACATATTCTGTTGCCGTTTTGTTTCATTATTTCAACGTTGCATCGACTGGCTGATATTTAAAGCTCGTGAGTGGCTCAGCCTTCAGCACATGCCAAAAAAGGACTCAATCACAGACTTCAGAGGGGTATCGGGTTTCTCTTCAATCTATTTCCTTTTCTGCGTGCCAATAACGTTGTTTATCTCTCTATCTCGGGATTCACTTTGATACTTAGGTCATAAAAGATGGATGGAAGTTTAACAGATCCATTGAATTTATCGAAATAGTGTTCAAACCACTCATATCTAATCTTGTTGAAGGAACAGTGAATATTAAGGTTCCAATATCAAACTTGGCATGGAGTGAAACTATAACGCATGTGAAATGATAATGCTTCTTTGCATCACACTCAGACGGGTGATGGTAAAATCCCTGGTAATGGCCAGTGATTATTGCCTCGGCTCTCCCGCTGGGATGGATGGATTTTGTTTTTGAACTTCCTATCTATCAGCTTTGGAGCGCCAGTCCTTCTGTGTTTTGAAAGACAAGTGAGGAGAAAGCTGAATGTCAGTTTAATTGGAGTGTTTGCAGTTCCAGTTGCACGCCTCTCACCAGCTGCAAATTAGTTCCACGGTGCAACTCTAGGTCAAAGGGCCTGACACACTGATATGTGCACGCAGCCATGATCAGTTATTGTGCAGGCAAAGCCTGAAAAGCGCTGCTGTGAAAAGGAACGGGTGGCTGATGATATGCTGTTAGTATAATACACTTTTAATGAGTCTGAGGTGCATGTTTTGCATTGCCATCTGAGTGCTGTGCAGTCTGCACACTAATGTTCATTATGGTGCTTCCTTTGGCCTGTGGTGTATTTGTAAGAGCAAGGTAATAATTCTCTTTACATCAGAGGTAAATTATTAGAAAAAAAAGAAGCCAAGCCAAAGGGCATAGTGGCCTCTTCCACCGGCCCTGGGGTATCTTCCTGCTTCACTGTAGCGTGTGCTGTAAGAGTCTTTGTCTTTTTCTTTTCCTGTTCCCTGAAGTGGCATGTCACAAGGAGGTCCAAATGGCTAACAGGTTTGTGAGAAAAGGCAACCAAAAACAGGTGGACCTGTCAAAAATAAATTTTATTTAGGATGACATTTTCTCTGATAGCTGAACCTCTACTGTTAAGCTTTGCACACCCCATCCATCCATCCATCCATCCATCCATCCATCCATCCATCCATCCATCCATCCATCCATCCATCCATCTTCTTACCTGGGTTCAGTTTGAAGGTCCTGTAACAGCATACCCCAGGGCCGGTTTTTGCTATGGGCAATATGGGCGACTGCCCAGGGCACAATCCATGTGGGGGCGCACAAGCGCTCTCAAAAAAAAAAAAAAAAAAGTTTGCTCTGCGCCCACCGCCGGGTAGGGCGCAGACTCCACTACCTTCTCTCCTATTGGACACAACTTTCTCTCTTCTCCCTTCTCTACTATTGGACGCGCCGAGATGTCGTCACAGCGCGGCACAGTGAAATAAAAAAATGTTCAATTCGGGCAGGCAGGTGCGGCCCAAACGCAAAAGGTACTGCCCCTTTCACATAGAGGCCGCCTGCCTGCCCGAATTGACCATTTTTTTATTTCACCGTGCCGCGCGGTAGAGGGTGAAAAAAAACTTTCGGGTTGTAGATCAGAGACAATCAAGATGGAGGAAAAAATTATTTTGGCTATGAGTCTGCGTGAGGAGCTGTGGAATACAAGACTGCACTCAGCATGGTCTGACCCTTCCAGTGACAGTAGTGGAAACAGAAAGGAGTTTTTCCAAGCTGAAGTTTATTAAAACATACTCTAGGTCCACTATGTCACAGGAGCGTCTCTCCGGACTTGCCATCATCAGCGTTAATCATACAGTTGCACAACATATTTCGTATGATGATGTAATTGATGATTTTACTGCAAAGAAGGCTAGAAAAGTCAAGTTCTGGATTGCACTACCACTTTACACCTGTTGTGAAAGAGTGAAAGAGCCAGGATAAAAAATCTGCTACAGTCTGAGCACTCAAGTCAGATTATGTGAATAAGCCTAATTGTATTTTTTATTTATTCATTTTATTTTATTTTCATTTTTTATACATTTGAATTTGTGAAGGATAAGTGTAATTTACACATGTTTTTTATACACACTGTATTTCATTTATTTGTCTGATTCATTTATTTATTAAAGATACATGGCTGTGCTTTGATGGGATGTGGATTTTTTTTTTCTTTGCAGCGCCGGGGCGGGGGCTGGGAGCGTTTGATGGACAGTTCGCCCAGGGCGCAAAAGTAGCCAGGACCGCCTCTGGCGTACGCGAAGGGCCAGGTCCCCTGTCTCCCCAGCCATCATCTCCAGCTTGGAGGACAAGAAGGAATTTCCAGGGGACGTAAGAGATATAATCACTTCAGCATGTCCTAGGTCAGGGGTCAGCAACCCAAAATATTGAAAGAGCCATATTGGACCAAAAAAAAGAAAAAACAAATATGTCTGGGACCGCAAAAAATGTAAAGTCTTGTATAAGCCTTAAGGCTGAATTATGCTTCTGCGTCAAAATGGCGCTGTGCCTACGGCGTGTGGTTTGGATCGACGCAGAGGACACGCCGTCACCTGCGCCGTCTCTGACGTGCACCTCCCGAAAATTGTAACTACGCGTCGAGGAGACGCAGACCACACGCAGACCGAGAGGGCTGTGATTGGTTCGTTTGAAAGCGAAGCATTTCCGGTTTCCGGTTTGAATCAGTAGTGAACTTCCAGGGCTCTTTTCTTCGTTTATATGTGATTTTTTTTGTTTTTGTTTTTTGCACAATAGTTGTCCTTATCTCTTTGATTTACTGTGACCGGAAAAAGTCGGATAAACCATTCAGAAAAAGATCGCTAACTAGTGGCCGCGGGGGGTACTGCACCGCGACCAAACGGAGAGACGGAGAAGTCAGAAGGGTTCAGCACGGCGTCAAGGCTGCGGCGTGTGCTCTGCGTTGGTGTGACGCAGAAGCTTAATTCAGCCTTTAGAATGAAGGCAACACATGCTGGATTTATCTATTAGTTATATTAGCCTACTATCAAAATGACTAAGTTGGCTACAAATACATAAGAGTTCACATACCTGCATAAAAGCGCAGTCTGCTCAATATCAATCACATCACACGACTCAACACAATAATTGAGTCTGCTGGCGCTGAATTTATGTCCTTGATTTGCTGATCGGTGATGTTGCTGCCATTTTAATGGCCCTTTCCTTCACTGTCTTAGCAGAGAGAGTCTTTATTATCTCTGTTTTGTTTTTGAAGTCTGCAAATAGGTCTGCAATGAATGCAAATGATTCGGTCCAAGAAACGTTGAATCCTCTTTTCTCCTCAGTTATTCTTCTCTTTTTCCCTTTGGAAACAATCCCTTTGGCCGGTTTGTTTACAACCACCACCTGCCTGGCGCCCCGCCCTGCTGGTAGAAACACGTGTCGCAGGCTCCGACGCAAATCTTCATTAACAGAAATGTTGAAATTTAATAGTTATTCTACACATTTTTACAGCATTGGAAAACGTTTAGAATGCTTGTGTCATGTTTGTCCTCCTACAGAAACCATATTAAAACAAAAAATATTTTTCCCTCCCCCATCTATTTCCATTTTCAAACATTTTTGAAAAAGCTCCAGGGAGCCACTAGGGCGGTGCTAAAGAGCCGTATGCAGCTCTAGAGCCGCGGGTTGCCGACCCCTGTCCTAGGTTGATACAGGGACCTTTTTGTAGTTGGACATGACTGACAAACCTCTCCAGGGAGGTGTTAAAATGTGTAGCGTTCCAACTTAAATTCAATAACTCGTTGGGGCACCACCTTTGCTTAGCTACAAAGTAAAATTAAATTGTATTTATCAATCTCTTATCTGAAAGTAGGTTCTAATCTGGATTGGACTGAGTACATCGAATAAACAAACAATGGATTAATTCAAGGGAAATGTATTACACGTTCAAATAAACAGACAGAGCCCTTTGTTCCTTGTTGTGCCAGGCCCTGACTGGTCTCCCCTGAAGTCTTCACCTGCTGCTTTTGACGGGCGGTTACTCCCAACGTGTAACTTATTCAGAGTTATTGATCTTTAATCAATGTTATAGTTGTTTTTCTTGTTTACTTTTAATTGATTGAAAAATGTGTTCATCAGCAGTAGGCCTTCTCCACTGCTTTAATTTTCACATTCTAATTCTTTTTTCTCATTTGAAGAAAAGGCTATTATTTTGCCTTGCATTACTGCTTTTCCCGCTTCCCAAAGAACACTTGCTGACGCAAAGACCAAGATCATTCATATATTGCTTGATAATATTTGTGGAATGCCAACTCCTGTGACTACGTGCTTTACTGAGCCTCTCACATACTGTTTTTGCATACTCATTAGGGTGGAAGTATGGGATTTCGGACGCAGCCATGGGCTTCAAAATAAAACAGGAAGTGCCAAAACCGTGATGGAAACGTCCTAAAATAAAACAGAAACTCTACACATATAGAATGTTGTTGTGGAAAAACCTAATAAATACTCTTTAATATGTTCTTTCCCACGAGAGGAATATCTGGACTGAAACTGAGTAGTTACCAAGAATAAGACTTGAGAGATTAGTCAGATTTCAGTAGATTTAATTAAGCAGTTGCATGCAAATGGCACAGAACATACATCAGGCGTCTTGATGCAGAATCACAAAGAACAAAGGAAGCACAATGATTTCAAGGCATATTTATGATTGTTCCTTATGATTGTGGTAGAGGAATCATTGCAAAGTCAGATCTGATCTTTTAGGGTCAAAGTCTGCATACTCTGTACAAGGCTAAGTTTTGGTTTAATCCAAGTGGCCAAGGCTACATTTTCCATCATCAGTCACAATTAATTTGAAATAAAACAAATGGGACATACTCAGTCATTGTACAAGAACTTCTTTGTAAGTGTATGTTGCATTTTAGATTATAAATATTTCTGTGTTAGTTACTAGACTGTGGATAAGAGTTAACTATTTGAGGGACATCTCAGGCATTATTTCCAATACTTTTGCCTTCTAAATTGTAATAGCGTGAGTGACACTTATGTCTGCTTTCAGTCACAGTGCAATGCATTACAGTTGCAGGGGTGCAGCGTTTCCAGCCTCGCAGACTAACAATGATAGTACTGATGCCCTATTGCAGCTGCTGAGTGAGGAAGCCTTTTAAATGTGAAAATACTGCCGCCTGTAAACTGTTGAGTGTCAGCTCCATTAGATATGACTATGGCTGTGCTGTCTGTGGACTGGAACCAAATTCAGCCTGAAAGAAAGAAAAGGGCCAGCAACATGTTGACCAACGTATCTGGCCAAGCAGTCCTATCTTCACAACCCCCCCTTTGTTGGCTTGCTACTGTGCTTAAATGGACGCCTTCAGCAACATATAGCTATTTCACCCATTGCTAATATGAAAAACATTGATGACATGTGGCTTTAAAGACATATAGATGTTGAAACAAACTGATCTGTTCAAAGCTGTAATACAGTCGTCCAAGGACTTATAATTCAAAGTTAATTACTTGACTCGTTTAGCAGGGAGCACACCATACACATTTGTAATTACATGCTCAAGAAATTTGATGGATATAAAGGGTCTGATCACAGTCTGACTGTATTTAATAGTTATTTTATTAAGCTTTTTGATTTGCTTTTGTAGACACATTCAATAAAACAATTCATAAAGAAGATTAATTGTATAATAAGATATAATATAGTTCTGGTTGTGTTACTGTTTTAGCATATATATTGATATTATTTCCTTCCCATTGTCACGGCTCAGACAGGACAGAGAACCCACATGCACAACACCAGGCAGAATCGGAGTCCAAGAGGCTTTAATCTTTGTCAAAAGGCAGGCAGGGGTCAAACCGGGTAGTCAGGCAGATCAGGCAAACAAAACCAAAACGGGCAGGCAAAAATCCATAAACTAAGAATCATGCAGGGTTACAGGCAGGCAGGCAGGAACAGGACAAAAATCAGGAAGGCTGGAAAGCGAGGCAAAAGCACACGACAATCTGGCAACAGGTATGAGGGAATGGGCAGGTTTAAGAAGGGGAAACTGATGAGGGAAACCAGGTGTGGAGCTGGGCCAGGGAAGCACAGGTGAAGGGAATGAGGCTGATGAGGGTGGCAGGATCCAGATGACAGGAGAGAGAGTTAAACAGTAAAAAAAAACCTATCCTACACTGTGAAACTGTGACAGAACCCCCCCCTCAAGGGACAGATTCCAGATGTCCCAAAACCATCCACCCAGGGCGGGAGGAGGGGGCCCGGAGGAGGGCCCCGGCCAACAAACGGCCAAAGCTCCGGGGGCCGTCCACGGTGCCGGGCAGACCGGTGAGGCAGTTCGGGGGGTCGCCCTTGGGGCGTAACAGGCGGATCCGGGGGTCGGTCTCGGGGCTTGGCAGGCTGGTCAGGGGGTCGGTCTCGGGGCTTGGCAGGCTGGTCAGGGGGTCGGTCTGGGGGCTTGGCAGGCGGGTCAGGGGGTCGGTCTGGGGGCTTGGCATGCTGGTCAGGGGGTCGGTCTCGGGGCTTGGCAGGCGGGTCAGGGGGTCGGTCTCGGGGCTTGGCAGGCGGGTCAGGGGGTCGGTCTCGGGGCTTGGCAGGCGGGTCCGGGGGTCGGTCTCGGGGCTTGGCAGGCGGGTCCGGGGGTCGGTCTCGGGGCTTGGCAGGCGGGTCCGGGGGTCGGTCTCGGGGCTTGGCAGGCGGATCCGGGGGTCGGTCTCGGGGCTTGGCAGGCGGATCCGGGGGTCGGTCTCGGGGCTTGGCAGGCGGGTCAGGGGGTCGGTCTCGGGGCTTGGCAGGCGGGTCAGGGGGTCGGTCTCGGGGCTTGGCAGGCGGGTCAGGGGGTCGGTCTCGGGGCTTGGCAGGCGGGTCAGGGGGTCGGTCTCGGGGCTTGGCAGGCGGGTCGGTCTCGGGGCTTGGCAGGCGGGTCAGGGGGTCGGTCTCGGGGCTTGGCAGGCTGGTCAGGGGGTCGGTCTGGGACTGCGGCAGGCTGGTCAGGGGGTCGGTCTGGGACTGCGGCAGGCTGGTCAGGGGGTCGGTCTGGGACTGCGGCAGGCTGGTCAGGGGGTCGGTCTGGGACTGCGGCAGGCTGGTCAGGGGGTCGGTCTGGGACTGCGGCAGGCTGGTCAGGGGGTCGGTCTGGGACTGCGGCAGGCTGGTCAGGGGGTCGGTCTGGGACTGCGGCAGGCTGGTCAGGGGGTCTGTCTGGGACTGCGGCAGGCGGGTCAGGGGGTCTGTCTGGGACTGCGGCAGGCGGGTCAGGGGGTCGGTCTGGGACTGCGGCAGGCGGGTCAGGGGGTCGGTCTGGGACTGCGGCAGGCTGGTCAGGGGGTCGGTCTGGGACTGCGGCAGGCTGGTCAGGGGGTCGGTCTGGGACTGCGGCAGGCTGGTCAGGGGGTCGGTCTGGGACTGCGGCAGGCTGGTCAGGGGGTCGGTCTGGGACTGCGGCAGGCTGGTCAGGGGGTCGGTCTGGGACTGCGGCAGGCTGGTCAGGGGGTCGGTCTGGGACTGCGGCAGACTGGTCAGGGGGTCGGTCTGGGACTGCGGCAGGCTGGTCAGGGGGTCGGTCTGGGATTGCGGCAGGCTGGTCAGGGGGTCGGTCTGGGACTGCGGCAGACTGGTCAGGGGGTCGGTCTGGGACTGCGGCAGACTGGTCAGGGGGTCGGTCTGGGACTGCGGCAGACTGGTCAGGGGGTCGGTCTGGGACTGCGGCAGACTGGTCAGGGGGTCGGTCTGGGAATGCGGCAGACTGGTCAGGGGGTCGGTCTGGGACTGCGGCAGACTGGTCAGGGGGTCGGTCTGGGACTGCGGCAGATCCACCCAGGATCGCCTCAGGAACAAGAGTCGGGGCAGACAGGAGGCGGGGAGCCGGAGTCGGGGCAGACAGGAGGCGGGGAGCCGGAGTCGGGGCAGACAGGAGGCGGGGAGCCGGAGTCGGGGCAGACAGGAGGCGGGGAGCCGGAACCGGTGCAGACAGGATGCGGGGGGCCGGAACCGGGGCAGACAGGATGCGGGGGGCCGGAACCGGGGCAGACAGGATGCGGGGGGCCGGAACCGGGGCAGACAGGATGCGGGGGGCCGGAACCGGGGCAGACAGGATGCGGGGGGCCGGAACCGGGGCAGACAGGATGCGGGGGGCCGGAACCGGGGCAGACAGGATGCGGGGGGCCGGAACAGGGGCAGACAGGATGCGGGGGGCCGGAACAGGAGCAGACAGGATGCGGGGGGCCGGAACAGGAGCAGACAGGATGCGGGGGGCCGGAACAGGAGCAGACAGGATGCGGGGGGCCGGAACAGGAGCCGGAGCTGGAGCTGGAACAGGAGCCGGAGCAGGAGCTGGAGCTGGAACAGGAGCCGGAGCAGCAGCTGGAACAGGAGCCGGAGCAGGAGCCGGAGCAGGAGCTGGAGCCGGAACAAGCTGGGGCTGGCGCTGACGCCGTCGTCGTTGCCTGCCCTGAAGGCTCCTGGGCCCACCCAGAGCCAGGCGTGTTCCCCAAAAGGGGTCCCAATACTCCTCCTCCTTGGCCCAGCGCATGTTATCAGCCGATTCTCGGGGAGCAGGAACAAGCTGGGGCTGGGGCCGACGCCGTCGTTGTCTCCCCTGAGCCTGCAGGCCTCCGGGCCCACCCAGAGCCAGGCGTGTTCCCCAGAAAGGGGGAAGGGACTGGGGTGGGTCTGGGACCACCTCGGGAACAGCAACAGGCCGGAACTGGGGCCATGTCCCCGTCCCCTTCACCGTACGGTGGTAGAACTCCACTCGGTCCCCATAAAAAAAATCCCACAAATCCTCTTCCTTACGTGGTAGGTCCATGTTGGCTGGGTTCAGTCTTGGCCAGATTGTACTGTCACGGCTCAGACAGGACAGAGAACCCACATGCACAACACCAGGCAGAATCGGAGTCCAAGAGGCTTTAATCTTTGTCAAAAGGCAGGCAGGGGTCAAACCGGGTAGTCAGGCAGATCAGGCAAACAAAACCAAAACGGGCAGGCAAAAATCCATAAACTAAGAATCATGCAGGGTTACAGGCAGGCAGGCAGGAACAGGACAAAAATCAGGAAGGCTGGAAAGCGAGGCAAAAGCACACGACAATCTGGCAACAGGTATGAGGGAATGGGCAGGTTTAAGAAGGGGAAACTGATGAGGGAAACCAGGTGTGGAGCTGGGCCAGGGAAGCACAGGTGAAGGGAATGAGGCTGATGAGGGTGGCAGGATCCAGATGACAGGAGAGAGAGTTAAACAGTAAAAAAAAACCTATCCTACACTGTGAAACTGTGACACCCATCGCGGTTCGGGCGGTGCTGAGGATGCTATGGAGAGTACTTTGCAGAAACAGCTATGCTTCCTCTGCATGTTGCCCTGCTCTGATAATTGCAACGCAAGGTGCAATTACGTTGGCCCCAGATATGACAGGCAGCTGACATGGGTTGTTTTTCAGCCAGGTTCGTGTGGCAGAGAAGGGCAGTAAATACTGTAATGTTTTTCTCTCTTGAGAAAGCTGGAGCATTGTTATATATATTGTTCACACTTGCAATCTGGGAGCATCACAACACTATTTTTCACCTCAAGGAAAAAAAACTAAACAAAACTGATGCCCGGCTCTTGTTTCTATACAGCGCTTTTATTCTCCAACAGGTTATGCAGCAGTGATGTGTACTCTCTCAAATCAAGCTACATTTATGCTGCACACCTGAGGCATTGACAATTTCAGCCTATCATTCTGAAGCCTGCAGTAAATAAGTACCCAGGTGCTGCTTTCTCCATTCCTTCTGCTCCTCTGGATAGGCTGCTCCCACTGCAGCCACTCAGGGAGGGTAGAAATGTTTTTGCTCCATCAGTTCTCTTTGACATTACCTTAACTGCAGGATATCCATGGTGATGCAGAGCTTAGGGGCACTGAGTCAGACCAGAGGTCTGCACCAACGCTGCAAACACCTTCTTTGTTCAGATGCACGTCATCACTGCATGTGCATGTGCACGTGCAACAGCTCCACTTACTTGGTAAAACACCTTCTCATTTCACTCTGTAGGTGCATTTTGACCCATATTTGTCAGACCTCTGAAAGCCAGAGACTGACAAATTCCCTGTAGAAATCAAGTAATGACAACAGCAACAACATTTTTTTTAAACTAATTTTTGAAATTGTACACAACTATGATGTAATGTCCAGCCACGAGCTCCAGCCCAAAGACTGTGGGAGGGTAATTAATGTCAGAAGATTGCTCAGTACAAACAGCCTGACTTGGCTTCACTGTCTCTTCAGTGATTGGGTGGAGACGCATTACAGCAGGCTGCACTGCAACAAGCCGCTTCTCAACACTGCAGTCCTCTAATGAGGTTGGGGACTGTCAACAGTTTCCCTCGTGCTTCTTCTGGCAGCCATGGGTGCTTACTCCCGACCCACTGCCCTGCTCGCTCTGGGCCAGCCACACACTTTACACTGGCTGCACCAATTAATCAAATAAGGCCTTGTGCTGCTCTTTTTATACTGCATTTTTCAGATTTTAGCCCTTGATAACTGGGTTTGACAGTGTAATAA
Organism: Cololabis saira; assembly: GCF_033807715.1. Classification (NCBI taxonomy): domain Eukaryota; kingdom Metazoa; phylum Chordata; class Actinopteri; order Beloniformes; family Belonidae; genus Cololabis; species Cololabis saira. Next base: position 37,205,119 of record NC_084594.1, read on the forward strand.
TTAGGACCTTGACTGGCCTTGTTAACAAGCATAAACTAGGGTGGCGATTGTACCATGTTGTAATTAATTATTTGCAGAAGCAGCAATACTCCGGTGCCTTATGGACACATGTCATCCTATCAACTCACAAGATGTTTCCTATGATGCAGACTGAGCTGTCTTCTGTGACAGCTTGCAGCTGAAGGACATTGGGATCTGATGGATGTTTATATGTTACAAAGAAACATCCACTGCAGTTTTTCACTGGTGGTTCATCACAAACTTTATTGTCTTTTCTTTATCAGCGTTAGTAGCATTATTTATTTGTTTCAGCCCTTAAACACCTACTGAGCAGCAACCTGTTAGTGTTTTATTTTATTTTTCTGTGATTTGAAGAAAATGGTCTCAGCACATTTTCACTAGTTTACCACAGATTTTCCAAATTGCCTTCAAGCAAATCAAGCTGTTTCCTATTAGTCTAAAAGGAACAGATGCTCTACCCCTCACAAAGCCTGAAAACAAGTTGAGTCAGGCTCCTCCAGCTTTAATTACGTACCTTTTTTTCCTGTTCGCATTTCATGACTGTTGTACCAAACTTTGTACTTGAGCCACACTAATGAGAAGCTTTCACTTGTTTTTTGTTTCTAAAAAAGGTCACCTGGATCCTGAAATAATTTTAGTGTCCTGTAGAAATGTTTGAAACCAAGCAAGATCACTGCAAGTGTCTGCATGGGGCAATGTCTAAGTGCTTAATTATGTTTGCAGAGTCACTGCGCTCTGAACATTGTGTGGTTTCAGTTTATGTACAAATCATCCAGAGGTCTTCTTGTCTCTGTTTGTAACTTCTAAAGACTCAATTAAAACGTTGATAAAACCAGCTGTTTCAATATCCACTATAAAATAATATATAAATATAACTATCTTTGGACAAACGTAAGGTTTCCCAATTACTTTAAGTAAGTAGTTTATTTCCACATTCAAGGACTTACTGGGGAAGGATGTCCTCATTGCATCCACCTTCTCCAGAAGTTCCAGGGACTACAGGCGGAAATTAGCAATTGTTGCTATAACCTGGCTCAGAGCATCTCTTCTTGTTTTACAAGATTAATGTTTTTTTGTGCATTGTCCCTGTTTTAAATAAATACATTCAATCAATCAATCAAAGTTCAAAGTTATCCAGTTAGAAGGTGACTAAATGATGGTTAAAAAGTTGTTGTTTTATTTTCTATAAACTCAGAAGTACCAACAACAACCGTCCAGAAGCCAGTTGAGACAGTTTTCTTATCATTGTATGAAGCTCTTTTTATTTATTTATTTATTTATTGTGAATTAGATTAAAACAGGTTTTTACTACATTCATTTCACTTTCTCATGAGGTTTCCAGTATTTACCTGACGTGTCCAACTGCACACAGTATCTACCTACTTTTGGCGGATGGGTAGGATGTTGTTCTCTACCTAGAAAATAAAGTATACGAACTCTATCTCAGTGGCTTGATTCAGCCCGTTACCCGGCACAGTGACTGGAAAAACTGATGTAGAGTATAGATCATTAATATTAATACTCAATAATAGTATTATATATAGTAGTAATACCAAGTAGAAATACAGTCATCTGCAACAACAACGAGTACACCGAAATGCTGTAGTTTTGTCGGGCCGACACAAATTCATTTCAGCCAATTTTCAGAGAGCATGTTCAGTATTTCAAGGTTGTCGCTAAGACCACTTCATCATGTTGAAGGGCAGCTATCACACTTGAAGTACTTCAGAAGAGGCTTGAAACAGTTGTTTATTGTCTTCAAACAGGCTCATCGCTCTGGTGCGTCATGCATGTAGAGATTCTTAAGTTATTTTTTTTTTTAAATCTCTCTTCCCAGAAACCACAAACAGCACACACAGCACCTTCCTCACTGCCACTACAACTCAGGGCTCTGCACTGCCTCCTCATCCTCCTCATTTCAACGTAAGACTCCAACCTATTTTACCTTTTGTACTAACTGTATGTGGCTGCTGTCATTTCGCAGGTAGAGGCTTGAAATGGCTGTAAAGACAAAAATGAGCTTTCAAGACGAGAATGCTGCATCAAGGGGCTCGTGGAGCAGGTGCTGGACATACAGTAACAACGTGGGGACAGGGAGCGTGAGTGCAGCCCCAGCTTTTGATCCGTTCAGCACTTCCAGACCAGCAGCTTAAGTTTGGATGAGGCACAAATATAAATACGGAAAAATAGGGTAGCGTTTGCAATTGCCCCTCGGGGATAAATAAAGTTTTTCTGAATCTGAATCTGAATCTGTGTTGCAAAAGCTGCTTATAAAACCCAAGTACCCCTAAACAATACTGCTGACAATCATGTTGGAGGCTGTTTCTGAATATCGTGCAGGTGTTACTACACTCATGTTCACATTTGAGATCATGTTGAGATTTAAAATGTTATAAAAGGAAAACCGTCTCCATCTTGGTTGACAGCCCCGAATACGTCAATCAGCATCTATAAAAATGGTAGCTCTGTGCAGAGGTGTGAATTGCATGCTCGGACTCACCCCGCAGAGTGGCAGATGCCAAATAAGGGGGGGGGGGGGGCTGGCGGCAGATGGTGTGGGGAGAGAGTCTAGACCCGGCTTTGACACGTGGTGTGAAGCCACTTTGGGTGAGGGTGGATTGCAGAGTTCTTCTCCATAGGACTTGGCACAGGCGTCGAGATGGAGGAGATTTACATTTGTGCTGGAATCACCAACTCGGCTTCAGACAGTGTTTTTCAAGCACCTTGGGGAAAGAATGCTAAATGCAACCTTTTTCTCTCTCTCCTAAAATAATACAGTCGGCAGAGAGCTGTGTGCTTTTTATGTTGCATCTCTCCCTCTGGACTGATCTGTGCGCCAGAAGTTTCTATATAGCGGGATGAATAACTAAGTTATCACTGACCAGCCCTACTTTGCATACGGCTGTGCTGGGAAAATAGACTTTTTATGGTATTACTGCAATAAAGTGAGACGATACTGCTGCTGGAGTTCATTAATGAAAATCCTAGCTCATAATTCTGTAAGAAATATGATGTACATTTCAAACATAGAGAAGCCCATTGAAACAACTGTCTTTTTACTGGTGCACTTCAGGATGATCCTTGCTCAAGGGCATACACACAAGCAGCTTTTTGGATTCATCTCCCTGGTGCTAAATCACCCGGCCGCTGGCCCGAGTGAAACCCACGCCTGATAAGACCCAATAAAAACAAGTGTATTGAAGGAAAAGAACCAAAAACAAATAGGGGAAAGATTTGGACATCTTACTGTCAAGGAGAGCATATTGAGTGAATATTGAGAGAATATTGAGTTATGATCCCCTCTTTCCCTCAGCAGGGACATATTAAGAAACTTCTGATCTATCTGAAGCACTCCATCAGTCGGGTCATTTTGGATTAGGGGATTTAGATTTAAAAAAATAAGTATGACAAAATAAGCCAGTGGTATATTGCAACGCTCAGATATACATAATTAAATTGCTATAAATGGGGATGAAAGGTGCTGGATGTGTGCTGGTTCAAGTCTGTGCAATCAAATGTGACCACAAGAGGGTGACAAAGACAACGAATGGAAAACAAAAGCAGTTCCTCTAAACGGGGAAAAAGGAAAAAAGTAATTTTTGATGGGACCAACAGAGGGGAGCAGAGGACTACCGAACAAACGGGCTTGGAGCGCCGGCGCTGCATTGTGGAGTAGCACCAGTGGACCCTCCTTCTTGAATCACTTTGTGTCACTAACTGTAAGATTATCTGAGGAGACCTGTTGAAAACCCACAAAGGCTGGAAGCTGTGGCCATTTAATTATGGTAATGATGACAGGTAGAGTGGATATTGAATGGTAATCAATCTTTCACAGTGGCGAGGTCACACAGCGATGAGGTCACACAGCGGTGAGGTCACACAGCGGTGAGGTCACACAGCGGTGAGGTCACACAGCGGTGAGGTCACGCAGCGGTGAGGTCACGCAGCGGCGAGGTCACGCAGCGGCGAGGTCACGCAGCGGCGAGGTCACGCAGCAGCGAGGTCACGCAGCGGCGAGGTCACGAAGCGGTGAGGTCACACAGCAGTGAGGTCACACAGCGGTGAGGTCACACAGTGGTGAGGTCACACAGCGGTGAGGTCACACAGCAGTGAGGTCACACAGCGGTGAGGTCACACAGTGGTGAGGTCACACAGCGGTGAGGTCACACAGTGGTGAGGTCACACAGCAGTGAGGTCACACAGTGGTGAGGTCACACAGCAGTGAGGTCACACAGTGGTGAGGTCACACAGCAGTGAGGTCACACAGTGGTGAGGTCACACAGCAGTGAGGTCACACAGTGGTGAGGTCACACAGCAGTGAGGTCACACAGTGGTGAGGTCACACAGCGGTGAGGTCACACAGCGATGAGGTCACACAGTGGTGAGGTCACACAGCGATGAGGTCACACAGTGGTGAGGTCACATAGCACCGAGGTCACGCAGTACCGAGGTCAGGCAGCGGTGAGGTCATGCAGCGGTGAGGTCACACAGCGGCGAGGTCACACATTACCGAGGTCAGACAGCGGCGAGGAACAACTGCAGATCTGATCACCGCTGGTCCGATCAGCCATCCAGCCTCTCACTGCACCACAACACCACAGCCTTACTTTATTTATGTTTTTTTATTGACCAGCATGACACTGGCACATCTCTGCATCGCAAATGTAAAAAAAAATACTTGAACATAATAAAATAAACGTTGTAGTTTCAGTTGTAAAATAAACTATTAACGGCCTGGACTGCAGATTCCTGCAAAAGTGGAATATTTACTAAAACAAAACAAAAAAACAATACAGCTAATAATAAAAACACATCAAAGTGACATTTTCATAACATTAATGAACCCAGTGAGCTACCTCTTTCATTTAGAACATGGCAGATGAATTTAAAACAAGGAAAACCAGATGGTCACACCATAATGACGTTCTAAAAGAATCAACCTGAGAACTGGTTTGTGCCCAACAAGGCTCCAGTCACGATGATGATGAGTGCAGGTGGTGGTTATCCGCAGAGGGGCGCGCTGGCTGAGTGGCTGAGTGGAGGACCGTCTGTCGCTCCAGCACCAGACCTTGTTTGCAGCCATCACTTTTTATAAATTCTTGTTGTAATAAAGAAAAATAAATTGAAAAGAGACGGCTCTCTCTGAGACTTTGTTCGTGGGTTTCAGCGATGGACTCGTGACTGAAATGAATTGGTTGAAGACGTGCATGGCTCCCTGAATACAACACACCAGAGTAAAGAGCCTCTCTCTCTCTCTTCTGTTATAACCATGAAGCTACTAACTCTGAGTTGCATGAAAAATGGACATCATTTCCATGAGCTAGTCAAAAATAAGCGTTTACCACAAAAATTGTCATTTTATAAGATTAGCAACACAAAGCTTTGTCCCAAAAGAGTGAAAATGTCCCATTTTCGTAGCTGTGGATTTGACAAATCTGGACCTGTAGATCCCCATGGTCTAGGATGTGGCTACAGGGGCGGAGCAGGGGGCCCAGCCCAGGGGGGGCGAAGCATTCTAGATGCATTCTAGATGGGCTTCGTTAAAACATAATTGCTAAAAAAAAAAGCCTAATGCAGACTTTAAGATATAGGTATCAACCTGGAGATAAAAATCAAATGACATCCAGTGATGTGAGATTCAATACAGCCGAGTAGAACAATTCAGACACACGTGTTCAACCTACACGACAACAGACTACAATGTGCGACGACATGCATTTAACACAATCAGACACGGCGGTCAAACAGCGACAAACAATATAGGAAAGGCCATATATTCAGCATCATGACAATGTTATCAGAAATAATTAATAGTATGACAGCTTACCAATGATGGTTTCATCCAGCGATGGGCAGAAAACCACAACAAAAAATATGTCCATCCTTTACAACATTGAACGATCCAAAATTCAAAAACTCTCATTTTAAAACTTTTTCAAATCCAAACTATTTCCGAACCATCAGCCGGTTCTTCATCGCTGCAAACCTTTCAATCACTTTGCTCTTATCAACGGCGAAGTCCCTCTCAGTTGAGAGCAAGTTGAGGTTTGATAGTCTGGCCTCATCCATGCAGCCTCATCCTTAAAAAGTCTTGAATTCCATTTTTGCTAAAATAAGGCATTTAAATGTCTTAATTTGTCTTAAATCTCAATCCAAGGGTCTTAATTTTATTCATTAAAGAGTTTATTTCATCGTTTTGAGGAGAATCTCCTTCGGATGTTCTAAATTCGTGTTGCCAGGTTGGGCAGGTTTCAGCCCAATTGGGCTGAAAAATATATATTTGGGCTGCTTTTCCTGGTTTTTACTAAATATTTAGGAGAAATTATTAACAAAAAAGTTTCCATTATGGCAGAGAAAAGTAGAAACGTACACAATAAACTCACTGATAATATATTTGCTTTAATCTACTCAATTTTATTGTAGTTTTTGTTTGGAGCCTGAACTTTTTTGGGGCTATTTAGTAATGTGAAGATGAAATGTGTTACGCATTTAATAATTTATGCTTCGGGCTGGTTTTTCATTATTTCGGTGGGTTTTTTATTGCATTTGGGCTGGAACCTGTCAGATCTGGCAACCTCGACCTCAGCACTGGATTTCCTAATGACTCGTCTTTTTGGTCACAATCACTTTGCTCTCATCAATCGCGAAGTCCCTCTCAATTGAGAGCAAGGTGAGGTTTGGTAGTCTGGCCTCATCCATGCTGCCCGGAGATAGTTTTTAATCAACTTCAGCTGCTGAAACTCAGCATGAGTTTCCTGCTTTAAGGCTGATGCGACAATTGGGTAAAAGTAAACAGACAACATGCGTGCACTGCGCACGAACCCGTGCATGACAGGCAGACACACAAGGGGAGAAGGGACTATTTATTTTATTTTTATTTTTTAAACAACTTTATCCTTATGAACGCAAGTGTTATACAGTCCAATTTTACTTATTTTATTCAGCATACTTTTTTTTTTCCCCCCCCTTCGGCGTGGGCCCCCACGCAGCAGTGGTCCCCCTCTGCCCCCCCTCTGCTCCGCTAGTGGCTGCAGTGTTTATGTGTCACAAGCCAAATTTTTTTTAAATATGCTGAACATATTGAGTAAATTATTTCTTGGCTAAATGTGCTACCAGATTGTGTACAAAATGTACACATGGAAAACAAAACTCACAAATTTGATCTGTAGAAACCCAATAACATGGTCTCTATAGGAGTATATCGGTGCTGTTGGGCGGGGGGTGGGGGGTCATCTGAACAGACGTGGTGTGGTGGGCTTACTTCATCAGAGCTTCATTTTAACACAAAGAGGCGCAACAGAAACTCGATTACTGGGAAATAGAAGTCTGCCCTCGTCTGACTGGGAGCGTGTCGGGGCCATGACTCCAGGATGATACCATCAAAGTCCTCCTTTATTTTGCTTGATGAGGAAGCGATGTCACATCTCCACAGCTGCAGGGGGTTCACACTGATGTCATCTGCCTGCCAGACACAATGACAGGAAGTCTTGGTGCTGCTGAGAGCTGCAAATAAATGAATCAATGAATGGACTCTGCCAGTGGATTCATCAGGTCTTACAATGGAACTGGTCCTGGCACTGATAACAGACAGAAAAGGCATTAGCATCCTCAGATGAAGTGTCCTGATATATTATCTAGAATATCCTGTGCACTGAGAAGATGCACAGTGTCTGCAATGAATTCATTGCGAGTTCCATTAGCCCCAGTGTGATGCTGCTTGGAATTGACTGCACTATCGGGACCGGCTCCTCTGTGGATCTGGGGGCGGGATCAGCGTTGGCGGTGTTTACCGCTCATGCACTGCCTCCGATCCTCAGAGACGAAGCAAAGATGCAGAAAAGCAACTTGTTCAAGGTATTTTTAGAGGTTCATGCAAGTCAATGCAGACTGTGTGCGTGCGTGCGCAAGTGTGTGTGTGTGTGTGTGTTTGTGCGTGTATGTGTGTGTTTGTGCGTGTATGTGTGTGCGTGTGTGTCTGTCTGTATGTCTGTGTGCGTGTGTCTCCGCGTGCGTGTGTGTGTCTGTGTGTGTGTGCGTGCGTGCATGCGTGTCTCTGCGTGTGTGTGTCTGTGTGTGAATGTGTGTGTTTGTGCGTGTATGTGTGTGCGTGTGTGTCTGTCTGTATGTCTGTGTGCGTGTGTCTCTGCGTGCGTGTGTGTGTCTGTGTGTCTCTGCGTGTGTGTGTGTGTGTGTGTGTGTGTGTGCGTGCGTGCATGCGTGTCTCTGCGTGTGTGTGTCTGTGTGTGAATGTGTGTGTTTGTGTGTCTGTATGTGTGTGCGTGTGCATGTGTGTGTGTGTATGCATGCGTGTGTCTGCGTGTTTCCCCGGCAGATTCACCAGCAGGCCTTCCTTTCATGGCCGTTCCAAGCTGCTAGCAGAGCTAGCCTAGCACTGCTGGCTCCAGCACGAGGAGGGATTCACACACGTGTTCTATCCAGATTATACTTCACTTGAGATTTACAACAGCCAAGTTAAAAGCGTTTAAATGGAGCCCCATGTCTTCAGCCTCCACGCTGGTGACAGGTCACAGATGCACGGCTTGTAAAGAGACCGGTCCCTGCTGAAGGAAGCAACAGGGTAAGACGCCCATGAATGCTTACAGGAGTAATGCTCCCTGATAAATCCCGGCCCAGACTGCTGCCAGACAACATTTAATGAGATGCAGACGGATTACTAATTGACTTCCTGGATTCCATGTTGCCGATATCTCCATGGCAACTACACCAGCCATCTCTTTTCACCCTCAAAGGAGCAGGAAAAAAGTTTTTTTTTAGGCTCCACTGACTCTACTCTCTTTTGTCCCCTGAATAATAAACGGATTATCACATTTTCATTCCTCATTTGTTCAAAACTCTTAATTGCTGATGTTATTCAAAAAAATAATAAGGGTCAATCAATGCATGAGATGATTAATCGGATTATATCTGTTAGTGACGTGAGTATTAATGAGTAAAACGTTCATGGCAAGATTGTCAAAGAAAGGCTATGTGGGGTGACGCTATTAAAGGAGCCCCTGTTAGAGCAGGGAAGAGGAAGAGGAGGAAGAGCAGCGGGGCTCCAAGGCGTCTGTCTCCCTGCTGACATCAACATGGCCCTCTCTGTTTCTCGTCAAAGTGACATAAACCAGTCCTGAGTCGCTGCTACAGGCCAACTGACGGTGATGCTATGAATCCCCCTGCCTCACTGACACGCTGAGCCCCAGGAGACCAGGTCCTGTGTCCTCGTCTGATGGCTAACAAGCTCCGGGATGCCTGATGCTGTGGAGACACATGTTGTAAATTCCACTAAAACATGATGCAGACACAAACCCCTTCTACCTAATTCCTGCTCTTTTTATACAACGCAGCTTGTTTCCTGCACCAAAGTGATGCTCACATCTGTGGAAACTTGAATTTGAACAAAACAGATATCACTTAGGGTAGCAGAAGGCTTGTGAAAGTTTCCCAAACCTCGTATAATTTCAATCTGAAAGTAACGAGGGATCGTGTTTTATGGGCTCTCAGCGTTTAATATGAGCCAGGCTGGTTTTCCTTTTAGTCCCAAATCAAAATAATATAAAGCAGAATTCTTGGTGACAACTTTATAAAATCAAACTTTTAAAAATGATGTTAGATCTGCAATAAGCCATTCATTTTTAAGAAAATGGTGTTAAAGAGGGTTTACTCAACAACCTGCATATATGTACAGAATAACCCACAACAGCTAACAACCAAGAGTGAACTTTTAAGACAAAACACTAAATCTTACAATAAATAAAGAAAAAAAAATAGGAAATGAAATCCATCCTGGAAGGAGAAGAGAAGGCTTGCAGCAGCGTCTTCACACATGGCAGCGCTCTCCAGCTGCTGAGGGGGTCGGATCAGGAGTGCTGAGGAAATCCTGGTTTAGTTGTTTTACAAGAAGTAGATCCATTAACAGGAGATAAAGACTCTCTCCGTTGAGCTGTGTGAGATGTCTGTTTTGAGCTCCAAATACAGAGGGTAAAGAACACCCCTGAGCAAATCTAAGGCGCTTTCATTTCCACACTGTCTCTTCTCATTGTTTGGAAAGCGTGGAAGATGATAAATTATTGCGTGAATTTTGACTCTGGCTAATCTTCTGAATATTAATGGAAAAGGGTGAATACAACCAGCAAAACCCAAAAAAGATGGACTATTTCTATTGATTTCTAATTTGTTTATAATTAGCCCAAAGGGCGTAAGATGCAATTGGTTAGAGATCCATATCTAAATGTATTGATTGTTTAGTGCATCTCATTAAAGGCACTTTGCTGGTTATTACTCATCCTCCGACTCCCCTGTGGGCGGTGTTTGCCCTACTACTAAACTTGTAGTCGACTACTCGGCGGGCTCCCCAAAACATTTAATTGAAACAGACAAAATAACACCCCTGTTATCCCGTGGGCCCAATTCTATTAGCTTCTTATGCACCTCCCCTGAGAGGGGCTGGCAGCTGTGGACCAAGTGCAACACCAGCTCTTCAATCACACCTTCAAATCTCATCTGGGAATAAGCACACTGCTTCCAGGGTCTTTGCAGAACAGCTGAGATGTTTTCCTATTGTCGTGAAGCTGATATAAGACATCTTATCGGACTTTATCCGCAGAATCCATTCACGCAATGACAAATTAATATTCAAACATTTCTCTGGGGTAAATTAGAGCCCCCACTTGTTTTTGAAGAGATGTTGACCCATCTGCCCGAGTACTAGAGGACAGGCAATTATTTGCATGATCACACAGTCATTGTGTTGCATCCAACCACAGAGAAATCTAATTATCTAATGGTAAATTCTTTCACGAGAGAAGAGTATTGGGTTTGGCTCATCCTCGTTTTCTGGAGTGTTTAATTCACCATGCGGAATTCAGGTCCATGTTCAACTCCTGTCTTTAAAGCTCTGAGTGTGAAATGAAGATTTAAAGCAGCTCTTTGGTTGCTGTGACAATACGCGATGTTTTTATTTAAGTGGCCAACATCGTTTGTGTTGATTTCTCTTCGATTTTCAGCAATAAAGGATGATACATTTGGCGCATGGATCCTGATATTCTGTATAATCAATTGTCTCACCTCAGTGGTCTGTTAAATGCTAGGCTGCAACAGACAGCCAGTTCCATGCATGCTGGTAAAAACCACATCCGTTTGCATCCATCAACAATGCTCAATCTAGATCAAACTGCCTGGGATTTATCATGCTGCGGGGAAAGAGAGGGGGATCTTATTCTCCATTTTCTTCTTTGTTAAATGATTGATAGCTGTTTGGAACCAGTCTCCCATCTTAGCTCAAATTCCATACCAGCAATATTTGGATTGCTATGGAAACAGCTTTTATACTGGCAAGTCCCCCTCCCCACCTCACCTTCTGCCTTCAACGAGACACCACAGCATCTCACAGCCTTTATTGGGTTAGAGGATGCTCCTCGTCTCTCTCATAAAGAGAAAATGATTCCGGGAAGATGTACGATGAAGCTCCGCTAACAAAGCAAAGCATGCTCTCTGGGGAAAACGGAAAGAGCAACCTGCCGCTGGAATACACCCTCTCCCAACCTGCTGCTGATCTTAATTACGAACCAAGAGCAGTGCCTCTAGTGCTTACTATGCAAGGGTGTGTGTGTGTGTGTGTGTGTGTGTGTGTGTGTGTGCGTGGGAGGGGGGGGCGGGGGCTTCAGATGTTCACATGTTTTTATCGTAGAAAATGGGAGGTGTTTTGTTATATATTCTCATTCCTTTGCAGAATGTATGTATATGTTAGGGCTTGGAGGAAGCTGTCATATAATAAATCACAGCCACACTGGATGACAACATGTGTTCAGCTGCAGACACTACTGTCTACTCCCATGATGGATCCCTGAAAATAGCGTATAACATTCAGTAAACAGCAGATCACACAAGAACCTCCACTGACTTCATGTGGCATGATGCGTGTGCATTGCAATAGCGCTATTTCATCCTACAGAAATTGATTGTAGTGATATATTAATTAATAAGACACAGTAGTTTCAAAAGCATCTTTAAAATATAAAAATAATAATAATACTTCAACATTTCAATTTGATGCTGGAGCTACTATAAAGCCAGGCTAGATTAGAATATTTAAAAACTGTAAGTAATGCTTGATTTAAGTTTCTCCATCATCGTTACTGCTGAGGGTCAAGAGTAAAGTCCCCCATCTGCAGCATGCGTCGGCTGTAGCCACAGTGTTCGTTGGTCCGACTCTTAATTTGAACGGTTCACAGTTGAGTGTGAAGCAGCAGGAATGGGAATAAACGCCTCCAAATTCAAGACCATGGTTCTCAGTTGGAAAAGGGTGGAATGCCCTTGGCAGCACTGGGACACAATGCTGCCTCAAATGGTGGGGTCTTGAAGTTTTTACTCACGAGAGGATGGAGCAGGAGATTGACAGGTGGGTTATTACATCTCTGCAGAACCACTCATCTGTTGTGGCGGAGACAGAGTAGAGTCAAAAGACAAGGCTCTCTGTTTACCATTCAGTCTATGAAATGTGGGCAGTGGATGAAAGAATAAGGTCCTGGATACAGCCAGCTGATATGAGCTTCTGTTGTTGGGTGGGTGGACTGTCCCTTAGAGAAGTTAAGGTTAGAAGTTCAATTAGTTCAGGACTCTGAGAGGATTGGCCGCTCCTCCACATTGAGAGGACCAGTTGAGGTGGTTCGAAGATCTGGTGAGCATTCCTACTACTGTACGTGCCTCCCTAGGGAGGTGTTTTGGACGTGTCCAACCAAGAGGATGTCCAAGGGAGGACCAAGAACATGCTTGAGAAATTCAACATTCAACACTTGTAAATTAGAACTGTTTCAGATATTACAAACGTAACTATTAGTGACCTGACTTTATGCAGGCATGACTTGGCCACAAAGAATAACAAAAGGCTGGTTAATTTAGGAACCTTCATTGGTACATAAAGACTAGTATTGTTCCTTTATTGAGTCAAGGTGGATACAGACCTGAGACAGGTCATTAAAGTCAACCTTAAACAGGTGTGTCTATGCTATTGGAGACCTACTTTCACCAAATTAGAAACATTAGGCAACTTATAAAAGATGGGGTCTGTCACAGTATGTGTCCAAATGTTGGATCTCAGCAAAGGCCAAGCTATATCATATCGTCTTAACTTGTAACAAGGTGCACAACTGATCGATGGACTGAACTTGCAGCACCCAGCATTAATATTCAATAATATTATTTGTTATATTTTTATATATTGAAATATAATATTAATTCAACATAATGGATCATCCGAATCTTATTTACTAAAAATCATTTTCAGCAGTAAGTATAAACCGTACATGCAAAATAAAAAAAATGAATGAACGACTGTATCAACTCCTTTGAAAAGGCCTTTGACTTCCGCTTTAGATAAATAAAACACTGCATTGTATTGTTATGAGCTCAATGGCAACACAATCCATCTTAATCTTTGATAAAAGCCTATAAGCTGTCTAGTATAGAGCAGCAAGGCAGCACAGCCTGCATATTTACTTTCAGCTCATTTATTCTCATTATGCAGTCCTGCAGACTCCAATAAGGGGATTTCTACCCCACAGTGATACTCACAGTGATATGGCATGATACACAGAGAGAGAGAGAGAGAGAGAGAGAGAGAGAGAGAGAGAGAGAGAGAGAGAGAGAGATGGGGGAAACACATCAGGGAAAAACAAGACGGAAGTGGAGCGATGGGGGAGGGGGGGGCATTCAGTCATGCTCTGCCTGTGAACTTTGACACCTTTGACAGAGGTGCCCTCTGTTTCCAGAGAATATGTTGACAGCACCAGCTCATTCAGTCTCCGTTGTAAATTTTACATTCGTTGGGACATAATGAGGCCCTGCGCCGTCTAACTGGGGCGGTGTCATGATTCCATGTCTTAGTTTTCTTTCCCTGGTTTAATTAGGATTTAAAATGTCAACACCACCTGAGAAACATACTGATGTGGACTTAGTCATGCCTTTGAAAACCACCGGAGAAGACCGTAGAAAGAGCATGTGAATGTGATAGGATACTTACACGGTTAATCTGATTTAGGCACACTTGTTACAGTGACCGTAAAATTGGATTTATTTGACAGTTATTTTATTAATTTTGCCTGTGACTTGTAAAATCACACCATAGTTGATGGTCTCGCTTCATGTTAAATACATTTCAGCAAAAGTATAGAATATAAAGTATAGAATATAAAGAAACAGAATGCAAGGATTTGCAATTTTCATGGACCCATATTTTAGTAGAACAGACAAAAGACATTGAATCCTGAAAGAGAGACATTTTAACATTTCATGGAAGATATTTTCCAATTTGAATTTGGTGTAAGAAAACCATCTCAAAGAGTTTGGGTGTTACAACCGTGGCTGTACCTCCCTCTTCCCCCGTGTTTCCCTGTGTTCTCCCCTCCCTTGTGTTTCCTTGTGTCTCTCCCTGTGTTTTGTTTTGTGTGCTGGCGTGGGTGTGGTCATCTGCCACTCACTCTCAGCTCCTGGAATCCTCCACACCTGCCTGCCATCAGCTCCCTCAGTCTCCACACCTGCCATCCATCAACTCATCTCCACTGCAGTATATCTACACTGGCTTTTCCATCACTCCTCGCCAGATTGTTGTCAAACCTCCGTGGTGCGCACTTCAGGCTGATCCAAGTGAAACCCTAGTGAGATCTTCTTGCTGTTTTTGAGCTCGTTTACTGACTGCTTTGTCTGCTGTTCCCCCAGGACCCTTCTCATCTGCCGGCTACCAACCAGTCTGTTCTCCTAGCCACCCTCCAGGTCCAAGCTACCCCTGCCTTCCACTCAGCCCTCCATTGTCCTCTCCTCCCCACGCCAGCCATTCCCCGTGCCAGCAACCACCTCTGCCCTAACCGGACCCCCTTTTTTCCCCTTCCCTACAATAAATTCATTCTTCACTCCACCACTGTCTCGCTCTTGGGTTCCCCCTTGTGAGCCTGTCACATTGGGCATGAGCAACAAATGCTGGAAACATTAATGGTACTACAAAACACACACCAGGAGGATTCTCTTAAAACGGGGAGTGACATCATAGGTTTATTAAAAAGACCATCTTAGAGAGGTTCGACTTCATACTGCACTTACAGTGTAAATAGAGGACGTACTGCATACTGGGGTCGTTGTTGTTATTTAGCGTGCCATCATAAAAACGAGTATGTACTTATAGTTTGGAAAGTGGCTCCACAAACAGCCAAAGTCAACAAATTGTGAAACTATTTCAGGGTGATATAACATGGTATAAGATTATGAAGATATGAGGAGATAATCAACCATATATAATGAAATATTACAAGTTTCCAAGAATCTGAAAACATTTCTGTCAACAGGTGGCTAAGTCAAAAATTAATGGTTGGATGCCCCCTGGTCCACTTGTGGCACTTTTATACTAGTACCTACTCAGCGCGCCTCGTCTCGCCTCGTCTCGCCTCGTCTCGCCTCGACCGCCTCGACTCCTCTTGCCCTCGTTTCTTTTTAAACATCCAGATCAGAAGTAGGTGGGATTGGAGTGAAGCTGCTGTGACATATTTGATTGTGTGATCTAAACGGAGAAGACAACAACACTAAAGATGTAGAACCTGGAGGAGATTATAGATGTGCTGCTGGGTCTGTGACTTGTGTTTGATATCAAGTTAAAAAATGAGAGTGAAAGAAGCTTCAAGCATTTTTTTTGTTTCTTTCTCTCGGCGCTGCTGAAAAGTCAGCTGGGAGCCGCAAGCAGCTATTGTATGAAGTGACAGAGCGCCTGGTGGATCTAGTCGTTCCTCATCGCCCGTCTAGATCCCTTTTTAATTCTCTCCTCAGCCACCAGGTTTATGAACATCTGCACCTCAGAGTTGGATCACGAAACAGACGTTTGCACTGCCATTGTCTGTCGAATAAAATGAACAAGAAGCCGCGAGTCGCTATTTCGCTGATTTCCGCCTCCTGACTCAGACGTCTGACGGTCCCGCCCCCCGCCCAATCGGTGGCGTGTAGTGTGATGACGTCAGATGCAGCCGACTCAGCCGCTTAGAACCTCGGCAGAATAGATACAGAAAAAGTATCTACTCGGCACGCCTCCACCCGCCTCGGCCCATAGTGGAAAAGCGCAAAAGAGGGGTGTGGCGAGTTGAGTCGCACTGAGTAGGTACTAGTGGAAAAGCGCCATTAGTACAGGCTCAGGAGCCCTTCCAAGTCCTGCCCCTGTCCAAGAACACGGTTCACCCTTCCATTAGGCTGTCCTCCAAAGAAGAAAACATATTCAACCCCACTATCGTCTTTAGCAAATTCACTTAAAACAAGCTTTGGCCCGCCGGACTGAGGGGACAGTGGAAAACTGGCCCGTTGCCAAATGAACTGAATTTTAAGATTCCCTTTGGAGAACGTACGCTGTGTTCTCTGGACCTCAAAGGAGAGGCACCATCCAGCTTGATATCATTCATTTAAATAGCTTGCATGTGTGATGTTACGGGGATGCTTTTCATATTTGTGTGATAGAGCTGCAAATACTCCCACTCAAGGTCTTCCTCGGGGAAGGCCTTGCATCTCACAGCAAGACAAAGCTGAACCGTATACTGTGCCCATTACAGCAGAGTGGTTTCACTGCAGTCCAGGTGCTGAACTGGTCTGCTACAGTCCAGACTCCAACTGGAACATTTGGTGCATCATGATATAAAAAATGGAACGAAGAAGCCCCAGGACTGTGGAGCAGCTTGAATCCCATATCACAAAGGAATGAGACTTTCCTCCCTCTAAACTTCAGCCACTAATCGCTTCACCTCAGTCACTCGCTTGATACTTCTTCTTATTCTATTGTTCTATTCTTCCAAAATAATTAAAATATTGGTTTATGAAATGTGCAAATCATGCAATTGTTGTATTTACATTTTGCAGAACATCCCAACTTTTTTAGAATCAGGGCTGTGCATTGTCCAATTTATGTCATAATGGCCTCACTTTTAGAGACAACATACCACCAGGGGTGATCCCTCGTGTGGCTCTTTAAGGATTTTTTTCAAACATAATTTAAAAGCAATGTCTAATTGCCATCAGTCAATTTTTAGTAAATTATTATTATTATTGCCAAACTCTTACTTTAATGGAATGGTACCAAACAATTTGTCTGCGTGTGTAAAAGCTTCAGACCTTCTACCAGTTTAATGATTTTGATGATAAAACAGCATAATTTGATTTGTAAAAAGCTACATAAAGAGTGTAAATACACTGTGTGGGTATAGTAATGAAGCTTGCCTTGAAGTGTAAAATGTCACTGAAACCAAACAAACAAAAGTTCCCGTTTTAATTCTATTATTACTCCGTATTTTCTACCAGGAGCTGAGACTTTGAGATTAGCAACTTCCTTTTTGTAAAAAATAAAAAAAAAGGGAAGCAGATGTTCCATGGAATCTGATTAGATCTGATGAAAGCACTCTAACAAGAAGCACCTCGCAAAGGTATCGTGTTACAGGTCTTGTCCAGGCAAACCGTTATGTAATCCATTCACTGGCAATTATGAAACCCCAAATCAAGTTATGTGGTCTCAAGTCAATCTGTTCATTTCCTGTCTTTGTGTTACACGGGGGCCTCAGTCTGTCTTCTTTGGTGCCACTTCAGGAAGTTGAATCCAAGACGGGCAGAAGACCTGGTTCAGAGCGTTGATGTCATTGGTTTCGCCGTCCATAGAAACCCGCCCATTCCAGGTGTCTTGCACATGTGAAGCCGTTAGTTTGCCTCTCAGAATTCATTCAGCATGTTGCTGTTATACACACACACATACATGCACGTATGCATGTATGTATATGTTTATATATAAATGTATATGACAGACTGCAATACATAACTACATGTCCATCACTGACCGACCCAGTGAATCAGAGATCACCAAAACCATTGATGGTGGGAGATTCATTCCACTCTTGTCATTTCTAGGTTAGCAATCCACTCCATTTTTTTCTCTGGGTCCCAGTTTATTGGATAAATTGATTTCTTGCTGACCTTTCCTACTCGCTCCGCTGACACAAAGAGTTATTAATGATCTTGTGCTGTCAGAGGTTCTAAAATCAGGGATCCCCATGGACACCATTAGTCAACAGTGGCGTTATGATGACAGAAGTGAACACCGCTGAGATACAGCAGGATGACACAACAAGAGCACCTGTTAATGCCCTGGAATCCACCATAAAACCCACACAGTGAGTTCCACATTTTAAAATGAGACCTGAGAAAGCTGTTGGTTTGGTCCCCGTGTTGCCCTTGGGCCTTGCTTTTCCTGCTATGTGTTGCACCATGAATTCCCTTCTGAATGCGTTGGTTATAGATATACAGCATCTTCCATCCCTATGTGTGCGATTAAGAGATGAAGTGCAGTTCTTTTTATTTTTCGACTTTACTTAAAATGTATATAGCACTCTATAAATCATTGCTGTTTTTGTTGATTCTACCATCATTTCCATTGATTTTAATCTGTGATTTACTGTGCTAAAGCACTATTAGTGGTCAAGTTCAAAAGGACACAGAAAACGTGTATAAACTCCATCTAGAACTAAGGAAATAAAAGGACTCAAAATAATTGTTCCGACGTAATTGTTCATGAAAGGATGACGTGTTTGCACCTTAATTCCAGCAGAAACAACAGCACAGAGTGAACAAATTACAGTAACTAATAAGATAAAGAAAACTAAGTAAAGAAATACTAGTCTAGTAAAAGTAGTAAAATAGAATAAAAAATAATTAATTAGCACACTAGAATGGAGGTAGAAACACTCCCACCCCTCCCCCCTCCATAATTACAATCAAAAATCAAAAAGAAGATGTAATACATAAGTATATATGTCTAGTGTGAATGTGCGTCACAGAAGACTTAAAAGAAACTAATGAATCTCTACTCATCAACGTTCAACATTTACTCTAAAAGGAAATTATTTTTCCTCCTCTCCATTTTTGAAAAGCATCTTTATGAAGAGAGTTTAGCCCCTACGGAAGAGTATAAGGGCCATGCAGGAAAAAAAAGAAGATATTTGAGAGGAGGAAGATTTTTTTTTTACTGTGCATTTCGAGAAAAAAGTTGAAATGTCGAGAATAATGTTGAAATACAATTTCTAGAAACAAGTCGAAATGTCGAATTTAATGTTGAATTACAATTTCAAGAATAAATTCAAAAGCAATTTCTAATTCAGTCAAATTTTTCGCAAATTATTATTATTATTGCCAAGCTCTTACTTTAATGGAATGGTACCAAACAATTTGTCCGCGTGTGTAAAAGCTTCAGACCTTCTACTAGTTTAATGATTTTGATGATAAAACAGCATCATTTGATTTGTAAAAAGCTACATACAGAGTGTAAATACACTGTATTTCATTACTATACTGGGTATAGTAATGAAGAAATAAAAAAGTCGAAATATCGAGAATAATGTGGAAATACAATTTCAAAAATGAAGTCGAAATTTCGTGAATAAAGTTGAAATACAATTTCGTGAATAAAGTTGAAATTGTACTTTAACATTATTCTCGACATTTTGACTTTTTTCTTGAAATTGTACTTCAACATTAATCTCGACATTTTGACTTTTTTCTCGACATTTCGACTTTTTTCTCGAAATGCATGATGAAAAAAAAAATCTTCCTCCTCTAAAATATTATTTTTATTTTTCCTGCCTGGCCCTAATGTTCCGTATAGCCCCCCCCCCCCCCCCCCCCACCCCCACCTCCTCTCCGCCTCTCCCAAATGAAACCTGCTCCTCTGAAGCTCGGGAATAATGTCTGTCAGTGTTTTTGGGGGTGTGTGGAGGGAGCGTTAACCCGGTCACAACGTGGGGAAGTTGCGGAGCGCATTTCTGCGTTGCCATGGGGTTGTGTGAAACCTATTGACTGCGATAGGGTCCCTTCTTTTCTTTGAGTCCGTCTTTGTGGAGAACGACGACGAAGCCGCTATTACTTTTTTTTTTCTCCTTACAGAGGCGCAAAAGGAGGAGGGGTGCGTTTTCTAGCAGCATCCAAAGGGAGGTGGAGAGAAGGGAGGAGTGGGAGCGGAGGCGCTCCGGCTCAGAGCAACAGCACAGCCAGGCGCGCTGCGTTATTAACCCTCGTCTCTGCAGCGGTCGGAATTCAACTCTGGGTCAAGAGCTGCTGCGACAAGACTTGCAGCCAAAGGTAAGTTTTCTGCAGTTTTTCCATCCTTTATGAGGAAAAAAATGTACAATGTTTGTGCCCCCTTTGGAAATTGTTAATACACCTGTTTTGCCTGTCAGCTGGTGTTGCGCGCTTCAGTCACCTGCACTGATCAAGTGCCGGGGGTTATGAATAAAAATGAAAGTAAAAAAAAAATGGAGGAGATTTTTATTGCAGGTACATTTTGTCAAGACTGAATTCGTGGTCTTTTCATGAGTGGAATAAAAACTATCCTTATAGTTTAATCGGTTTTATTAATGGTGCAAAGATGGCTTAATTATCCCTTTTTTCCAAATTACTGATGCAACTTTTATAGTGGAAGGTTTCTCACTATTTTAAATAATTTATATTACTACTAAGAATCACAGGTGTGGCTTATGAAGAGCCATTTTTCTCTCATTTATAGGACTAGCTATAGTATCTGATGATGATCACTAACGGGCTCGCCACTACACTGCCCATCACCCATGAATGATCTCAGCCTGCTCATCACTGGCTCATCACTGACTCTCATCCTGAACACTGAACCGCAGAACTGAATCATCCCCAGGCTTTCCAGGTTGGAAAAAGCCCCCGCCCTCTCTCTGTTGCCAATAAATGCATTCAGTGATTGTAGCAGGAGCTGCTGCAGGCGCACATGGCATCTGTGTGGCGTTTGAAGGATTCACTTTGAGAAGGTGTGTTGGTGGTAAACTGGTGGATATGCTGCTTGGAGTGTTACGGGGATTCACCTTTGGGTAGATGTGGTTGCGTCACTCCGTAGCAACACCTTTAAAAGTCACTGAAAGGTGGAACAGTGTGTTCAGTAAAAATAGAAGAATGTCTTCACCAAATGAATAATCTGTTTTTTAAAATGCCTTTTTTCACATCAAATGAAACAGCTATCTATGATGAGCATTGCTAGTAAAGTAAAAGCTGGTAGGCCACAAGATTAGAATGATTGATGATACTTAAGTCTGTGTGATTAAAACCACATTAGAGGGACATTTGAATCTGTTTTTCAGGCTTTTCTTAATTGTCGGGGTGTTTATGGAACCGTTATTGCTTTTGTGCTTGATGTGTTTGTTGCATTTATAGTCCAATCATATCTCAAGTGGTTAAAAATCCACGCAATATGAATATTTATGAGGCATATGAATTCATCAGATGGTTCGTGGAACTGCTGCAATTGTTGATTTCCTTACCGCGGTCTTCTGTGTCTCCTGGTAGACGGAGCCTCAGAGGGAATTCCAGCAAACGGAAATGCTGTGTAGTTTACTTATTATCTGGTATTTGTATTCCTTTTGATGCCTTTTTGGTATTGTTCACAAAGCAGCAAAGTTGGTGTACACTTGGCGTACACGTACAGAGAAAAAAGGAGCTTGTGCTGTAGTAAACTCACTGGAAGTATCACTCTCACTGGTGTTTCAGTGTTTCTTCTGATACTATTGCTCTGACTGCTCGATGTCAAACACAAAGATCTTCGAAAGTTGTCTGCCATAATTATCTCACTGTGTTGATGCTGCTGGCGTCCCCCCCACTCATCCCAATGGGCTGTGCCAGCACTGACATAGGTAAGAATCTCACATTTAATTTTGAGGCCAAAGACAAGAGCCACTAATGGCACTTGTCATCACAAATGGTCCCCTGCCTCTCTGTATTCAGGGCAGTGGTGCTTTGTGTCCAGAAGTAGGTCGAATGCTTCTCACCAAACAGTTTGAGCAACTGCCAGTAATTGGACAAGCAAAGTGTCCACCATCTCCCAGCCGGTCCATGTCAGCCAACCCATTCCACCACTTAATATGCTGCTCTGACCTGGTGCATTTCATGGACCTTTTTCACCCCTTTAATCATTTAGATTTCAAAACGCAGCAAACAGAACGTCCTTTGTGGTAACAGGCAAACTCGTTCCTGATACTGGCTCGCTTATACTTAGTTGACTGCGAGGACAAAACGAATGTCTGCTCCTGTGCTGAGAGGTACCCAGTTACTGCTCTGGCTCTGTTCAGATCAAACTTCCTCCTGCACTTCAATGAGACTTCACGCAGCGCGGCTTCTTTCTCTTTTTGCTGCACGCAGATTGAACCAATGACAAAATCGCCCTAGAGCTTTGAGGTTGCTGTGTTTTCATCATTTGTCCGATGGTGCAAACTGGCAGCGCCGCCAGAGGCTGGTGGGAACCACCATTGAGGCAGACTGGGATTTTGTCCTCACCTGTCCACAGGTAGGTGTGTTTTCCTTGGAGCAGAAGTGTTTCTTTGTGGCATGTATGTGCTTTTGTTGTATTGTCCTGGGTGCAGCAGGAGATGAAGGGGGAGAGGGATGTGGAGGGAGGACGCTTTCATTGTAGCCAGGCAGCACACACCTGGTTGGAGGAGAGCAGCCTGTCAGGTGTGTTGAGATGGTGACTACTGGGCTTTAACCTGACCCATGGAAGAGTGAACGCTCTGCTGTTGAAGGGATTCCATTGAACACATTAAAGATCTGATACATTGTGTATTTTAACTTGACACAAATTGTTTAATGTTCCCCCTTTATGTGCTGCATGTATCTACCACTTGGAGAAAGGTCAGGTCATAATCCCACTTTTCAAAATGAACCTGGAATTCTCAGTTGGAGATTAGAGGGGTAGTGGTGTGTAGGAATGAAGAGCTGCATCAGACTAATGATCCATTTAACGTGCTGCTGCTGGTGCTGCTGGTGCTGCTGGTGTTGATGTTGGAGTTGTCCAGGCAGCCGTGTCGTGAAGGTGAGGTGTCTACCCAGGGCCCGGGCCTTAATTGAAGTTCAGCTCAGGCTCCAGCATTACAAGCAATTACAGGAAGGACTGTGCTGCAGGCAGCTGACAGTGCAACAGCGTAGCATTTCCGAGCCCTCTCCTTTCATGTTCGTCACCGGTGACAGCAGGAAGGGAACGTTTCCAGACAGTAGCTCCTGGAAACGTGTTTGGTCATATGAAATATTCATTTTCTTGCCTGCACTCTGCCAATATGCTTATTTATTCACCAGATTTTTTCTGATACCTGCGCCTGGCTCAGGGAGGAGGTTGAGCAATGAGTGTTGGGAATGGTTCCCCCCAGGATACCTCAGGAATGCAGAGAGAGGAATGATGAGAGGAGTCAATCATCAGATTGAAGGTTTATCATTAATCGGTGCTAATCATAATACAGAAGCACAAAGCAGCGACGAGGGAAAGGTTATCTTGTGTGTTCAGTGCTTGTTTTCACATCAAGAGGGAATAAGATGTCAGTGGCCAGCGGTGGTCCACGTAAGGCCTCTGTCCGCTCCGTCATCGTCCTTCCTCTGTGGTGGTTTTCTCAAATATGTTATTTGCTGCCACCTTTGTTGTGTCTTTTGTACTTTCTTGTCTTGACGTGTCATCAAAGTAAACACGGGGCATTCTTATTGTTCTGTCCAAGTGACAGCATGGGAACATAAATATCCGTGGCCTTCTCCCTCCTCTGTGGCGTTCAGCTTCAGCTTCGTCGGCTTTTTAAATAACGTAACTTTTGCCTTTAATTAGTCAGCTGAGATTAGCCGCACATGAAAACCATTAACAATGATGAGAAGCAATAAGGGGGAATTTAATGTGAGGGCTAATCCCGCTGAGCATTATTGGCTTCAAAGTCATTTTCCAATCACACTGTCTCGGGCTTCGCTTGTCTGCTCAGATTTGTAATGCTGCTGCTGAATCATAGTACAAGTCTTCTTACTTATGTGTTTATTTTAAAAACCTTGCTAAAACAGCAGTACACATTAGATTCTCAAAGGAACAACAAATGTGACAGGTGAGCCTTAGAAAGTCAGAAATGATTGTCCTGGAGTCACAGGGAAACAAGGATGATTTCCATTTCAATTGCAGGCTGGGTTTGAAATAACTCATGCATACAAAGGTAAAAGGAACAAAAGCGCAGGAATAAAAGTGACAAATGTAGAGAATGGAGGGGAAGAGCCCGGTATCATGGGCTTTGTGTTCCATGAAGGCTATTGTGCGTAGCTGCTTGGATGAGGTTACAAGGGACCCCTGGGACATGAAAGTGAAGGGCGACCAGGATGAGGGAGGACATGTTTGACAGGCAGGGGACACAGAGGACGGAGCACGGAAGAAATGACGCACACTCAGCTCTTCTGACTCTGTGAAGTCTGTCAGTAAATGTGTTGGATTTGCGTCTCGCTTTTTCCACACTTCACATTTCTGTTTTGTTTAAGAAAAATAAGCCGGCTTTGATGTGGAGCTCAGCTGGGATCTGTGCCGGAGGGATGGAAACACACGTAAATAAAGAAGCAGCCGCCGAAGAAGCCTCAGAACCTGCTCTCAGGAATTCCTCTCAGGACCTGCTCCCAGAACCTCCTCTCAGGACCTGCCCTAAGAACCTGCTCTCAGGACCAGCTCTCAGCCTATCAGCAAACTGTGCATTTCTGTTCCCGCCCTTGTTGTCAAAGTTAACATAAAATGCCTTTCCTTGTTTGGTTGGGATTGGGCAATCTGTAACGACGCACTGGCAAGGCTGACTGACGTCGTGTTCATCGACCAGCGGTGCACAGCAGGTGTACAGCCATGCAAATGCGTCTTTGACGGTATGTGAAAAATGCAGGGGGGTCATCATGTTTATGGACCACTTTAGTTTAATTTGATCGTGCTTAATGTCTGTTGTAAAAGCCGTGTGTGACTTTGGGATGTTAGACGTCCGGCGACCAGTGAAACTAGCTCTGAGAACTTCAGCTGAAATCATGAAGAAACGCCTCAGGGACTCAAGAAAGTAGTTACAGAAGAGGAAGATAGCAAACAAAACTGCAGTGTTGTAAAAGCGACTGAACCTCCATCCTTGCACGGACAGAGGTTTCTTTTTGGTGCTTTCAGGGAAGTTGGTCACAAATAAATCCCCAAATAAATCTCCACAGTTGTGAATTATTCCTGAGTCAAAATTATGAAGAACTCACAGTAACATAACTAATAGAAGAGTCTGGAGATAAGACCAGCACACTGGCGTTCATCTACACGACCACGTCTCTGGGTCTCTGGGGTCTCTGGGGTCTCTGGGACGTATGCACACAATCCTGCACGTGTTGTATGTACACATACATGCAAATTAAGGCCAGTCAGCTCACTCGTTTCCCAGTTTAATAAAGCCTCATTATGGTTTGAAATCGATTGTAAAACACGTTCGTGCATCACTCAGCACTTCAGCGTCTCTCTACGTCTTACAGAAAACAAAATCCCCAGTAAACATGTCATGTGTTTTTGTACTGATCCGTTCTTGAAAACGGGAATTAAATAATATTATTAAGTGCCGTGGGAGTGTGCTTCGATGTAGGTGAGGATGTGCGTATAATGAGGTCTGCCATGAGGGCAACGGTCCTCTACATCCACATACTTCCCCCGGGACCTCATTACATCGTGTTGGGCCCCGTTGGGTTCTGGAAGTGGACTCCGTGCATGGGGGTCTGGTGCGAACATGTGAGCTCAGGGTCTGCTCTGCATATTAAGAGTGTTTACTGTTCTGTTGGGGCCCCGAGTCAAGCACAGCACTCTCACTCAGAGAAGAGAGCGAGCACGACTGGATTCAGGAAACAGGAGAAACCTTAGTGGACAATTTCCTAAGTGTGTTAAGAGATTAGGAGATACTTTCATCTTTAAATTGCCTCTTTTGCAGCAGTTGCATTGATTCTCTTTGCTCCACTTTTTAATTTGATTGTGGAGGCAGGTAGAGGTATTGACTCATCTGCACTGCTCGAGCTGTGCTGTTACAGGGTGTTAGGCATCTCAAAGCAGCTGTTTATATTTGACAGAACTTAAATACTCTCCATATAATTTACATTTTCAGCAGATTTTGAAAGTCATTCATTTTTAAAAGTCTTCCCAGTTGTCCTTCAGGTTCTTCTCCACAGCGCCATATGTTTTTTCTGAATGCCCCCCCAGACACAGCAAATGTTGAGTGAAAGAATCTTACCAGTA
Source organism: Cololabis saira (assembly GCF_033807715.1). NCBI lineage: Eukaryota > Metazoa > Chordata > Actinopteri > Beloniformes > Belonidae > Cololabis > Cololabis saira. The sequence goes on from NC_084594.1 coordinate 37,231,232, forward strand.
TGGCCCGAGTCCAAATTAATTCATCAGCTTAGGGGAGAGCTGTGATCTCCCTTTTTACAGGCGTGACCCTCAGCTCACCACCAAAGCAGCCCAAACCTCCATTACCTCTTCTTTTTTCACAGCACCGTGGTTTTATTCAGAAATCAACACTTCTTGCAGATTACGTTTTGATGACATACAGTACACCGTGTTGCATCGTTTCAGAGTCCTAATGGGTCCCGAAGCCAAAGGGGCACTGGAGTCAAATTCAGACCACTCACAAGGTTGCATGCTGTCAAAAAAGAGTTGTTTATTTATTCTTTATTAATTTTTTATTTTATTTATAGTTGAATTAAAAGCATCAAAATATTAAAAAAGCAAAACAATTTAACAGTCTCATTCAAAAATAAAACACACAGCAAAACAATGTGTTGGAGAGGGAACAGGAGGAAGCAGAACGCTTATTTAGTCCTGTCCCTTCCTCACAATATCATATCATATATAACCTATAAAAATTAAAAAATTAAAAGAAAAGAAAAGAAAAGAAAAAAAAGAAAAGAAGGAGAAGACAAAATAACAAAAAATAAATACAACACAAACAACCAATAAACAGGACTGTAGCATAATTAAACCGGTCTCCTACAATATACTAAATTCAAAAATCCAATCTCCCAGTCACCTCTACAATGATCCATGAACAGCCATGAATGCAAGCAGCTATATTTGTATCGTATATAATCCATCCCACAAAGAACAAAATAACAATCAAAGAAATACATATGGAAGGTAAATTCTTCTTTAGAGGTCCCCATTTTTATACTTGTCAAGAATTGCTTTCTTGTATGTGTTTTTAAACTGTATAAAGTTAGTGCTTTGTTTGATTTCATCATCCAGACCATTCCACAAAGTTCCCCCACAGACTGATATGCACCTGCTTTTAAGAGTAGTACGTACACAAGGTTGTTTAAAATGTAATTTTCCTCTTAGTTTGATGTCGATGTTTAAAGAAATATGTTTTATCTCAACACTAAAACATTTTATTCACCAGTGACTTACTAAAAGACGCAAGAGGTCGTTAGTAGGACTGAATGTTGTTTAAATGTTGCTGATTATCTTCATGAAGACTTTCCAGAAACAAAACTCCGACACTGACGTCTAGTTCTCCCTAGTTCTCCCTGAAGAGCTGTTCTAGTTCTCCCTGTTATAACATCCACTATGATCCAGACTGAAAGATCGTCCACAAATAAATTAGAATAAAATGGAGGGTTGTCTGTGCGTGCGTGTGTGTTAGTTAAGTATAAGTATTGTTATTATCTCTGAGGGGCAGTTTGTTGTACTGCCAGCAAAAGACACACATGGACCACAGGAACAACAAGTTAAATCTACGCACTTGTTTAGAAAGCCGGTGGCAACAGAACAACCTGTGTTCTGAAGTCTGTTTGTTCTATACTGTGGAGCGTATTTTCACCCGACGGCAGCAACATAAAATCGTTGAACGAACAGGAGGCGGTGTGGATCAGCTGGGACTTCTCTACAGTCCTGGCCCGGTACAGGTTGTTCAGGTTATTTAAGCTCCCACCTGTGATCGTTGCTCAAACTTTCACGAAACAAGAGTTCCTTAAACCAGCCAATTAGCAGATTCAATAAAGCCAGCGTAAAAGTGTCCTCCTAACAGCCCTGTTGACCTGTCTGTGACACTTATATGAGAGCTTGAGAGCTTGTTTCTGTAATTTACTTTACCTAAATAGTCCAACTGATTTCCACCAATCTTTCATCTCTATGGTTCACTCCGCGGTCTCCATACGGTTCTGCCAAGCCTTTTCTTTGAAAAGCTTCCTCTCTTTGTTCTGCTACAGAAATACAGCTGTGGGGTCTCTATCAACCATCATCCCACCAGGGAGAAAATGTTGGGTTTTTGTTGAGTGCAGCATTTCTCCTACAGCAACAAAACTACAGACTGTCTGTAATGAACTAGTGCAGCAGGATGAAAGAAATCCACAACCTAACAAGGAAAATAACGACACGTTTCTGCCACAGAGGTTAAATATGACACGCAGCTCCTTCCAACTTGACCATAAGGGAGGGCTTGCTAATTCTTTGAAAGGCTAACAGATGTTTGTTTGAAATTCATCAAATGAACGTTGTATGGACCAAATACTTGATGCATGGAGCACTTCCCTGCAGCTTAGTAATTAGTGGTGCTGCCTGTCAACATTCATCTCTGAAAACCCCATCGATTTTTTTGTTGTGTTAATCTTTCAGGGTTCAGGTCAGATGAAAACAAAACACATTATTAACACTTTTAGCTCTATAAAATCGTAAAACAATACACTTTTATTCATCTGCCTTCATTGCTCAAAGCCTTCACTTCAAGCCTTGAAGCTGTTTTGAAATGATCACTAGGAAATCCGACTTGACGTCCCGGTTTTCAGCCTGGAAATGCTCTCATCAGTCTTCAAGCGACGTGCAACAAAGTTGTTTTTTTTCTGTCTGGATGGAAACCTGTTCCTCCACACACCTGTGTCACCGTTTCCTCTTTCCCTGCTGAAACCTCTGGGTGGTCCTTAGCGCAGCTCCTTTAGCCAGACTCCTTGTCCTCTTAAACACTGAAATTTGCATTTATATTGACTTCATGCAGTTGTGATTGAAATTCTTGAGGAAGACAGACTTTTGTGGATAGCTCTGGGTCTAATTTGCTCGGGTCTGCTACCGGTGCGATAACCAAAGCGGGATTATTGCTGAGTGAAGTTGCAGTAGTGAGATTGTCGACGAACACCAGACACTTGTTTATTAGAAATCCTCAGAAAGGTTAAGAGTATGCTCTCATCTGTCATACGTAGCTTTAAACCATGACTTCATTTTAGTTTAGAGAAAAATATGCCTTTTGACAGAAAATCTAACCGAGGATTTAGACAAAATTACAGTGCAGTTATGTCCAGTTTGCTTTACTTGATTTGTGTTGTGTACATTCTTGAAATTCTTATGCTAAACAGGTTTTATTGTCCCTTAAATTAACATAATTAAAACAGAATAAAAGCTAACAAGCTAAATTGTAATTAATCTGCAGTTTCTAGAAGAGACCTTGATGTGACCTCTGTGTTTATTCCATTCTCCAGGAACAGTCCAGCAACGACTGCCAGCTCGGCGGGGGTCATTATAATTTAGGGGAGCCGTGGTTCACTCGGGGTGACAGGTTGACACAGAAAGCCTGTATAATTGACTTCATTGGCCTTGGGGTGTGTCGGTTTCCTGACAGTTGATGAGTTCACGTGTGTGAACTCATCTCCCCATCACTTCAGATAACAAACTCATGCTTCATGTTTTAAAGCCATTGTACACCTCAGTAATCCTTCCTTAGCAGCTGCCTGACCCAGCTGAGCCACAGTGTGAATTCATCAGGGTGTGGCTCACTGGCCCGTAAAGCTTCATAAAAGCTCGTCTACAGGTCTGGTTCCCCAAGGGTGTATTCTTCTTCTGGTCTTCTTGTCTAGCACATACATCCCAGGCCCTTTGCTCTGCTGTGTGCAGTAACTCACCTGCTGTTTAAACATTTGGATCATATATCCTCGAGCAGTGAGCAACCCCAGTTCCCCCATTTTTCTGCCAAACCAAGGCTACAGATGGCGTTGCTTATTCCTGTGGTTCACCCATCAAAGAAATGTGAAGGGTCTGAAGGTTATACGAAGGTCTTATTCTTTTCCTCCGTATCCAATGCCATTACTGGTACACAGAGCTCTCTTTAATTCTTTCTTTACCACCTGCAGAGTGAAGGGGTTTAGACGGGGTCAAACGTGTGCCAGAAGCGCTGCTATTAACCATGTGAATTGTGTCTTTCTGTGAGGGGTAGCTCCATGGCAGCCTCTTCGGAGTTCATTCCTCCAGTGACCATGGACATCGTTCGCTGGCTCTGAAAAGAGCCTCATGCAGATTTTGCAACAGTAGACACTCGTTTCTACTCACACAAAACCCTCATTTTTCATCTGTTCACATCAAAGGCGCGCCCCCCTTGGGATTGCTCCAGCTATCTCAATCATGAAGTAAACAACGTCTTTCCTCTCATTTGCTCTACAACCGCAACTATTCAAACAGACTGCAAAAGAATGGGTCATCTCCAGTACGTGTGGGAGTGTGTCTTAGCTGCATAAAAAGAGAGTGACGCTACGCTTGTAAGTGAACAGAGGTCTGTTAGCATCACAGTGGTGGGAGGAGGATCGTCCAGCAGTCACAGCAGTTTAGTTTTGATCCGTTGCAGCAGGATGCTGTAAAGAACTAACGGAACCCTGAAATCCAGACCACTGGGGGCAGGAACACAGATGCATCTGTCCAGCTCACACGTAATCGGATATTTTTTAGGGGTTCATAAATTCGCGCCCATACTAGCTATAACGGGAGATATGGGATGGGAGCCATGTGAGGTACGTTGGAAAGGTGCTATGTTAGCTTTATGGAACAGAATAGTGAAGATGCCAGACAATAGAATCGCTAAGAAAATATTAAAATGGGATGTTACAATAAAAGGTGCATGGGCAAGTGAAGTAGAGGATATATTTATGAGGATTGGTGCATTGCATGCATTTCAGAATGGGAGCGTTGTGAATGTCTTTTTGGCTAAGGAAGCCTTGTTTAATGTTTATCAGATCAAATGGTCACAGGACATATTGTATAAACCAAAAGAATATTTAGTTTTATAAAAAGTTGTTATAGCTGTGAAAAGTATGTTTGTGCCTCGCTCTCTAAAAGACAACGATCATTATGTGCCCAAATCCGTTGTGGAATCTTGCCTCTGCACCTTGAGACAGGACGTTATCGAGGGGTCCCAGAAGAAGAGAGGATTACTTACTGTAACATTAATGACATTGAAAATGAGTTCCATTTTTTATTTTATTGTCCTCTGTATCATGAGCTGCGTCAAAAATTATTTGATAGATGTAAGAATCTGGATTTGATGTGGGTAAGCGATGCTGAGAGACTCAAATGGATTTTTGATCATAAAATATTTGCACTTGCTCACTATTTGGAGAAAGCGTGGGATAGGCGAAGAAAAGTAACATATATGTAAGAATATACATTCTGGTTTTTGATTTATTTATTTTGTTTTTTCCGGTGTACATTGTGCAGCTCCCAATTAAGTGTGTGTGATATTGTGTATTTGATGATTTTCTGTTTCTGGTGTCTTATAATCCCGTAAAGGGATGGGTCTTCGGACATGACACAAAAATAAAATTCATTATTTCATTCATTCATTCATTCATTCATACACCTCTCAAACATATTGTTGGTCTCTCAGAAGTGTTACGTATTAAACTTCCTCAGTATGTTATGTTAACTTGTTTGGTTACTTGTTTGTGACATGTCTATGTTTTGTACACACTGATTGCAGCTGGCAGTGAAGCTGTAGCTTTATTCTGCAAATGGTAATTTCACACATGGCAGAACAGCTGTGACTGAATTAGTCAAATAAATAAAAAATAAAAAAGGATAAGATCATCTAGTAGGCCTAGACCCTGCAGCGCAATGTTGTGACTGCTCCAGAAATGGGGAATGAATATTTATCAACTGTGTGTGTGTGTGTGTGTGGGGGGGGGGATTCAAAGTGTCTTTGGCTGGAGGAGCATACACTTACTGGGAGTGAACTGGCAGTGAAGTCGTGTCTGCTTGCCGGGTTTGTGATTTGTGAAACGAGAGCCAATTTTGATCGAGTCAACGATGAGCATAGCTGGAAGTTGCTATGGAATCTCCCGCACTGGATCCAAGGAACCAGAAGGGGGATTTGTTGTGTTCAATAAGTGGCTAAAATGGTTCAAAACACCCACCCCACCTACCCTAACCCCACACACTGGTTGATTTATAAGACTGCATGTCTTCAGTTTCCTCTCGCTGTGTTCACGCAGGAGGTGGGGCTATAAAACTGATGGCATAGCGCGGCATCTCTGTCACTGTCAGCAAGGAGAGCCCAGGCCGGGGGCTGGGGTTGGCTGCTTTGATTTGTTTGTAGCCCTTTGTTGTGTAAGGCTTACTTCAATAATTAGACTGCTTTGATCAAAGGTGTGGGAGCTTCAGTGCATCAAAGGGACATTGCTTTGAGTCATTTGGTTCCCGTTGTGATCCAGTAAATACAATATTGTCGTTATTTACAGAAAAGCAAGCTGGGGAATTATGTCTGGTCTGGCCAGACCCAAGAGTGGTAGTATCCAGACTGCAGCGCACAGCAAGTCCATGGCCATCATCATTAGAGCTCTGTTGCTGTAGACTTTAATGGCTGTTCCTTTTCTGCTGTCTCTGCACATTTGGAGGCCTCATGTGAGACTAGAGAGCATGATTGCATGAATTGATTCTGATGGATGAATTTACAGTTCCTTTACCAAGATTAAATGTGGGTGCGAGATGTAGAAAAACCTCTGTAGCGAAGAGGAACACCAAGTCCATTAGTGGGGGTGTCTTCTGTGTACAGCCCTTGAGTCATTACCAGAGACTAATTTGAGAATTTCCCCCCATTGCTCTACACTTTGAAGGCATATAAAGACGGTATTGTCTAAGGTTTTCAATAATGAGAATATGTGTAACAGGGAGAACATAGAAACAGTAGTGTGTGACGGGGGGATGGTGCTTGTGAAACTGATGCACTCCACCATACAAATACATCATATCATACACATACATCATACAAATCTCCATATTTCAGCAGGAAGAATATTTATTACATATATTTATCAAGAAAGTGTAAAGCCAAGTATTTTAAAATCAATACAAGTTCATGACAAGGCCCATTCGTCATGTTTATTTATGATTTCACTCATGGTGAAAAGCTCTCCATGGACATATTTTTCCAATTATCTGCAAAGATGGGCATAGTTGAACCCACGCTCTTTTGTTTTTGCAGGGGCAGTATAGATTTACAGCCACCCAAATGAACTCTTTAGAGCCTGCGGTCATTGTTCTGAGCGCTGCCTCCGGATTTAGGTACAATTATCCCACCGCCAAATGTACACTTCCCAAATCAATAAGCTTTCACAGTACTATAACTTGACTTGTGGTAAATTCACCGTACATTATAGGCAGAATGAAATCAGGGTGGTTCCCTGTTTTCCTCGCTGCTGTGAAGTCTCGTTAATTCATGTTGTGCATGTAATGCTTTCTGCTGCAGCCTCACTTATTTATTTTAGTTTGTGAAAGTAAAATACAGGCAGCTTTTACAACATTTATCAAGATCTCTCACTAGATAATTTATAATTTAAGTTTTGACTTCTGAAATCCTGCTTGGCAAGTAGGACATTAATTGGTCCTCATTAGCTCCTTGGTTGTGCTCCGCTCCTTCCTGATGGGAATCAATACTCATACTGCATGAAATCAATTGCCCCGCTGGAGTGGAGGCTGGATGCTCCTGCGTTGGAATCTACCCTAAACAACTCCTCTAGAGCCAACTCTGATAATTATTTTCAGGGGGAAAACCTTTTTGTAGTCTGTACACCAGCTGATATTGTTGCAATAGCGACAAAGACGAAACTGAACTTTTGAAATAGCATCAACTTGCTCATCTGAGAAGGGCTGACCTACGGCTTGTATGTTATCTAACACAAATCTGTATCTATTGAGACAAATTTCCTGACTGGAAACATGAATCTCATTATCCTTGTTCAGATGTTTGGGAGGCTGGAAAAGACAAATAAAAACAGACAGTTGATGTGGTGGCAGAACACTGACTTGTCCTTGCTAACAAAAGAATACAAACCTCCATTTCTACATCTGCAGATGTGATCAATTCTGTTATCATGGCTTAGAAAGAAGAAAAATATTATCTTGTTCATCTCTGCTGTCAAGGGACCATACGTATTATCAAGAAAACTAGTTCATATTTTTATTGGAAAAATTTGGAAAAATATCACAAAATATCTTACATTTAACAGCAGAACTGACAAATGAATAAATCCATGTGAGCGGGGCCTCTGGTTTCTGGGTTCGCCGGTTGTCCTGTGTGTAGGGCAGCTGCATTTTCATTAATTCTGCTCTTCAAAAACTTGGTTCTGGATTAGCAGATGAGCACTCGGTCAGCACCCACAAGTGTGATTGAGCATCAGTATTTGCATGCTAAATCCTGCGCAGCAACCATTGCTCATCATCAAACAAAGCTGGGGAGTATGCATTATGGATGAGCTCCTCAGTCCACATGTAACACACAAACTGTTGAAAGGCTGGAGATGAAAGCTGTGATTCAGACAGTGATGATCCTGACTCACGCTGACCACAGATCCTGCTGTGACCACAGCAGGAGGTGGAGTTAGAGATCAATAAAAAGGCTTTGTTAATGGAGCTTACAGCAGAGAGAAAAAACCTTTTCAGTACGAAAGGGGTTTCTTCTTCTTCAAAAAAGGCTCTCTAAAATGACCATATACTCATATACTCATTATATACAAAATAATGATGTTGGTATCCTGTACCGTTGCTATGTGTGGTGCGACAACCATCAGAGAGCATCGTAACCCCGAGGCTCGACACGAGGAGGTGGAGGAACATTGTGACCTGCAGTTTCTGGTTCCCAGCCAGTGTTAGGACTTTGGTGGTGATTTTGAAATCTGCTCAAACATATTTGTTTTTATTTTCAAGTATCCAAGTCAGTGTTATCCCCCCGTGTGGCGCTGCATGCAGCAATGCAGGTCAGCTGCTCATCACTGTCCGGCCAAGTACATCAGGCCTCGCCCCCTTGTGCATGCAGGCTGGATCGATACGCAATCATGCAGTACAGCTCCTCAGTGACATTGTCCCCAAATACATTTTTAGAAATTAAACTTCACCTTAGACAAGTCTGTGGAGAATATTTCTATTATTATCATTCTATCAGTATCTATCAGCAGTTGGAGTTTTTAGTGTTTGAGCCTCTCTCCTTTTTGAGTGATGGGGACTGGGGGGGTCCTGTGCATTTGTGGAATTCCCCAAGTGCTTCACTTTCATTTGAAACATTTTATATGAAGCTAGTTGAACCCAACTCTTTCTTCCCCTAAACAGTGTTACATCCAGAGTGCTCCTAAATGCTGGCCGTTTTTGAAAACGGGAATGGGTGTATTTTTGTCATCAGTACGGAAACCAGGACATAAAATATGTCAGGAGAGGTACAACAGGCTCCTCGGAGCACTTGGTAAGCAGGAATCTACCACTGAGTCTCCACAGGAGGCTGAAATTACAGCACAAGTCAGTGCTGCCTACCTTATTGCAAAGAGGAACCACTATTCACAAATTTTAGATTAGCTTACATTCACCTTTATTGTCATTGTGCAGAGTACGAGTACAGAGACAAGAAAATGACAAGGATATGTTACAGAACAACTGAATAAATATGGATATTTAGTGTGAACCATATGGACAGACTCCAATAGGGTAACAGCCCCAGGACAGAATCTTCCTCTAATGTGCAACAACATGATGAACAAAAAATAGTGCAGTAAAATTCAATGATTGTGTTGTCTATTAATTCTTTTATGCGTGTATTTATCCAAACATTTGTCAGCATTATGGTTAAAATGGTAGAACCGTGAGTAACTGTGTTCCAGGTTGATGTAAAGTGTCCCCAATTTATCAGAAATAATTGCAGAAGAGTGTTTTGCACTGTTACGAAAGAAAGAGGAAATGTTTTCTTGGAAAATGTTGTCAAATGTTCTCTCCATGCCCTCCCAACTTAAGTATGTCCAAAACAGAACAAGCCCTAAAACTCCCTTTAATAGAGTCTTTCAGGGAGGCACAGGAAGAGGAACAAATGCCTCTATTCAGTAGCTTCCAAAATGCTAATTCCTTTGGCTCTTAACACGTTTATAAGGGTTCCCATGTCACGGCATGAGATAGTCCACCCCTGATAGTGACTGTGGCTGAGGACTGCATGAAAAAGCTCAAAATGTTGCAAAAACATTAGAAGTATGACACAACATCTACAGTATATCTTCGCATAGAAATGTATAGCAGCCAGTCCTGTCACATGCAATTCTGAAGTTAATTTCGTTGCAGTGTCTTCAGTTACCAAAGCCCTCCCTTGCTTGGACCATTGCGTGAACACGGCTCTGTCATCATGGACTTTGTTCGCTTGTTTAAGGGAAAAACAAGCAGTAAAGTGACTAATAAGCAGGTTTTACCATAGAATTCCTGCCTGTAGGTGTATTGTTGAATTCCAGAAACGATGTGCCTCCAAATGTTAATAAGTTTCAACTGGAGAAACTCTGTGATTAAATGAATAAAGGACAGACACAGTTTAGTGACTGCTTATGAAAGCCTAGTTGGTGTGGATGTTGGAAAGCCATTTCAAAGCCAGGCTCCAGTGCATATCAGCTGCTCCAAAGGATTTCTTGTGTGATGTTCCAGTGAAGTGAAGGAACAGTTCCTACGTCGGACAGGAAGATCCATCAACTCTTAAAGCAGTTTTATGAGCCAAAGCATGCAGCTGCTGTCAAGCACTGACAAGACAAACATTGGACTGAGAAAGGATGGTAGAAACTCAAAAGACTCAAATTCTCAGTACTCAGGACACTAAAGTAAGGAGCCAGTGCAGTGCTAGGACAACAGCTAGGACCACTGTTCTCTTAAAAGGACTGATATTCTTTACATGTAGACCTGCAGGTTGCTAAAGTGACATCATTAGCACGCACCAATCAGTTAGTAATTAAGTTTCAGTTTCATGGTCAGAATGTCTTTGGTCCAGAGTTCAGACAGAGGTTCGTCAGGGGAGTAATTTTTGTTCTTATTACTTCTGTAACTGTTGGTATTAAAACAAATACAGGTAATCTCTCTACGTGTTCTGTAAAACAAATAACAGCCAGCATGTTTCCCACCATGTGGAAAAGTTGCTACTAGCAGGAGCTTTGTTCAGTCAAATATTTGTGCATCCGGCCGCGAACAAAAGGACTGCAGTTGTGTCACAACAAAAGAAAATCACTTTTACCCGACTGCAGTCAGTTATTCATCCTCATGCTGAATCACCGTTGTCGCCATTGTAGTCTGAGTGCATACGCTCATTTTCACCCAATAATTACCTTACCTTACAATAGTGTTTTTAATCTTTTGACATTGTTAAATGCATCAAAAGAAATATTGAGACCCCGGTGTGTTCAACAAGAGCTCTTGATTTTTGTCATCAAGCTCAAAACGGTGCATGTTGGGTCACCATAGCCTCATTATCCGACCAGCCCATGCAACTACTGGGAAAGCAGTTGGGCCGGTCATCAATTGCAGCACCAACCCCCCCCCCCCCCCCCCCACACACACACACACACACACACACACACACACACTCACTTCCTCACCTTGATTTAGAGCTTTAAATATAGGATTATGTAAATAGGACTAAATTACAGCAGCAAAATAACATCGCTCCATCAGCACTTCAGCATTCACTCATGACCTCCCTTTGGTCTGACCACTTCAGGCCTCTTGAGACCTTGATGAAGTCCCGTTGCTCATTTGAAATGTTGAGCTGTTTCATCTCAACCTTTAAGACCTTTAACTTCTAAGAAACTCGCAAAGATTCAATCAAATTTTGTGTTCTGCATAGACTGATTGTTTTGTATGTACTTTAAATCACCAGTGAATGAAAAAACAGGAGCAAATACTGCTTAACCAAAGAAAACGTTTGGTAAATGGGACACAGTAGAGTGCAACCAAGGTCGGGTCATTAGTAAATAGTATTGATTGGCCTACAGAGATTGGCTATAACTATCTCCTGCATAAATCATGTCTCTGTGCTTTCGTTTTGAATATTGACTCAAAGAGCTGTAATGCCTGTAAAGGCTTTACTTGTATCTTAAGATGCCAGTGTTGCAGCATTTGTTAAATAAAATGGTAAAAAGGATTTTGCTTTGTGCTCTCTACATTTCAATAAAGTAAATTATGTTAATGTTTTTGTTTTGGAGTCTTTTATGTCCAAAACCCACTAACTACAAGGCAGCATAATTTGATCTGAAGTGATCTTAACACTTGGATGAGCCGCAATAATATTAAATGTGGGTAGAAAGTACAGCAGCTGGTTCTCCCCTGTGTGACAAAAGTACAAACAGAAAACCTACACCCACTTAGACAACTCAGAGCAATATTCTGTCTGCAGGCAAAGCTTTTGATGTTAGCCTGACAAAAGCACCTACTCCAAAAGTTCCTCAGTCCCTTTCATTGATTTTTTGTAATGCCTCATGTGTGCTTTCAAGCTGTGAAAAGATCACTCTCTGGGTGTGGCTTGTTTGAATCAGGCATTTGTTCTTGCAACTTTTCAAGTGGTAGCAGCTTTCAGAGACATCAGGAGCTTCAACTTCTTGATCCAACAAGCACTTTTGTGTCCGTCATGTGGTTGGACTGCAGGGAGATACCTCAGCATTCACTCATAGTCATGTGGTTGGACTGTGAGGAGATACCTCAGCATTCACTCATAGTCATGTGGTTGGACTGTGAGGAGATACCTCAGCATTCACTCATAGTCATGTGGTTGGACTGTGAGGATATACCTCTGCATTCACTCATAGTCATGTGGTTGGACTGTGAGGAGATACCTCAGCATTCACTCATAGTCATGTGGTTGGACTTTGAGGAGATACCTCAGCATTCACTCATAGTCATGTGGTTGGACTTTGAGGAGATACCTCAGCATTCACTCATAGTCATGTGGTTGGACTGTGAGGAGATACCTCAGCATTCACTCATAGTCATGTGGTTGGACTGTGAGGAGATACCTCAGCATTCACTCATAGTCATGTGGTTGGACTTTGAGGAGATACCTCAGCATTCACTCATAGTCATGTGGTTGGACTGTGAGGAGATACCTCAGCATTCACTCACAGTCATGTGGTTGGACTTTTAGGAGATACCTCAGCATTCACTCATACCCTGTAGTCATGTGGTTGGACTTTTAGGACATACCTCAGCATTCACTCATAGTCATGTGGTTGGACTGTGAAGAGATACCTCAGCACTCACTCATAGTCATGTGTTTGGACTTTCAGGAGATATCTCAGCATTCACTCATAGTCATCATGTGGTTGGACTGTGAGGAGATACCTCAGCATTCACTCATAGTCATGTGTTTGGACTTTCAGGAGATATCTCAGCATTCATTCATAGTCATCATGTGGTTGGACTGTGAGGAGATACCTCAGCACTCACTCATAGTCATGTGGTTGGACTTTTAGGAGATACCTCAGCATTCACTCATAGTCATTGGGTTGGACTGTGAGGAGATACCTCAGCACTCACTCGTACCCTGTAGTAATGTGGTTGGACTTTGAGGAGATACCTCAGCATTCACACATACCCTGTAGTAATGTGGTTGGACTTTGAGGAGATACCTCAGCATTCACTCATAGTCATGTGGTTGGACTTTGAGGAGATACCTCAGCATTCACTCATAGTCATGTGGTTGGACTGTGAGGAGATACCTCATCATCCAGTTCAGTTCTGTGTTGCGCTTGCTTCCAAAGTGGTGTCCAGCATGGCCTGAGCATTTCATATTTGTGTTGCAGGCATACGTTTTGACTCCAAAGTAGCCTGCATTGACAAATGTTTGAGCTCAAGAACCAAATGAAGCAAAACAGGAAACAGAAGAATTGAACCAGCGTCAGTGCTTCTTTTTTGTCACTCACTAGTTAAAAAACAAAGACTGAATGGATTACATAAAGATTTGACTGGACAAGAACTGTAAGATGATACCTTCGCAAGGTTTTTCTTGTTGCAGTGACTGCTTTTATCAAATCTAATTAGATGACATGGAACATCTGCTTCCCTTTTTCTTTCCAAAAAAGGAAGTCACTCATCCTAAAGTCTCAGATCCTGGTAGAAAATAGAGTAATAAAGGAATTATAACAAGAATTTCCATTTGTTAGGTTATGGCAATTAAATTTACCTAACTTTGTAAAAACTACTAATGAAGCTCTTTTGTAGGGATCCACAATATAAAGAAATTAAAACAATACAGAAGACAGATAAGTTCATACTTTTGTATTTAATTGAATCTTCAGATTATCTGCAGTTTCTGCACCGGGGAGAACAAAACAAAGATGGAAGGATAAAATCTAATGCTTCAGTAGCTTTGGCCAAACTAAGAATCTGGCACTTCACATTAGCTTTTATTCTTTTTTTTTGCGGGTAAAGAATACTTAGAAAATAATACAAAAAATCAACTTGGGATCTGTGAACCTCTGCCTCTCGCCTGAAAATTAGCTGGGATAGGCTCCAGCAGACCCCCGGGACCCTGCAAAGGATAAAGCGGGTATGGATGGATGGATGTGTCATATCAAACAGTGGTTGAAACTTAATTTTAATCCCACCTTACAACCTTAACAATATTATTAATGCTACAGAAATGTTCATGGAGCCAAAACTAAAACTCAGACCTACGTGACTGAAAACAAACAGAGCGGTTCCCTCACTCAGGATACACCAGCTAAAGATGCTACTATGTTAGCTTCGCAAAACCGTACATTTATTAACAAAACAACCTGTTCTGTGAGTATTCAGACATTCAGTGACATTTTATAAATCAGAAACCACGGTTATTAACTCATTTTACTACCAACCTGAAAAACAGGAGAAATAAACGAGACACGGCAACTCCACGTCTGTCCACTAGTGTCGCTCAGCAGAAAGAGGAGACTTGTCGTAAAGACGGACCTAAAGCCAAGTGAGGCGCTGGCTTGCCCCCTGCTGGCTACAAACATTAATTACTCCCGATGTGGAAACTACAAGATTCTTAATGTAGCTATGTTGAAAACAGGCCGGGACCCTGCAAAGGATAAAGCGGGTATGGATGGATGGATGGATGGATGGATGGATGGATGTGTCATATCAAACAGTGGTTGAAACTTAATTATTTTTATTTAAATGAAACTGTTTAATGCCCATCTGTAGTGTTAAAAGTGTAACATTTGTGCAAATGAAATAAGATGTGATTATTACCATTTAAAACATTATTTTGATGGATGCTTTACTTGTACATGCAGTTGCTATGGTTTTATAAAATATAAAACTCCTAATTATATGAACAAATATTATTACAGTAGGCAATTAGCAAACAATTTTGCAGACATAAAACCACGTAACTTTTATTGCATTCAGGGCCGGTCCTAGGATTTTGGTCGCCCTAAACAGGATTTTGTCTGTGGCCTCAAAAACACAATGAGAAAAAACACCAGTTCACTCACTCTGCTAAAAACTTAATGACCGGACAGATGGACACATTAATTATCAACAAATCTCTTACTTTATTTGGAGATTAAAAAAAAAGATAATTTAAATTAACTTTCATAAGGAAAGGGTTTAGTGTAAAATGTTTATGTTTTTAGGGGTTGGACCCTTGATCATGTGGCCCCCCTTAACAATTGAATTGAATTCAATTCAATTTTATTTATATAGCATCTATTATAAAAGAAGTTGTCTCCAGGATCTTTCCAGAGACCCATAAAATGACTCCAGAGCAATTATTACATAAGCAACAGCAGATAATACATCCCCTTGTGGGAGAAAAACCTTAAGCCAAATAGTGGTAAGAACAACTCCTCTTTAGGAGGGAAAAAACCTGAATCAGGACGTCATAAGGGGGGGACCCTCCTGCCGAAGACCAGCTGGGCAGAGCAGTTCTGGTCGGAAAAAAACTGCTTCTGTTTTTTTCCAGAAACCAGAAATTCGTTTTCTCCTGAAGGTGATAGGTGGTAGAAGATGGATGGATGGATGGATGGATGGATGGATGGATGGATGGATGGATGGATGGATGGATGGATGGATGGATGGATGGGTGGGTTGGTGGGTAGGTGGATGGATGATATTGTGCATGGTTCTCTAAATGATTAGAGTACACAGTTTAAAGGGGACCTATTATGGCATCTAATACCTATTTTAAACAGGCCTTTAATGTCTTAAAAACAAGCTTTTTATTGTTTTTACTAAATAAATTAGAAATTCAGCCTCTGAGCCATGTCTTTATCATCTCATTCTCTAACCGCATTCCCTATGCAGGATTCTGAGTGGGCGGGGCTATGATAATGAGGCTCAGTGCTGATTGGCTGCCTGAATGACGCGATACACCGCTACTAAAAAATGGCGGAAGCTCCGGCCGGCGGAGTTAGTTGTGGGCGTGGTTTCACACATCGCTCCCGTCGTTACGTAACGACGGGAGCAGAATCTGAATGGCTCGTAGATCCACATCACACTAGATGGCTCATCTGGGCGGCTGTACAGACACTGCAGAATTTGGTTGCTTTCCTCCTTCTCTGAGTTGGCAGGCTGAGGGGAGACCACTTTATATATGTTAAAGCAAGAGAAAACGTGTTTTTCATAATAGGTTCCCTTTAAATAGATTCCTGACATTAATTCACGAGCCAGCTATGGAACATATATCATATGTTATGCCCCCATTTGGGTGCTCTAGACATGTTTTCAGCCCAAGGAGATCTGCTCTTGGTATCGCACTACTGAGGTACCCATAAATAGTAAGATTGGCTTGAAAACCTGCTATTTTTATAGCCATTTCATGTGGTACCGTAGAAGGAATCAGTTTTTTCCCCCAACTCAGCAAGTGCTGCTTTATGTCTCATGGAGCCTGTAATTTATTAAGCTTCCCAGTTCATGCATAGGGTTGAAGGAACATGTCAGGTCCAGACAAACGGACTGATTTACACTAACTTTGAGTTTTATACGTTATTACTTTTCCGAGCAAAAGTATCCTCTGCTACATTTCATGGAACATATGTAACATAAGGCTGACAAATACAATCCATCAAGTGGAGCCAGAAGGGACGTTGTATATGGTTGGCTCTGAAGTGGCTTGTGCAGGATTGTGCCTGCGGGGTGTTACACCTGACACTGGTTAATTGGTTTTCTATAGTAGCTTCGAGAACTCGCAGGCAGCTGATTTCACACCACTGCACTGACTTTCTGCTTCCCAGAGTCAAAAGTAAAGACAGCTGTAAACTACATGGTAATGCTGTGTTGTGGAATGTCTGAACTGAACTGTTTTAGGGTAAATATTGGTGAATCACAGATTTTCCTGCTCCTGCTATGGCAAAGTAACATCAAGACAATATTGTCAGCCCACACACACTGTGAAGTGGTCTTTTCATGTACTCAGTGAATGGCCGTGGGGATGGGGGCTTGAAAAGTTGTGCAGCCAAGCTATTGACGAGGCTGTCTGGGCAAAAACACACACAGGGACAAGGCCTTGCCTTTCAAAAGCCCCAGCCCTACACACACACACACACACACACACACACACACACACACACACACACACACACACACACACACACACACACACACACACACACACACACACACACACACACACACACACATCTTTAATTTGTCTCAAATATTGGTCCTGCCTCCTCATCTCTTGCGGGGCATTCATGTGAGACGGACTCGACATTTTCAGCAGGATTAGCTGTGTGGGGTGACAGGCTGCTCTGCCTCAGTGGTCCTAAAGTGCTGACCCTGAGGTGAGGTGGTCAGCAGGACACTCCTTAAAAAGGCTTTTAGATCTCTGGTGCTTATTATGAGTAGCCTGCGTGTGACTAAACTGTCTCTGCTGCTTTCGCTTGTCATAGGTGCAAAAAAAAGCCAATTTTCCTGTATTAATTAATCCTACTAGACGGAATTTTCGGTAGGAGAGATTTTCCTCGTCTTGTATTCCCTGGTGAACATTGTTCCCTGACAGGTGGGCTGCTGTTGGAGGAGATGATGGTCTTCTAATTTAGCCTCCAGGAAGTTTCCATTAAATGACGGCGGAGCTGCCTTCTCTCAAAAGGAGGACTTGATTGTGCACTTAATGTGGTCCGGCCTCAGCATATGTGCACGTTTGTGTCTGTTTGAGCACACTGTGTGTGTGTGCCAATGCGTGCATGCTGATCCCTCCAAATATTTGGAAACTGGGTCCAGTTTATCTCAAAGCAGAGCCAAGCCTGGTTACCATGACTACATGTTTGGTGGAGAAACACTGCGTCTATCTTAATTAATTCATTTTCAGCGCTGTGTTTGCTTCTGTCTTCTCGGTCAGCTGTGTACACACTGGTAACAGTTGTGGAGTAGAGGTCTTGTCCATTGCTATAAGTGATCGGAGGGAAATTACTTATTGATTCTGGGGAGACACATGATTAAACTGACCTCTTAGTCGACACTTTATCTGGACTGGTCTACTGGAGAGATGCTAAGAAAGTTTAAAACCCAGTCTGCTCTTGTCTCGATCATCATCCACGATTTTCTAGTTATGTGGTTTTAATTACTTCATTTACAAATAAGGTCACATGTATCACACACGTAGATATATTACGGTTCTTTTATTGCACCATCAGTGATGCAGTTATTACCAGTTCTGGTTAGACTGTAAACCTGCCGTTTGTGCTTGCTGTGGTTGTTGTGCAGCCAGAGACGGAGCAGACGGTGTTGTGCACATTGTGTTCAGTAGGTGTGCTAATCAGGAGCCGAGCTCCCTTGACTGCTGCCATGATCACTGAGTTTGCCATCTGTGTGGCTCTGATAGTAGGCAGTCTGACCGTCTGGTGGAGCCGCTCTCACGACACCCTCGTCAGCTCACACTCATTTCAGTGACTGTTTTACTGGACTTGAAAGAATTGAAACCACTTAACCTTTTTTTTTGCATGCTGCCGGGTTAAACATTAAGTAAAGGGAAGCTAACGCCCAAGTTATTTATTGTTTGATTCATTTCTTTGTGCCGTTCTGCTTTTAATAACTCTCCTTTCTACACAGATCTGGAAATAATTGAGGGGACTATTAAAATTGTCAACGATAATGGATCATTTCACATAAACATGTGAAGTTTTTGTCCTGAGATATTGTCTGCTTTTAATTTGCAGTCACAGACCATAAACTCACATCCCTTTCGTGGAGCACAAGTTGCTGCAGAGTTCAGAGTTACAGCTTATTTATGATGACCTTCACAAACTGGGACCTGAGATACTGCCAATATCTTGTTACGTAGCTTCTTACTGCCTTCTGCAGTAAGAAGCTACGTAACAACACAGAAAAACTTTTGCCTGATAACTATGAAGATTGGGGCACTTTTTAAAACAGCAACCCAAAAGAAAGCCATAGAAAGAAAACAGTATGGATTCATATGAATTCCGAGTAAAGTTGTCTGAAGCAGCTGGTATCAGCCGGAGGCAGGTGTGCCGGGGTGCAGGCTTGTTGACCGTTTTTGACAGACTGACTAACAGACGACTTTTTTTTTTTTTAAATGGGCCATACGCCCAAAGTTCAATTAAAAGCCCCACTCTGCATGAAAGCGCTGTATTCGCCAAATAAGTGGGAAAGTGTAAATCAGTCTCCGTGCTTTCTCAGCGGTCTGGTCGTCCTTCAGGAATATTGATGGCTCTGCCTCGGCTCGCTTTTAAAATTCTCATCAAAGCTGCAACATTTATCTTATTCTGGCAGGTTGACAGAGATCTTTATATCACATTAGTGCCTTGGAAACACTGGGCGACATTCAGAGGTTTTAGTGGGGCCATGAACCGCAGGTATCCACTTGCACTTGTCTGTTTCTGCTCTCAGAGCCGTGTGTGAACAACCTGGTTTCAGTTTCAAATGTGCCCGTTGGGTTCATGGCCTCGGTCAGCCATCTCTTACCTATGAAGTCAGCGGGTCCACTCTTGATATCACAACAGACCTTCATTGTGCAGTAGTCAGATGACATGTTTGCGGTTTCTGCTTTGTGGGACATTATAGACGTGTCATAAACTGAAACTTCTTTAAGCATTTCCTGGAATCATCTCATTGTAAAGAGAATTTCTGAATGTGGTAGACACTGAGATCGCTAACGAAGCGTAGTGACAGTAGCCTTATCTAGAGGGATGCAGGGTCTGAAAACCATCTGTAGGTTCCTCCGTTCCAAGGGGCGGCGCCAACAGCTGCTGCACGCAGTCAGTTAGAGCTACGACCAATCAGAGCAAAGGACAAGTTGACGTATTCAAAACGAGCCAACTGTAGAAGAGCAAACTCAGCTTTTGCCATAGCCTGTCAGCAAAATAGTAGCTAACTACATCTACCTTGCAAAGGAATGACTTGAGGGTCGTCTTCTTTTGAAGAAAAAGTCTGAATCTTTAACTGTCAATGCCAAAGTCAACTCAAACAATGCTAGTCCGTAACTCCAGCCATCCACACTGTTTACATCCAGATTATGTTGCAGCACTATTGTCATAGTATCAAGCCCGCAGACTCGCTACAAGGTTGAAGTGATCTGATTGGCTCCCCATGACTGTTGGGGATATTTAATGAACCCCAAAGGTTGGAGATGTACATTTGTTGGTGGTACGTCTAAATTTCCAGGCTGAAGTTATGGCAGAAAAAAAGACTTTCACACTTCACCGGCGAAATAATTGGTTAAAGGTGTGAATAAATGTTTGTCTTCTTTCCTTTTGAAGTAATGTCCAGAATGGTGACTCAACAGGCCTGAGAGTGTGAATGAGCTGCAGTGGTGGACAGAAAGAGGAAGAGGCTTTCCTGGGGCAGCGCCCTGGACAATGTGAGTTTTGTCCGGCCCGGGTGCATAAACTCGAAGCTTTTCGGAACTGGCAGCTCTCTCCGGTACCTACCCATCTCACCCAGCGTCCAGAGCTGTCCACCCCCGGAGCACTAAGCATTTGTGCAAAGTTCATAAGGCTTCCTTCTGTTTGTGTGCCCATAATAGGGGCTCCATCCTGTTGTAGCTCAAAGAGTGCTTCTGGGCTCAGAGGGCCTGGCGCTAGCGCTGCAGAGGCGTGTGAGTGTTTCTCACTTACTGACTTTGGCTGACTGCTTTCATTATGAAAAGACCTCCCTTCCTCTTCCCCTCGACAGATCCAAATCTGAGCCGCCACTATCAGCATTTCCTTTATTAGGTTTTGTTGTCTGCCTTTAAAAACCAATTTGCTGAACAAAATCCTCAAGTAGATAAGATGGGACTCTGTTGCAAGCCTTTCTCTCCCAGACGACGAGCACAGAAGGCTGCAGCTGAACTACTTTCATATTCAGTATTAAACATGGGGGATTGAAATTCTGCTAAATGTAGTAATGTAAATATCTTTTAATGTAAATAAATTTTACTAAATTATTTTTTATGCAGAATTACCGAATACATGTACATGTTTGTCTTGCAGTACAAAACTATTTAGTTTCACCTTAACCGTCAGCATTGGGGGTCTGTGTGATAACAGCCTTGTCATTTCTGGCTGCCAGTTTGGTCCAAGCAGTCGTGCCTTTGGACGTTTTTTCACCACGGTTACAGCCCACATCAGCATAATTCAAGCATGACCCTCCTCCCCCTTTTCATCTTCTGCTTTTCTCCCAGTTGAAACCCTGTCCTTGGTCTGAGGTCCACACATCATACATCATCCAGACTGGGAGGTTCTTCCCCCCTCCCCAGTGTGTCGTGGGAGAGAGTCAGCTTCTTTTTTTTTTTTTATGTCGGGCTGGTGAAAAGCTCGTATCAACAGTCTCAGCACTCTCCGCTGGTTTAGCCTTACCCTCACGTGTCACACAGTCACATTCAGCTCCATCTGTATGCTCCAGTAAAGTGGCGTTCAGCCAGAATTAAAAACACAAGGGTTTATTTGAAGCATCCAAGGTGTTCGGTTTGTAACTGCTTTCATTGGGAAGCTCGAACAAAACCTACATCAATAGTAGACTTATGCTGGGGGGCGGTCTTAAGCACTTGGATGTAATGCAGTCCTCAAGAGTATTAGCAATTAAGAAGATTGCCACTGGCTGACACAATAAGCTTGCGACAGGATCAAAACTCAACAGATTTTCACACAGCAGGGGATCAGGGCTCACACCATGTGCAGTGCTCATATTTTCCCCCAATTGATCAGTGCAAATAAACACTTTTCTTTGAGCATGCAGGTGCATCAAACATATTTCACGATGCAAAAGAAGGGGCACGACAAAATCACATTCCTCCACTCTACTTGGTGCACGCCCGGTGAATAGTCCTCACATCGGGCTTTGTTGGCATGATTGTCAGTAGCTTAATGAGCTACTTTGCCAAGTGAGAAGCTTTAGAGACATATGTGACGGGAGTGCCTCTGTTGGCCGCGGTCCTCAGCCTGCGCGACACAATGTAAAGCAGGCTGGAAATCAGAGATCTTCCAGCTCGCGGGTTGCTTTTATTCTGGATTCATTATCAGGAGAGGTTTGGTTTCGCCTCTCATGGGGGACCAGGGCTCCGAGCAAAGTCAAATCTTGTAAGTACCTTACAGTGTGTTAACGTCTGGAAAGCTGTGTTAGCACTCTGGGGGTAATGTTTTGGCTTTTCCAAGTAGATTTGCTTCACACAAGAGCTGACAATGATGCATGTACTTGTCCTCTTTACTCTTGTAAATCCAATTCAATGTTGAGGGTTTTAAGCCTTTTAGTAAGCGATTTTACATAATTATCTTTTTCCTAAGTGGAAAATGTTTTTCCCCTAAGAAAATCTTGTTCATTTGGACTAAATATTGATACAGGCTGAAGAATTTCTTCACGCAATGTTTTCTTCTCGACTGAAATATCCCAGAGAAGCTTGAATGTGATCATGAAAAACACAAGAGACACAGTGGACAGAGTATTTGACAAGTCAAACGTATCTTGGGTATTATTAGGGCTGTATGAATGGGTTTGAGTAAAGTAACAATAAGTGATAATAACTAATTGTGTAGCGGGGTGGTGTAAGGTTTCACATGACAGAGCTCCAGAACTGGGTTTCAACAGCAGATCCAGTCGAGAGGACGGGAGGAGGATTTCCTGAGCGCTGACTAAACTGTTACAGCCGCATCCTCATACATAACATGTCCTTCTGTGCCGGCACATTTACATCAATCTGTCAAGGAGCAGTTTCAGTGATTACTTGTAAACTGACCTCCCAGAGCATCTCTGCAGACTTGGTAATGAGCTTCATTTACTCAGCTGTTCATCCCTTCAGAGGCCGCGTTGCTCCGGGGAATGTCTCGCTCTGCAAGGACGCGTTAAATGATACTGAAGACAACGTTCAAGCTAGAACTGCTGCGGAGAAATTCAATTCAAATACAGTAATTTCATGTGATGTTTATTGTTAATTGAGTATGTAATTTTTGCACGCTCATTGTTGACATTTCAGCAATAAATTACTTCTGTGACATAAAGGATTTCCAACATTTTCTTTTGGTGAAAGAAAGAAAGAAAGCAACAAAAATAAATCTTAAAAGTCTTCAGGTTTGGAGTAACTGCCCCTGAAGTGGTCCTGTTTGGCTTGCCTCAACAACGTTCTGGCTCGACCTGGTTAAACTGCAGTGAAATGAAGGAACTAGGCCACACGTCTCCCAGCAGCCTGACACAGCTCACCATTGTCCAGATGTTCCACCGCTGCACAGAGGACATCCACAGCCAGCCGCTCATCTCACAGGCTGAGCTGATGATTTTGACTGATGCTCATGAGATGACCGGATCTTACATCATGGACAAACTGGCAATGATATTTCCGAATAAACGTGGTAGGGACACCAAACATTCTTGGTCACTGGCAGAAATAAACTGCTCCTGGGTCTGATGGAGGTTTGGCTTATAGGAGTCATCAATCATGTTTCTGCTGTGGCACACTTTGGCCAGGGGAAATTGCCACCATCAGTCAGATGAAGTGAGCAAATGTGGAGAAGGGAGCGCTGTGTTAGTCCACACAAAATAATGTCCCTGTCGCCACACTCCAACTTATGAATTCATCTCTCTGCTGGCGACTCAGTGGAGATCTCGCACTAATGGGATTATTGTCCTGAGCGAGGGGCACTGCTGCGCCACTTCAAAGAGAGCAGATCAGAAGGGAAAACTGGGGGAAAAGCTGCAAGACGGGATGCGGGCAGGTGAGGTGGACTTTCTGAAAGCCTCTCCTTACCTTAGATGTTCGAAGGCAGTCGGTGTGAGGACAGCGGCTGCAGCATTTGCATTCTGCATGATTGAGTACTTTGCCTCGTTATATGCTCTGGAGGTCACGTACAGGCCATCCTCGTACTGTACAAAATGCTTTCAGGCCAAAGAAAAATCAGCAAATAAGGTCAACTCTAACGTGATTGTTTGTTAAAATAAAAACAAAAATAAAAATAAAAACAAAAAAAAAGAAAGCTTTGAGAAAAATTAACGTTAATGATGAGATAACTGAAATCTGGTGTCAGCTGCTCACGTGCAGTCCAGCTGTGGTGCTCTGTGCAGCTACAGGGGTCACTGCCAGTTGTTTGCTGAGCGTTTCCCTCCCTCACTGGTGATGGAATCCCTGCAGGGTCATGAAGGTCCTTCATCATTACTTCATAGAAGACACAAGGGTCACACACCCCACAGTTCATTGGTGCAGGCACTCCATCTCTGTCTGCAACTGAGCCCCGTTCCTTCACCCAGGAGCCTCTGCTCGCCCCTCTAACCTCCGTGTCCTCCGTGTCCTCCGTCCTCCCCCTCTTCTCCTCTGCCTAGCTGCTCTCTCAGCTCCCTTGGCCTGTGAACATTACTGACTGCTAAAATATTAATGGCATGATAATTAAATTGTCATGCTTTCTGAAGTACTGTAATATCAGGCCGAATCTAAGTTCGACAAGCTTATCAGCTTCTCGTTGTTCCACCTCCTAATCTCATTTCGTGGTTTCCTTCTGTGTTCTCCTCTGCCGCTAATATTTTAATAATGGATGACTTGCATTGCAAAGCTTTTAGAGGGCGCTAATTATCCTTATCGCCAAAGGTCAGAATTCAATCTGCTTTCAAATTCAACCGAGGGAGGAGAAAAACACAAAAGACAATTCACTCTTGTATTATTTATTATTTATTTACCATTTTAAGACATCGTTATTTAGGTTGAAAACCAATGTGGGGATTCTGGAAGCCTGAAGTAGAACCCGTCTGGACCGAGAGGACAGTGTCTAGGGTCGCCACCTTTCAGAAATAGAAATAAGGGACGCCCTGATTTCAGCAGCGCAGGAGCCAAAAAAAAAAGCCCCAAAACTTCTAAACTGAATAAAAATGTGTTTATTTTATATGAAAAAACAAAATGCTTTGATTTAAAGTTTAAAGTGCTTTAATAGCATTGAACGTGTATGACTGTACAGACAGACAACCATACTAGCAACTGAAATAGCCTCCTATGCTATGTATGTCCACATCAGCCCAGATGTAATATAGCCTACAGGTGAAGAATATGGTGTAAAAGTTAATTTATTTCAATAATTCAACTAGAATATGGTGTAAAAGTTACTTATTTCAATAATTCAACTAGAATTTGGTGTAAAGGTTAATTTATTTCAATAATTCAACTAGAATATGGTGTAAAAGGTTAATTTATTTCAATAATTCAGCCAGAATATGGTGTAAAAGTAAATTTATTTCAATAATTCAACTAGAATATGGTGTAAAAGTAAATTTATTTCAATAATTCAACTAGAATATGGTGTAAAAGTTAATTTATTTCAATAATTCAACCAGAATATGGAGTAAAAGTAAATTTATTTCAATAATTCAACTAGAATATGGTGTAAAAGTTAATTTATTTCAATAATTCAACCAGAATATGGTGTAAAAGGTAATTTATTTCAATAATTCAACTAGAATATGGTGTAAAAGTAAATTTATTTCAATAATTCAACTAGAATATGGTGTAAAAGTTACTTATTTCAATAATTCAACTAGAATATGGTGTAAAAGTTAATGAAAATACGGTACAAATCGCGTCCCGTATTAGTTCAATACAGGACGCAACATTTTTTTCTCAAATAAAGGACAATTCCGTATTTCAAGGGACGGGTGGCAACCCTAGCTGCAGACGTTATCAGTTCCGTGAGAGGGACGTGTGGAGCCGCTGTCTTCCAGCCACAGGTCTTTAGTAAACGAATATTTTAATCCAGCCTGACAAGACGAGGATCTGCTTAATCCTATTACAAGCTTTCACATTAAACTACAGTAGGCCCACACTTCTCCGCCCATTGTCTTTGTGTGAGGAAGGAGCAGATGGTGCCAAATTAACAGCCTACTGTAGTGAACTTTGAATGGCTGAACTCGGGCCCACCCCTTCGCTAAACAACACATTCACCAGTGTGGACAATCCCCCAGGAAACCACTTGCTCTTGTTGCTGAACCTCTTTCACATACTTCTAGTGTGAGACCCTCCGTATACTGCATAGGCAGTCAAACTGTAGCTTTAAAAACTAGCGGGATGAAAAGCCAGACCAGATGGCTAAACTATTGGAGCCGAGCGTGCCACTTGTACCGTGGAAGTTTGCCATCATTGTTTCTTTAAGTAAAAGCCAGTGGATGCTGAGCAGTGACTCTGTATGCAGTGATCACAGCGAGTAAACAGCGAATAAAGCTGAAAGAGTCTTTGAATTTAGCCATCAACAAGAAAACTGATGAAATTACGCTACGTGTCAAAAACAATATTAATCCCAGCAGCAATTAAAGAAAACATAAAAGAGAACATTTAGACTGTGAGAATCAGATATGTTGAAAAAGCCAACCAATGATAACAGACTGAGAAGCTTCATCTAACTTCCTCCAACCAAACATACACATAATCTGACAGCTCCAGCGTTTTCTCGACGTATTCCAGGGAACCATTTGTTGGGAGTGCTACTACTTGTGGCACAGTTTGCAGAGTCAGAGGATCTGACGGGTCCAAATTGGGCTTGACTCGAAATATCTGACATGGGGAAAGAAACCAATACGTGGTGTACAGTAGAGCTACGTGGGCCAGGACGCTGTGCCAAGCAAGGAAAGCGTTGAGAACTTGTAGTCGCTGCTGTCTGAGACTGCACACAGTCAGGCAAGACGAGAAATTTGGCGACTTCATTCTTGCCGTATTCACGGTCATTCCTTTTAATTTTGTATGATATATCACTTCATAATGAAGATAATTGCAAATAACTGATGGATTGTATACAGGACTGTCTCAGAAAAATTAGAATATTGTGATTAAGTCATTTATTTTCTGTAATGCAAAAATGTCATACATTCTGGATTCATTACAAATCAACTGAAATATTGCAAGCCTTTTATTGTTTTAATATTGCTGATCATGACTTACAGTCTGCTGATATGTAAACCATAATCAGCAATATTAAATTAATAAAAGGCTTGCAATATTTCAGTTGATTTGTAATGAATCCAGAATGTATTACATTTTTGTTTTTTTAATTGCATTACAGAAAATAAAGAACTTTATCACAATATTCTAATTTTCTGAGACAGTCCTGTATATCTTCCTGGCATTCAGGTTGATAAAATACTCAGATAACCTTACAAAAGTATGCTTAACAGAAGGAAGTCCAACACAGCATGTAAGATACAAAAAGAAAAAAAAAAAACCACAGACTCCAGGCGTGTCCCCAGGAGGCAGCAGTAGGTACAGGGTAGCCTCGTTACTACTGACACTGGAAAATGATTTAATGGCCTTGTTTTAGTGAGTGTAGCTACATGCACATGCTTAATTAGACAGAAAAGGTCATTTTACTGGTATCAGCATTAAAAATACCATTAAAAAAGAAGTCACAGAGTTCCTTATTGAATAAACTCTAGTGGGAAAACCTGCTGCTGTCCCTGCAGCTCTGGCAGATATCGCCACATCTCAGTATCTGCAAAAGTTGGTTGTTTGAAAAGCATTTTTTTTTTCTTTGTCTTTAAATGCGGCAGAGCCAATAAAGATGATTATAGAATGACATCACAGTGAGTTTGGTTGCCAAGGAAAACATTTATCAGAAAGTGTATTTTATCCATCTGCCAATCAGAGAAAGCTTACAGGGCCAGATTTTATTTTGACCTTGATTGCTTTATTCCCCCCCATGAAGCCTCGCTGCAACACAAAGCCTCTGTCTCATCTGAATTTTGGCTTAGTAAGTTTGGGGTTCATGCTGACCTTCCCACCATGAGCAGAGTTTAGCCCTCGGCCCTCTTCATCCCCCTCCAGATTCCTTGATTACCCTGGAAAGGGGTGGGGATTAAGAGCAAGAGTCTGTAAACGATCTGAGCTCTGAGGGGAGGGTCTCTGAGATACAGGTCCAAACCCTCCATGTCGACTTCAGTGCAGACATTAACACTCACAACGCTTACTCTCCGAGCAGACCTCCCTCAGCCAGATGGTCGTGTCGGTCCTCAATAAATGTTTAAGCAGGGGTGAACAAATTAATTCAGAAGGCAAATGATCAAGCACAGTGTGAGCACACTGTAATCCATCTGAGCTGGTGGTGGGTACGTCAAAGATTTCGGCCAGCTCCATAAGATAATGGGAAATGTTTTCTAGTGGGGATTGAAACCCCCCAGCCCTCACACCCCTACCTGCTCCTATTAAGCAGGCCAATCTCACCAACAAACCACAAACCAATTAGCGCCTTACCTTTTTGTTTTAATTTGTTTCAGTAGCATTAATCATGCTGTCTGGGAAAGACCGAAACAAAAGAGCCTAAGGCATTTTTCTGAGGTGACTTAGAACCTTGACACATAAATCGAGTGTTGGAGCTGAAGTCCATAGGCATGAACTGCAGTTGAGTGGGGTTCAATTATAATGTATAGAACACTTCATATTGTAAACCTTGGTGACACTATAGATGGGTGTGGGTGAGAGGTCACAAGTTGGTTCAGAAAGGAAAAGGAACTTATCACTTATCAAAGCAAATAAAATTCGACTTGGACTATCTGAAATAGAGGACATATTTATAACTTCAGACACAATTAAAGGAAAGATCAGTGAGTTTTATATTTTATCACAAGGAGGTTTGTCATCTTTCCAAACTTTAGTGAAGATATGGGAGAAAGAGTTAGGTATGGTCTTTGAAGAAAATACTTGGTTAAATATATGTGAAAATATACATTTTCCTTTTACTAGTAATAAAATTAAAGAGGCTAATTTTAAATTTATTCACAAACTTTATTTAACTCCAATTAAAATGCACAAAATTTCAAAGGATATCTCTTCAAAATGTCCAAGATGTAAAAGAATCGATGGAACATTTGTACATATGTTTTGGGAATGTGATCTTTTAATAAGTTTCTGGAAATCAATTAATTCCTTCACACAATCAGTATTAGAAATTAATTTTGAGTTAAGCTCCAATTTGTATTTATTAAATGACACACTGGATCTTCAGTTAGACCGGAAAAAAGCAGGATATTAATTATGATCACATACTTCGCTAAGAAATGCATACTTTTACTTTGGAAAGATGATTCCCCTCCAACTTTCAAGTTTTTTTTGGATAAAATTTCAGTTTTTTTACCATTGGAAAAATTAACTTTAGAAAAATACAACCGTGCTCATATTTTTCAAGAATTTTGGTTCCCATTACTCTCAAAACTGGATAATTTTTCCAAAGGGGACCAATGAGTATCTTTATTTTCGAACTCGTGCCTTTTTTTTTTTTTTTTTTTTTTCCTAGGGTA
This sequence comes from Cololabis saira, assembly GCF_033807715.1. NCBI lineage: Eukaryota > Metazoa > Chordata > Actinopteri > Beloniformes > Belonidae > Cololabis > Cololabis saira. The sequence continues at coordinate 37,260,560 of NC_084594.1, forward strand.
ATTATGGGGAGGGTAGGAATGTGGGTATAATAGAAATCATGCTTGTGAAAATGTGAATTGTGAAAATTATTGTGAAATAAAAACATATTAAAAAAAAAAAAGAAAGGAAAAAGAAAAGGAATCAATGAGAAATTCATATATAGACAGGCTGGAAAGGCTATTCCGTGGTCAGCTATTCAGGTATATCTCTATATCTCTTGTTGAGGCTGCAGCTCGAGTAGAAAACAGCATGGACCCTAACCCTAAGAGCAAGCTCTGTTGAAGATGTCACTCACCTGATTGAGCATCTGCTGGTCCGTGCACGGCTATCTTGGCTTATCTTGGCGGCTGCTGCTTAAGAGCACACACGCACACCTTTTCTGACACTAATTGGATTCCATACCACCATTACAGTACTGTAAATGCAATTACCAGCCTTTATCCGTGTGGTTTTCCTCGCATGTTAAACCACTTCTGTTTTAAAATGAATTACATCAGACTCCCTTTACAGCAGACTGCGCTCATATTTCTGTTATTTACGGTAATGTTTGCATATTAACGCTTTTGTTTTTTATTACAGGGCATGTTAGCTGTTGAGCTAATTACTCCAGCATGGCCTGCTAAGCTGGGTCAGAGACATTATGAGGAAGGCTAATGAACAGCCCAGAGGGTTTGGAGAAGATCACTCTAGACATTAAAATTCCCAAACATTACTCTTTTTACCCTCCTCTACTTCAGGTCCCTGGATCTCTGCTCATTATGGTCCAGGCTGGCCTTTTAGCTATGAAATGATGCAGCACGCTGGATTCTGCCGCCTGTCCTTGCGAGTGCGTGTGTGCGTGCACTCGTGCGTAGACACTTATTCAGCCAGACTCCTACTAGACATGATTTTCATGTCTCAAGCGTGCTGCTTTAATTCTTTTCAGGCTTTGTTATCAGAAAAATGATAAACAAAACACAAATCACAACCCCCCAGTGATCAAAGCAGCCAAACTTTGATGGTTATTTTGATCTTGATTTAATTCTTATCTTGGTTTTTGATCTTATTTCTTTTCTTGCTGTAATGTTGAACATGTGTCGTGCATTAATAGTTCCTCCTATGCTTGTCAATTTTCTTGTAAATCCTCCATGTACAGCTCACCTCCACAGACACGAGATATAGTCGCTGCCGCAGGGGGAAAGGATGTACGGAGACTTTAAGTTAACATCTCTTTTAACGTACAGCTTGAAACAAAGCAGAGTCGCAAGCGGATGCAAATGAAAGAGTGAAAGAGTGTGCCGAGTTCTGCCTGGCTGAGCAGGGAGCAGTCAGGGGGATTCGTTGTGTTTGGGGTTTGCCTCTCTGTCTGCTAGCACGTGGGTGGATTCATGGCGCCTTTTCCATCTCTGTTGCTCTCACAGGTACTGGCTCTCCAGCCCAGCAGAGGAATGAACTGACAATTGGTAGGAGAAGACTTGTTTGTTGAGAACGTTCAAGAGGAAACGTTGAAGTCATGAGGCTGCAGAGGAGCCAGGGACTGGCTGCCAGGCTGACCACCATCGCCTACATTTGTGCCTTTCATACAGCTGCTGCTGACATCCCACTCGAAGGTGAGTCCTGATTGTAATGTGGAGGTAGGGCTGGGCGATATGGACCAAAAGTCATATCTCGATATTTTCTAGCTGAATGGCGATACTCGATATATATCGATATTTTTTCTGTGCCTTAATTGGGGTTTCCCCCAAAGCATTATAGCATAGCATCTCTGTTAGCTTGGCCAAACCCTTAAAAAAACAGTCAGTTTTAATACAAAGCCTCGTGCCAAATGTCACACATGTACATTTATTAACAGAGGTCTGCACAATATCAAAATGTATAAAACAAATGAAATAAAAATAAACTGCCTGCATATATAGAATAAAAATGCTTCTTGAATAAAATAAAACAAATATCCCTTTCCTGCATAACAATTAAATTAAAATACACTGTGCAATTAATACAATGTAGACAGTAACAGGCAGACTTTTCCACTGAGGTTGACAGTTGTGCAAATAACAAAACATTTGTGCAAATCTCAAATAAAGCATTCAAGTCAATTTGTCACAAAATAAGCTATATCAAAATCATTTTTTTTTTTTTTTTTTTTTTTAATAATCGATATAAACGATATTGTCTCGTACCATATCGCGTTTGAAAATATATCGATATATATTAAAATCTCGATATATCGCCCAGCCCTATGTGGAGGTTTTAGTGGAGGTCACACAGTTGATTTCAGGAGTGAAATCTAACAGGACAATGCTGTGTACGTTTATTGAACGGCCCTCTAGGTGATGATTTCATGGTAATAGTGAGTCAATGTGAAAACAATGTCATAAAAGGCACCTCCCAAAAAATGAGATCTACGTATATAAGACTGTGGGCGTTTAAAGGTGTTTTTCATCACAGTTGGTCTGGTATGTGTCGTCTTACATTCAGTCCCCCCCAGTTTAACCGCATGTGGTCAGTTCAAAGCACCTCGTGAATGTTGATGCGTAATGCTCATGCTCATTTGTTACTTTTCATGGGGAATCCTGGGAAAACTGAAAAGACAGGGACACGCCAGGAAGTAGTCTGTGTCCCTAAGAAGTCCCTCCTTCTTTTTTCTTTTGTTCTGTGCCAACGCGATCATCCCTTCTCATGATAGTTGGGATGCGTCTCCCAAATACATTAGGCTTGGATATTTTTATCTTTTCCTATCCATTTTGTTTATTTACCATTGGGTCCTACCATCCAAATGCACATCCACCGCGTCAGTGTGCACTTGTACCTGGGAGAAATGCACCACGATTATACCGTAACCATGGTGCATCCTGTAAGCTACTTATTTTTTAAAGGAAAAAAAAAATGGATAAAAACATGGCAACACTCGGAGGATTCTTTAATTACAATCTATGCAAACAGGTCATTTAGAGCGCCGCTTTATGGTTCAAGTTGCGTCATTGTGATGAGTGGGTAAATGTGGTGTCTGACCAGTCTGTTTAGTGAGTGGCGTCAGGAAGTAAAAGTAGCACGATCACAGATGACGATGAGAATGTGACAGAGGGACGAAGATAGAGGCGTTCTGTCGCTTCTACTGCAACATAAGTAAGTTAAATGATATAAATAACCTGCACCTGGACACACATTTAACATGAGTCCATGGGAAACCCTGCAAACTTGTATTCCTGTCCTGAATTAAGACCTTAGTTTGTCCATGTGAGAGCATGGGTCGTGAACCTATTGTGGACGTCACGTTTCCTCATATTCTGCACTTCACTGCATCACCAGTGAGTGTCGCCAACGGACAAAACATGAATTAAGGACCGCAACTTTTCACGTTCAATTCACTTTTTGAACATCCGACCGTGAGCGTAGAAAGTAGCATACGCACGTTTTTTGTGCGCCGCACTCTTTGTATTTGAGGCCCCTGGTCTCCTTCCTTGGTCTTCATCCCTCAACTAGTCCAGCTGCTTGTCGATGCTTTCTTGACTCATTAGGAGAAGTAGCAGATGGTCAAAGTGCTTGTCTGGCACCACGGCACTGCTCTTCTCAGCTGCACAGAAAACTCATTCAGATTTTGAGTCAATTAATCATTAGTGGGTTCTCTCTGACACTGGTATCACTAAGGTCACCCAGTTCTTGAAGGGCTCTCTCAGCAACGTACAGTAGATGAGCTCGTCAATGAAGCTCAACAATGGCAGATTGACCAGATTTGTCGAGGCCCCAGTTGAAGCTTGGGCGAGTGGGAAGTGCTGTGACAAACTGATGACTGTGCTCCCCTCAGCCAGGATGTAGCAGGTGGAATTAATCTGTTCGTCAGCAGATGAGACAAACCTGGTTTTTAAGGGAGTCAGATCATAGCAACCCTGAGACGTAAGCACAGCCCACTTGCTGGTGCGTCGCTTGAAGCATTTAAACCTCCTCTGTGCAGGACTTGATTTACTACAACCGTCAAAGAAGCATTTGTTCAGCTTTCATGTCTGAGCTTATGTTGATACTGTGAATACTGAATTACTTTGGGTTACACCTTTTGACAATTGAAGACCCAGTTGATGTGTGACAGATACAAACAGCCTGCGGGGGGACGCTACCAGTCCACATGCAAACTGATGCATGGGTGGAGATTTAGGGGACAAATGCATCCACTGAGTTCTGCTTGACTGACCACATGCACTTGGAACTGTACGTAATGAAGACCCAATTTAAGCAATCATTGAAGAACAGGGATGAGATTGTTAGGGTTGTTCTTTTCATCCATAACAATCTTGTCCCTTGGATTGGTTCTGTGAAGAATAAAAAAGATAAAATGTGTGGAGTCAGTTCAGGGGAAGGACATCGCCCCCGGAGACCTGTTGCAATCACCAGCCGTTCTGTGAACTGCACACATTTACAGCCTTCCTCTTGTTTCACTCAGTTTTTGTGTATCTGTTCAATCTGCATGTCTGTCCCAGTTTCCTTGGAAACGTGTTCAAGACTCTCCCTCTGAATTATTCAGGAATATCTCTCAAAGGCTTCATGTAAAAAAAAATTTAATAAAAGTTCAACCTCCTACTCACAAACGTTGTTTGTGTTTGAAGACATCTTGTCCATCACTTTTATTGTGTCCTCTGTTGTATTTAGAGGGATATGTGTAAAGAACACACTTGTGACAAGAGGAGATTCTTATTTTAATGCTGACTGCTTCTGTTCTGTTTATTCTCCCCTGCTGCCGCGGATTATTTAGTTTTAGGTCAAGTAAACAGTAAGTTCACCCTGCTGTCCTGTTGCTGGTTTTAGAGATGTGTCTTCATTCACCTGACTCCTTGTTTAGTTTAGCAGCCGTTACTTACAGCCGGGTGCTCTGGAACCCAGTCTCACGTTTCATGAGTCACCCTCTATAATACTTGCTTTTTATTTTCTTGGATATATACGTCATTATACGTCATTGTCATATGATCATTACGTTAATGCTGTACACTTTCCTTTCATGACATCTCATAACCACATGATACTAATCAGAATGTCATGGGAGGAAAACACCAGTCTAACAAAATGATTGGTTTTAATATGGATGTGGGAAATATGGCCAGAATTATGACCGTTGAGCTGCAGTCGCAGTCCACAGAGTGAACCTCCATTCTGCAGTTAAATCAGCTCATGATTAGTGCTCAGAGAGTTGATAGCTACAACAGCTCCCATCACCCACCCATGAAACTTATACACACCATGAAAAATACATTTTTGCAATGATTGGTAGGATTCCTTATGGTTATTTGAAATCAAAACACCATTAATGATAAAAGTAAAATTGCCTTCCTTTGTTTTTAGAGATGGGCATAATGTGCAGCCTTAATTAGCCCCTTACTTAGCAACAGTTTACTTCAGCAAAAGGGCATCATTAAATGTATTTAATCAGTTTAATTCCTAAAAGTATCGACATAAGCAGGTAAAACTTAATCACAATGCCATTCAACCATAAAAATGCCCTAGTGGAGCCAGCTTGAATGTCTGATGACCTCTGCACAGACACCTGCAGTACAATCAGCACAACCCTAACCCACACCCTAAGGCAGGGGTCACCAATCCTGGTCCTCGAGGGCCGGTGTCCTGCATGTTTTACATGTTTCGCTGCTTCATTGCACCGTGATAAAAGTGACTGTGTCGTTAATAGAATTGTGCAGACCTCAATGACAAGCTGATGACGATGATTAATTAGAATCAGGTGTGTTAAAGCAGAGAAAACTCTAAAACATGCAGGACACCGGCCCTCGAGGACCAGGTTTGGTGACCCCTGCCCTAAGGGATTAAAGTTAATACCGACATGACAGCAGAGACGCAGCTCATGTCAACATTCATATTCCCCACTGTCATTGACAAGAAAAACACAACAGCGTCCCTCTCAGGGATCTGATCTGCACAGACTCCTCCTACTGCCGTGCTCTCATCAAAATCATACAGTCAGAACACGAGCGAGCAAGCGTGATCCTCGCCGTGTCCCAAACAGTCGGCTAGTAGTTTTTGTGGACAATTGGTTTTAAAGGTGTTTAAAGATGCTGTTTCTACTGTTCATTATTTGAGATGATCACCCATGACCTCATCAGAACACCCACACACACTTTCAGGAAGTTGTGCTTTGTGGGTATTTTAAGTGGTGTCACTATCAGTATTTCTCATTCAGCACGTAGACTCGTCCTCACGGAGACATAATACAGCTGTAATTCCAAACCTGGAGATCAATACCCTCCAAATGGTTCCAAGTTCAATCTGAGCAGTCACAAGTTATAAAATATACCCTTTTCCTGATGATGTACAAAATTGGTATCATTTCAGCGGTCTTAAAGTTTGTTGAATAAATACCGACAAAATGCTGGGACTAATTAAAGCATGTTATGTGCATCGTTTATCGTTTCCACAGAGGATCGGTCTAAATTAAATTCCTTTTAAAATAGCTTTCAAATGTTCCTGAGAATTTGTATTGAGGGGCAATCTTGAAGTAAAAACGGTTAATTGGGACCGCTGCTGTAGTGCATGTGGGATGCTTTTCTAAAGCTTTGAGTGTGGAGGGCTGCGTTGTGTCATGCATGCTTGTTTGTTTGTTTCCCAGTTGAGCAGCTGCCCACTATCACGGCTCAGTCTCCCAGCTCTCTCATTGCCTACCCTTTTGATGAGAGCTTCCCCATGACGTGTGAAGCCAAAGGAAATCCCGAGCCAGAGTGAGTACAGAGTCTTCCAACACTTCACATGAAAGAATGGAGGGCTTATTAGCAGCCAAGCAGACACTGAACACAACACTTCAGCATCAACATGTTACATTTCATCCTTTTTGCTTTGAACTTTGGAAGATGAGGTGAAAAGAGTTGACAGACTGGTTGTCTTTATACAGATTCAGATGGATGAAGAACGGCCAGGATTTCGACCCCTTTCTGGACCCCCATCTGATGAAAGAGGAGAATTCTGGGACCTTTGTGATACCTAATAATGAGAACCTTACAGAGTACCAGGGAACCTATCGCTGTTACGCCTCAAACAAACTGGGGACTGCCATATCTAAGGAGATTGAGTTCATTGTGCCCAGTGAGTAACCTGCATCTGTTAGTGTGTGTGTGTGTGTGTGTGTGTGCGTGTGTGTGTGTGTGCGTGCGCGTGCGTGCGTGCGTGTGTGTGCGTGTGTGTGTGTGTGTGTGTGTGGGTGCACTGTTACAGTGCTTTGAAAGTGTTTCAGAACTCGTACCCCCCTTGCAATGGCTGCACCTCTCCATTGTGAGTATCTCATTGTATTAGTAGGGACAGAATGTCACGGAGACTCCCAAATCTTTCAACACTCATACTTTCAATAAATCTAAATTCTCCCAGAAAATATACCCCATACAAGACCTTGACTTGTGTTGGCGGGGCTGCGTGAGCTCAACGGTGGTGAAAGCCCCACACAATCCCTGTAGTGATGTCTGCTTTGTTTCTGCAGGCCGATACTGGAGAGGGAAAGATAAAGCTTACAGGATCAAACTGTTTACTGATATTGTACAGAACTCACAGGAACACATGCCTGACATTTCATTTAAGAGAGATGCTACTGCCATCTTCTGGAGGACACTAGAACTGCAGAGTATATTTTATTACTGGATGTTTAACAGGGTTTTTTTTTTCTGTTGAGGGCTTTATCATTTCAGTTTTGATTTTTTTTTCCCCAGATGTTCCAAAATTCCCAAAAGAAATACTCGATCCTATTGAGGTGCAGGAAGGCCAGCCTTTTACTCTGAAATGTGAGCCACCTACAGGCATACCTCCTCTGCAGATCTACTGGATGACCATCAGTAAGTACTACCCAATTTTTTATGTGTGCAATTTAATTTGACCACTGACTCTTATATTTCTAGGAGTAGGGAAAATTCAGACAGCAAAATATCATTAAGTCTAATCTGCTGAATTTATCCGCTTAACCATCGGGGGCTGGAAAATGTGTTACTCATAACTGTGCAGCAAAACACTGAAGTGTTAATCCAACTGGAGAGCTTCACATTGTAAAAGGCACAAATACACCAGGCTGGATCTGTCAATGGGAGCACAGAAATCAATTAGCAAGTATTTAACTGAGATCTTCAGTGCAGCATCTGTGGTGAGCTCCACTGTAAACAGTGTAGAAGTACCTTTGTATGACAAGTAATTTAAGTTTTACTAACCAGGCAAAATAAATACATAACACAAAAACAGGTGAATATTTACGAGCAATAAAAAAATCTCTGCAGGTCTTAGTTGGAAAATATAAGTAAATGAAGATCATATTCCAGCTCAAGCTGCTGATGTTGTTCATCTCTTTACCCTAAATACTTGTTCCAGTTCTTACTGCACCGACTTGCACTTTTAACTTACTCTGCACTGTACGCACTACTGTTTAATTTTTTCTAAACTTTTATATTTTTAAACTTTACATTTTTTTAACTGTCACTATTTATACTCCGTAATGAGATTATGGTAATTCAAGTAACCTATTAGAACACTCGGATCTGATATGATGTTGATTAATGTTTTTAATGTGTGTTTGTAACGAGATTATGGTAACTAAGTAACCTATTAGAACGCTAGGATCTGATATGATGTTGATTGTTATTTTATACCTTTCCCTTTATTTAAACTGCACTTGCTGCTTGCCTTATTATTGATGTAAAGCACTTTGAGCTACAATTCTTGTATGAAAAGTGCTATACAAATAAAGTTTTATTATTATATTATTATTATGTCTGATCAAAATCATCACCATCTACTTCCTGTGTGCAGATCTCCAGCACATTGAACAGGATGAAAGGGTGTCTATGGGCTTGAATGGAGACCTTTACTTCTCTCATGCGCTGGACAAGGACAGTAGGAGGGACTACTGCTGCTTTGCTGCGTTCCCAAAAATACGCACCATCGTCCAGAAGAACGCCATGTCTGTCATTGTCAAGCCAAGTATGTGTCCAGCCAGCTTATTTGTCTAAACCTAAGCACCATCTGCCTCTCAAACCAGCATGAAACAAACTTTGGTCTGTTCCGACATGTCCACATTCAGCGTCAGACCCACAGAATTCATCCCTGTCACGTTGTCTTGTAAATGTGCATCTTCTTGGTTTACTGTGGTGATTTTTGGTTTCAGTTGTTTGTTTTCATGTGTCCATTATGGTCCTCATGTCCACCGTTTCTTTTGCTTGCGTTCATGTATGTCATCCAACTCCATGTCAGGAAAAAGTGACGGTCCAGAAAGAGGTGAGTTTATCGTTTCACGGCTGTATTTCTCTGCAGGCGTAGCCGGCCACGTTTGGATTTTTATTATACCGGCTGACTGTCTGCAATTCTGTCTCAGATAATGAAATTCCACAGAGACGCCCCTCTTTTCTGACGCCCCCTGGTGCCACATCAGAGACAGTTCTGGTCAAAGGAGAGGACTTGAGACTGGAGTGTATTGCAGCAGGAATGTGAGTGAAACCACGTTATTTGATACATTTATATATTTCTAAAACAATCAAAACCTATTTACACTGACACTTTTCAAATAGCAGTATAGTATATTTCATGAGTATATTTTGTTTAAAAAACATTTTTCAGTCCAACTCCAGTGGTGGAGTGGGTGAAGGTGGGTGATCAGCTTCCCTCTCGAGCCAAACAAGAGAACCACGGAAAACTACTGACCATCCCGGAAGCTGAACAAGAGGATAGTGGGAAGTACATGTGTAAAGCACAGAACCCTCTGGGAGTGGCCGTCCATTACTTCTCATTAACAGTGGAAGGTGAGTAATGAGTTCTGTGAAGCATACACTGTCACTGCCGTCATATGTGATCACTTTAAACCCACAATGCTCAAGCAGGGAAAGCTGGTACAATGTGGACAGTAAAAAAAGGTTGTCATTTTAACACTTACTTGATGTTTGTTCAGTGCATACAAGACAAATCTCTGGTCAGCAGGACTTCTAGCTCTCGGGTTTGTGGTCTTGAAGGTGGCACATGTTGGAGAGGGGAGCATCCATCTGTGACCTGAAACCCCAAAATGTTACTACTACATTCATCATGAGAATATTGAAGGACTGGAGTAAATGTACTTTGCATTATTTATTAGAGACATGATAGTGTAGCGTAATGAGAAGATTGACTTTAAACTCGACTTTTTGTTTCTTTGTTGATGTATTTTTCTTTTTATTTAAAGGTATTGTGACATCATTTTTAACATGCTTTTAACACTATTAAAAGTCTTGGCCAACATCCCTCAAATGTGTCTAAAAAGGTGTAACAAGAAAAACTTCACTCCAGTACTCCATGCCTGGCTTTTTTATGACGGTGTTTTTTGCACAGTGAAAAACGCATCCTTTTCCCCCTTTCCTGTCAATCATTGCCCCGCTCCTCCTCCCAACCCCCCCCATCCTCCACTCCTCCTCTCCCCCAAACTCCCCGCCCCCCTCAGATGAACGAAAACTTACAGTTTTTTTCCTCACAGCATCTCACGCTGCCATAGCAACACCGAAGGACACGGCAATAGTTTTTATTTATTCCAAAACTTTTTTTTATATATACAATGGCGGCTAATGCACATTTATTCGACCCCGAATCAGAGCCTGAAGTAGATCTTTTACTTCAAGATAGTCCACAACAAGTTCGTCCACGACGCACACAGCGGACAGTGGACCAATGGTATGTGATTTTGTCTTGCACACCGTCCACGGGCTGAGCCTCGATCAGAAGGACTCAGGCCCCCGACCGACACCGGGCAAGTGGTCTTCCGTACGCCACATTTCCCACGCCCGCCGCTCGGACGGGGATTCGGCGCTGAGCTCTTCCCTCTTCGCTCGCCGCTACTGAGGGAATCCTTGTTAGTTTCTTTTCCTCCGCTTAGTAATATGCTTATGCAGCGGGTTGTCTCGTCTGATCTGAGGTCGTAGGCGAAAAAAAAAGGAGAGCGCGGGTGGAGAGGAGAGAGGCGGTGGCCGTCTCTCTCCCTCCAGCCCGCGGCTCAGTGCTCGAGTGATTTGTCTTGTGGGCGGAGAGAGGATAGGTGATGGGCAGGGAGCTGGGTGGAGGGGGCGGTGATTTAGCGGACCTATACGTATAGGTCCGCCACCCAACCAGATGCGCCGTTTTTGCATAATTATGCGGGAACTCCCAGAAAGCACACAATACACTGAATGTTACAAGTTCGTTTTTTTTGGGTGTAATTGATGTCAAGACACCCAACATAACACAAAAAATCAAGAAAAATGTGTTTTCATGTCACAATCCCTTTAATAGTCACGTTACTCTCTGTCGTGCTCTGT